>NC_045777.1:3459642-3793928 GCF_008692025.1 Phocoena sinus | reverse complement strand
TTTCCCACATAGGTCATTACAACATACAGAGTATAGTTTCCCGTGCTCTACGGTAGGTGCTGGGCACGGTTTCTGACTGGCCCTTCTTGTCTGGGTCTTATCATTGGATCTGCCTGTGAACACTCAGGCCCCGCAGGTCCTCCCCTTAGGCCTACCTGCTTTCCGCAAAGTCCTCTAAAAGGTCAAAACAAAGCAGTAACAGTGGACTACATAAATGTTTGACTCCATAGCATTTCAGCCAGGGGGCTGCAAGTTGCTTCACTCGTAATACAGTTGAAGTTACCAGATCAGGGTGAATAAGACCCGTGTGCCTCAAAATACAAAATGAAACATCACAAGAAAATTGTAAAGACAAATTAAGGTAATCTGCGACTTTTTGTGAGTCAAATTCCAAATCGTTGTAAAAGCCAGATTATCAACTTCTTTCCAAAACTTTTTGCAGCCAAAAAATATCCTGGGTGGCGATGTGTGCTGTGCTGGGGCTCAGGGTGGTACTTGCCCCCCTGGGCCAGAGCTCTGGGCTCAGAGCGGTTGGTCGGGAAACCCTCCCCGTGTATTGCTGACGGGGCCTGAGTGTTTCCCTGGAGCGATGTATTGTCAGCCTCCAAACGGGGGTGGGGGGGGAGGTCACTCAGTTGTGGCCCCCCGAGCGGAGCCTGGCTGCTGCCCCACCCACTGTGTCTGCAGGACCTGGAGGGGATGTTTGAACCTCTGCTGGTTCAAAACCCAGGATCACACTCAGCTTTGCCATTTCTTCAGACCCGTACACTGCCCTTCACTGAGCATTCAAACAGTAGGTGCTTAATAAGTGCTTCTGGCCCCCCAATGACCGCAGTTCTGTCTGGGTCCTGCTCCTTCCACACATTTCCGTCCTCTTGAGTCAGGCAACGTTGAGTATCCCCCAGGGAAAGCAGCCGTCATCTTTGGAGTTGAGAACTTCAACTCTTCCCTGTTTTTTCAGGAATCCTTTGGAACCAAGAGGGATCAAACCATGAAGGAATGCTGAAGAACCTTAAAGTTGTTTTCTCTCTACAGACTACACCTCTTGCAAGCCCCTAATTATCATTAAACACTGTAATCCTTGCATCTGGAGCCCTTTCCCAAAGTGACTCAGTTATACATATATATATACATTGTTTTTCATATTCTTTTCCATTGTGGTTTATCCCAGGATATTGCGTATAGTTCCCTGTGCTATACAGTAGGACCTTGGTGTTTATGCATCCTATTTATAACAGCTTGCATCTGCTAATCCCAAGACTCACTCAGATTTTTAGAAAGCAGCTACACACGTCCCTCAGATTTATAGGTGCTGGGTGATGTGGAACAAGATAGGTCCCTGCTGTCATGGAACCCACAGCCCACAGGGAAGTTGCCAGTGCTGAGCGAGGTGGGCACGGGGGCGAGGGGGTCCTGGCTGTGTGCTAGCATCGCAGCACCAGATCTCCCGGCAGAAGGAGACCACCAGGCAAGAGGAACGAGGTTGGAGGGAATGAAGGGAAATGATCCAGGCCGGGGGGACAGCATGGGTGGCAGCCAGGAGGCTGGAGGTGCTTTTGAGCACCTGAGAGAAGCAGTGAGATGAGAGTCAGGGCGGGAGGCCGTGGTATGTGGGCACCTGGCTGCGGCTGCACGGCTCTGGCAGCTGGAGCCGCCTCTCCTGCTCCAACAGGCAAGCGTGGGCCAAACCCTCCCTTAAGTTCCAGAGAGTTCCAAGCCCTGGAGGAGCTGAAAGTGTGTCATTAGTTGTGTCTGGGGACCCCTGGGAGAATGCTGCTGTGAGGACAAAAGAGGGGGTCGAGGAGACCCTGTGGAGAAGGCAGGCTCCCAGGCCCCCATGTGGTACCCTCGCCGTGTCCTGCCCGAGGCAGGGGCCCTGCAGACCTGCCCCTCCGGGAAAGCAACATGTCTGCAGCAGGTCCCAGGAGGATTCTGGAGACACTTATGGGAAAGCTGCGCGCAGGGAATCTGATTCTCAAAGCCAGTGGCTTCCGTGCGTCACGCAGAAGCACCTGGGCTGAGCTAGGCCCCAGCACGAGTCAGAAACTCAGTCCCAGATGCCAGCCTCTCCTGTCCCACCCTCCCCAGCTACAGGCCTCAGCAGAGACAGACCTCTGTGGGCCCTCGAAAGGGTGAATTTGCCTTGAATAGGGGCACAAATTATAGCCACGATTAACCATGGCAACGAGAGATTCTATTAGGCTGAAATTAGGAAGGGAAGGAGAAAAAAGGAACACCTAAGAAATCCAGCAGTCCCTTCTTGGCCATGGGGACAGATTACAGACAGGGCCACCTTCTCCAGCAAGACCAGGGCCCCAGGCTCCGACAAACTGCGGTTTAATGCTGGGCTGTCACCATCTTGCAGTTCTTCACAGCTGTTGAAGGAGAGTCCGCAATCTCACTGCCTTGAGCCCCACAGACTGTGTAGCTGAGCCTGGTCATGGAATTTGGCAGCCATACCTGCCATACCTCCAGGCCTCCTTTTAAATATTCTTCTCTCCACCGTATACAATATAGTCCACCCCTATTTCTCAGGGAGGTGAGTTTGTGGTGGCATTTCCTTTTTCTCTTGATTACTATTTACCTGGACTTTTAAATTAAGGTATAACATGCAAACAACAAAGCTCAAAAATCGTAATGGTTTTTTGTATATGGATGAATCCTTGTAAGGTTCTCTGACGTTGCCTTCCGATCGGGTACCACCCAGCTATCGCCATCCTGATCGCTAGCATTATAGCTATGTTTGTAGCAGTATTTTATCTCAGAAAGATTTTCTTATTTCATTTCCCAAATTCTCTTGGAGATTATTCAGATCCTTGGGAATCCTGAAAATCTTATGGGGAGAAATAAAAGATACTATTTTAAATAGCTCTGGCTGTGGCAAAAACACCCCAAGTCGAAAGAATATCTGAGTCCTTCAAATAGTGTAAGACATTATTCTATTTTGATGGGCCATTTCTGCAATGAAATTCTTGGGTCTTTTAGAAGATGCTTTCAGGGATCCGGAATCGTATATTTTTGAAATGATGTATTATCTTAAATGGTCTTAATTGTTTCATTAATGTGAACTTGACATAAAGTAGCCTCTCGAAGTGCATTGCTCAGGAGGGAAAGGAGATTAATAACCTAATCGAGCATTTAGAAACAATTGAGATGCCTCATGGAAAGGGTACTCTAAAAATTTCATTTAAAAATGTAATTATACTGATTAGAAAGACGTATTCCTTTGTTTCAGAGAGAGGATCTTATAGTTTGAGAGCATTTAGCTGAATGGATAGGATTATATTTAAAATGTTATCTTCTTAATTGTGTAAAATGTCACTTCCAGGCTTTTACTTCAGAAAGAGATGAGTTTCTGGAGTCTTCTGCTGTTTTAATGTTGATTTGGGGGTGACCACTGGTGTTAGTGGGAATGGGAAACATAAAAATGAGAGAAACATAAAATATGTAATTTAAGATATTTTAATGTCAGAACCCACCTTGCTCTAGGTAAGGTGGCCGTGGATTTGCAGGTGGGACACAGGTGTGTAGAAGTGAGCATGTATGGGCAATAAGAAGGTTCCCCCGGGGGGGTTCCCTAAAAAATGGGCCCCCAAATCCAGGTCCCAGGGAGTCTGAGCCTCCTTCTTTGGATGTAGCCTTCCCTTTGGGGCACAGAGAACTTGGCACAATTTTGAAAATCTTTGTAGTGTCATATTTACATTCTTTGAGGGAGGGCTGGATTTCTTGAAATAAGTCACTGGAGCCAAGATCGGTTAGTGATAAGCTGGGAAGATAACGCTCTGAGATAAAATTTTGGACAGCGAAGCCAATTCCCAAGGTCCTGAGGCTGATTTCCTTGTGTGCTTTCAAAAGCTCGCGTCCTTTGATCCTGGGGGGTCCTCTTTCTCCTGGTTATTTATCTGAAGGAAAAAATACATTAGAGGGAAAAAATGCTGCATGTGTAAAGACGTTCAAGCACAGGAGGATAATAGCTGAATAAACAAACAAGCAAGCAAACTGAAAACAACCTAAGTGCCTCTGGCCGGTGCTATCAGAGCTCCTGTGATCGGAACCCCCCCCGCCCCACCCCACCCCCGACATCATAAAGGCTGCCCAGACATACGGAAACATTTATGAGATCATATGGGGAAAAACCCAGGAATCAGAAGTTGTAGGTACCCTCTGCAGTGGGAAAAAGGAAAATGCCTATCGTGTCAGGATCGTGCGATTCTGAGGGAAGGACTTCTCCCCTTGTTTGGGCTTGAAACTGCACCTTTCTGACAAATAGAAATGTGGAGAACGAAGAAGAGAGGCCAAGTAAAGCAGGTGCCTCTTGTAGCAGGATTCTGAAGGAGAAGCGACAGCCTTTCAAGCAATGATCTGTCTCTAGATTGTGTAATAACCTCTTCAGGTAAATGAGCAGAAGGGGGTCATGGCTGTTTGGAAGTAGATGTTTTTTACATTGCTAACAATAATAACCAACATTTGGAAAGTTTACAGAAAAACGTTCATGTAAAAGTACTCACTTTGCTCAATCCAAGCCGGTGAGGGTATCGCTATAGACAAGAAGGAAACTGGGCCTAAGGAGACCATCAGTGGTGACCTTGCCAGGCTTCAAGGCAACAGGATGAGGCTTCAAAAGAGGAACCCTGTCTCCTGGTCTGAGGCCTCATCCAAGAGAAATGGACTTGAGGACACGGCAGTCGGTTCTGTCCTCTGAGATAAGGAAGCTCTTCCATCCACATGCCCCACCGGCTTTCCAATTTCGCCCAAAATTGATGTACTGGGTCCCGATGGCATCCCTCAAGATACCTGCTGCCTGTATGATCTGATTGTCCTTGGAGGCGGAAGATGAATTCTCATTCTAGGCCCCGAGATCACAGGCTCAAACTCCCTCGGAGGCCAGAGCTGGGGGTGAGGAGTCTTTGCTGCTGTTTGTGAAATGAACAGGAAACCCTCTTCCTTCCTTCATAGAAATGTGTTTTCTTTCATTTCTTGCTTGAAACATGGAGTGCCCTTGATTCATCTGTACCCATTTTTGATGGAGTCTATGTTCAAGGGAAGTATTTCTCTACTTTGAGGAAAACACCCTGCAACGAAATGATAATTGGCAAGGAAAATAGCCTCGGGGAAACCACAGGGCATGGTGGAGGATGTGGAAAAACCCAGAACTTTCCATCCCAAGGGGGCCCCGTTACAGCTCCTTGCTGCCGTGCTTAGCAGTGGGGTCCCATGCTGTTATTTGTTCTTATTTTCAAAGGGAAGCCAGAGACCTGAATATTTATGTAGAAACTTCCCATCAACGTATTTTAACATTTAAAGAGAAAGAGTGACTTTCATTTTAAAGAATTTCAAGAAATCGCATCAGTTAAGGGTCTTGGTTTGGGTTCCGCCAGGAGCAGTCTCAGAGACAAGGGTTCGAGGGCAAGTAGTTTTGGGGGGAGGGAGTCCCAGAAAATACCTAGAGAAGAGCAGGAAGGGAGAGTTGGAGGGTCGATGCTTATCGGGGGGGATAAACAGCCCTTGCATCAATGGTACCTTGCCTGCTCATGAGCAGCTATGGGCTTCCTCCCTTCCCGGTCTCCTCATCCTCTTTCAGTGTTTCCTGGAATCACCTTCCAAATCAACTACTTGCATTCGATTCCCCATGTCAGGGTCTGCTTCAGGCAGACGCCGACATGAGCGAGACATGGCATGAGAGCTGGCATGGGTCCACGGGGCACCCAGCCAGGGCTGCTCAGCCCGTTGTGCAGCTGGGTGTGGCCACGTCACACACGGTGATATGTGTCACCTTGGGGTCATAGCATCTCAGAAGCAGGTGTGCCTCCTCCTAGCGTTCACCTCTGCCCCCGTGGGCCAGAAGGGAAACGACCAGGCTGACGCTGGAATCCAAGTGTCGTGGGCGGCACGGGCAGCGCCAGCCTGGGAATAAAACCATCCCGCAAATGACTCACCTGCGCAGACAGGCCCGTTATCGAGGGAGGAGCGAGTTCTGGTGGATTGACGTCACTCTGTCTTGCTGGGTCTCCGTCCCAGGTTGAGCCCTCCCTCCAGAAGCGGACGCTGAAATGGAATTGAAGTGCGAGGTGTCCATCAGGGACCAATACCTGTGAAAGGAGGAGCCAGTGCTGAGCAAAGGGGAAGTGGCATCAGGACCCAGATGGAGGCCCCCCAAGTCCAGCAGGAGTGTGAGAAGAGGCTGTGCCCATCAGGCCGAAATCGCCAGGCCTCTGCGTCCTCCCCTTGCCACCGCTGGATGTTGGCGGTCCCAGGAAAGGAGGGACGCTGCCGAAGCAGCGGAGGCCGCCCCTGAAGGAACACAAAAGCTCCAGGCTGCCCACCTTTCCTGGAGCTGTGAGCCAGTGCTTCCCTGAAGGGGGCCCTGGGGGCTTCCATCATTAAGTGGAAGGGGCACAGCTAATGGTGGGTGCACGGACTTGCTTGGGCCCTCTGGTCCCGCCTGTGCCATTTCCGTGTTATGGCGGCTGCTCTGGGGCCAGCTCCACCCCATGGCTTGGTGGGGACACAGATCCTGATGGGTAGTCGTGACCTCGTGGTCACGTGATGTCCCGCTGTTAGCCATTCCTTCTCTGCCAGGAATGGAATTTTTTTTAACACACTATAAACCATTCCGTTTCATTAATTAATGTATATTACATTCACACATAGTCTAAAGAAAGCCTTAAAAACTCTACTGTACAATCCTTGATCAAAATACAGGTTAGAGCATTCAAGAATCATTCTTATTCTTCTGATATAATGACCTGAGAGCTGTGCTTTCTATGGTGTTCAAAACTGAGGCTAGCTAGTTAGTAGAGACAGACGTGCATTGATTTTGTGACATTTTAGGTGTACCAGGGCACCCCAGGAGCTGGTTTCCACCAGGTATAGGATCCTCCAGTGTATTCTTTCCCCACCACTGACGCCTCCAACTCCATGGCACCCGCTTGATTGTGTGGACCTGCTCTGAGCCCACTTGCAGCTAGCCGCTGCACGTCACCCCGCATACGGATGCAAAGT
This sequence comes from Phocoena sinus, assembly GCF_008692025.1. NCBI lineage: Eukaryota > Metazoa > Chordata > Mammalia > Artiodactyla > Phocoenidae > Phocoena > Phocoena sinus. Next base: position 3,786,926 of record NC_045777.1, on the reverse strand, counting down.
ACCCAGGTGTGACCCACCAGGAGTTGTGCTTCTTTCATGGTTGCGGCAGAGAGGTCAAATTCAACACTGTCTTCTGCTTTAGGGAGAGTGTCTTGGTGTGCCTCTGACCACGGGGGCCCTTAAGGTGTAACAGGCCCCCGCCTCTTCGCAGGGCCTGTCTAAGCCCCCTGAAGCACGTGTGTCTTCTCAAGGCCTCTGGCGTGCTGGCCACTTCTTGCACTTTTGGGCTGATCAACATAATATCATCACCGTCACGGACCAAAGTGATGCTGCACGGATATCCAGAGGGTCCAGATTTCATCACGAGAGAGGGCGAGGGAGGTCACTCGGCCTGGGACAAACCTGCAAACCTATCTTTTCCACTCCAGATCCATTTCTGGAGTCCTGCAGACCATCTCTGGACCTCTCTTCTGATTGGGATGGAATAGAGCTCAAATATCTGATCCGTAGCTGTGGACCTCGGGCAAGTTAGTTGTGAGGATAACACACCCAGTAAAGAAACTGATCAGGGATCCTCACTAATGGTCACCCACAGTCACCCCCCCAGGACTCCTCCTGTTCTTCGAGGACCAGATAGATGAATCACACAGTGATATGATGGGGACCTCATCCCTGGATCTTTCAGCTCTTTTAAGAATGATGCTGACCGCCACCCACTCCTGGGAAGTGATACGTGGGTTGGAGGGGATGAAGTGTAACCTTACACCTGACCTTCTCCACTGAGATGGCTCTTACCTCACAGAACAAGGACCAGCTGCCCAGCACGGCAGTCCTAAATATGCATCCGGGAATCAGGGCGATGACCCCGGTGGGCGGGGGGCAGTCTATGGGTCCATTGGGCCCACGATAAACCAGTGTTTGGCCAGGACTCCATCTGTGATCAGGGACTCATCTCCCCTCTCTGATCAGGAGGAAACCATGATGAGGCTTCTGTGGTTTCTGATCATTGACGACTCGAATGTTGATAAAACGGAATAACTGAAGTGTTTTCTACGGCATCACTGACCATTGCCACGTGCAGGGAAAACTGACAAAATAAGTAGCCTGTCGAGAAGCAGGTGCCTAGGCTGGTGGATAAAATTAGCACTTCGTGCTCTCTCTGTGCCATGCTGTGCTAGATTCTCCCCACCGACGTCCGTCTCTGGACGTCTGCCTCCTGACTCTGGGCAGTATTCTATGCTGGTGGGCTAAAATCTAACCAGCAAGTTTGAAACAAGGGGTGGTGTAGTCAGGGCTTGAAAAATTGGAGACAAAGGTATTTTCCTACCCCAGAAGGAAAAGGGACCTGGCCAGCCAGGTGGGATGAGGACAGAGGCATGGGGAGAGGTGACCACTGACTGGAAGGTGCGGGTAGTGGGGTTGGTGGGCGAGAGGGTGTCCCTGAGCAAAGGGGCTCCCAGGACGTTGTGGAAGATACGATGTCAAGAGGCAGAGAAATCTCTTTTCTCAGACAGTGAACACCTGCCTGTTCAGGGCTATTAAATCCAGTATTTCTCTCCCTGCATGAAAGACACATGAAATTGTTTCTGTGATCCTCTCTGAAGGGAAATGTGAGAGCAAAGCTTGACAACCGGAAGGCCCTTCAAATGGGGCTGTGGCTACAGGCGCGTGAGACGCCTGTGACGGGCCTTCAGGGGAGCTGCTCTTCCCCAGGTCGGCTGTTTGGTTGCAGAGTCGGGCTGTGGGAACGAACCAGACGGTTATGATCGCTGGAAGACCAGCTCTCAGCATGACGGCTCGCACACTCCAGGTGTATTTGACAAAGCGTATTATTTAGATAAACCAAGCCTCCCTACTGTCCTGGTTCTTCCACCGAGCCCTCCACTGCCTGGGGTGAAGCCCTCGTGATTTTATAATTAACCAGGAGATAAGCACATCGGAAGTGACAGCCCAAGGTGGGTGTTTTGGGGGCTTTTTCTGCTCTGCATTTCCCCGTGGAGTTCCGTCTTCCTCTGCCGTCAGCATGGAGCTCACATGAGGAGTTTCACTGGTGCGTCCCCAACTCCCTGTTCTCTGAAAGGTGGGACTACTTTCTTTCTCCAGGCAAGCTTCCAGGGACACTTGGCATTTACCATTCTTAAAAGAAATGGAAATCCACAGACGTTTCATTTTCGTTTGTCCCGCAATCTGGTTAAGTGGCCTGCCCGTCAAAGGCCCCAGCAGTGGCCCCAGCCGACAAAAGCCACCCCACCTGAACACAGGGCCGTTCTGCAGCGACTCACGCAGCTGTCTCGTGTCTGATCTCCGTGCCACCCCCCCACGTGCCCCTTCCCTTCACTCGTGTGTCATTGCATGTCAGAATATATTACCATGCTCGACCGTTGAGCTAAGCTGTTCTTTTTCAGTTTAATTACCAAGCTCAAATCGCTGACCCCCCGTCTGTTTTATTAAGATGTTGCTGTCGATAATGAATAATTTGAGAGGGAGAAATTCCAATTTCCCGTTGAGCTGCCTTCGCATGAGGTGCTCTCCAGGATGGCAACCACGCTGCCGTGGATCTTGTACTCAGCCCATCGGACGGACTCAGCCCAGGCTGAGCCTCACCTCCTGTTTTGTGGGCTACAACAAAGCACCGCGCCGGCAAGACATTTATTAGTTCCATAAAAACACTAAGAAAACAACTGGAACCAAGTCACCTGCTCTAAGGATCAAAAACTGTCACAACAGCTCCTTGGAAAATGGGGTCGTCCCAGCCCCAGAGGCTTAGAAATAGAAACTAACTGGTTCTGCGCAGTTTTAGAAAGGAGGGTAATTCCTCCGTGGGCTCTGGGGAGAGTTTCTGTCCGCCTCAGGACACCTGCTCCCCGTGGGATCCATGCTTCCATCGTGAGGATGATTTTATAACCACCCAACCTTCTTCCCGACCCCCAGATCCAAGGAGGGCGCGCTGGACACGGCAGCCCCTTTTCACGTGATCGTACGTCCCTCGCCGGGCACTTGGGCTCCATTTTGACACTAATAAAGTTAGTGAGTAGAAATCCGATTACGAGAAGGAACAAATGAGTTGTGTTTCATGAGGTGAGTCTGTGATGGTCCATTTCAGCCGGGAGTAATTGCATCTCCCGGTGCATCTTCAGAGAGTTTACCAAAATGTATTCATTTACACAGAAAGCGGAAGGCAGGCATCATTGCTTTTATTTTTCCAGTTAAGAAACTGGAAAACCTGGTGCGGGGCTCTTGGGACCTCGTGCACTGTAGATGTTTGTCTTCGTTTGGGGGCCGGGAAGCAGGTAGGAAAAAGAAGGACTCGAAGGAAGGAAATTGAATAGACAGGCACACTTCTGAGTCTCATTGACCTTTCTACCCCACGTGACTGCAGAGAATTTTCTCCGGGGCTTTGCAGTTGTTGTACCTGGCGGGGAACCTAGCATCCTTGGGGTTTTCTGGTTCTGCAGGGAATCTCCTGACCCCGCGCCTCCCTCCCCGACTCTCATCACCTGGTCTCTCTGAGCCCCATCGCTCTTAGCTGCTCACCGGCCTCCGTCTGACACCCTCCTTTGTACTTTGCCTGCACCTGTTCTCTCCCCATCCTCTCCTTGCACTCCACAGTGACCCCGTGGTGGCCAGCAGCGTAGACGCTCAATAAAAATCCATCCCATGGAGCTGAATTGTTACAGCAAGAATGGCTAGCAGCTTTTGGCCCAGTGGCCAGCTGCATCTGGAGGAGCAGCAACTACAGCCGGCTCTCCCCTGATCCATTTCAATACAGCTTGCCTAAGGCTGGGGCTTCAACTGCCAGTAAAAACATAAATTGCGGGCTTCCCTGATGGCGCAGTGGTTGAGAGTCCGCCTGCCCATGCAGGGGACACGGGTTCGTGCCCCGGTCCGGGAAGATCCCGCATGCCGCGGAGCGGCTGGGCCGGTGAGCCATGGCCGCTGAGCCTGCGCGTCCGGAGCCTGTGCTCCGCAACGGGAGAGGCCACGACAGTGAGAGGCCCGCGTACCGCAAAAAAAGCATAAATTGCTTGTTTGGTGGCCTAAAATAGAGCCCAGAGACACTCACTAATGAACCCTTGGTAGGAAGAATCCTCCCTCCTGCAAAGAGGGAACGAAGCTAAGACACCCAGCTTCACTGTTCAGCAAAACCGTACTCTCAGTGCCTGGGACCTGCCCTCCCCTCCTCACTATGTTTCTAGTGTGTTATTTTATTTATTATGATTTGCTAGGTATGGCTGAGTGGGAAAATGGTGTCCACAGGAAGCCATAAAGCAACATTTTTCAAGCTTGGGCCAGATCTGTCACCATGGAGGGGGTCCCGAGCATTAAGCAACACCTCTGGCCTCCACACGTTAGATCCCGATAGCATCCTTCCCATCACCCCACCCCCCCCCCCCCCCCGCCCCGGTTGTGACAACAAAAAATATCTGCAGACATCGTCAGATGTGCCCCAGGCTGGGGGTGGGGGCAAAATCACCCCAGTCAAGAAGCACTTAATAGACACAGCTAAATGCCAAGGAGTTAAACCTTCAAATTAATTTGGGCTGCTCACTTAGGGTTGACAAATGTCCACAGACAGCAAAGCACATTCATTGTGCTTTGCCTTTGTGTTTCTAGTCTCAGGACCAATGATCTATGTAATTAAACCTTTCTGGCTTCATCAGACTCACAGGTGACACCAAAGTTTTGACGAAACCGTGACAACCTGGGCGTGAGATGTGAGGCCGGGGACCCTCGGCCAGGCCGGGAGACTGAGCCCACACTCCACTCACTAGCAGCTCTTTGATGCCTGCAGGAGAAGACGGCTCGATGGAAAACGTGTCTACGTGAGCAGATGCATCCAAGTTCTGCTTCTGGTCCAAGCGAGAAAAGAGCACGGGGCAGGGAGGTGGGACCTCACACTCAGCAAACACCATTCACCCGGCAGGTCCCCCCACCATCCCAACTTCAATCCCCTTGCCCCCCAGGTGGGGACATCACTATGCCTTTCTGTTTTCCCCACGTGGCTATGACCAGACTCTCTGGGGTTATTTACACAGAAGTACCTTGAGGAATAGAACACTTGGAGCAAATCAAAGGTTTTTTCTTCTTCTGTGTCTGGGTCCCATCTTTGTAAACCCTGGAAGGATACCAGACTTTGCAGATGGCGTTTCCTGTTTAATCAGCGCGCACTCTGTTTCAGATAGCTTAATGGCCTGTTGGTATAAGGAAGGTGTCGCATTGCAGAAGAGGGTTTATCATGTACCACTGCTGACATGTAACAGAGGAGGGACTGGAGAAACATTGCCGAATGCAGATCTTCAGAGCTGGATTTGAAAGGGATTTTTATGCATTGGGCTTTTTGGCCTGGTTTAGAGAAAGGCAATGTGGAGCTTAAGATTTGTATTTATTTCAATAATGCAATTCTTGGAAAAATGAGTTCACTTGTGCCCTTTGAAAGACAGGCACCGAACCTAGTTAAGTTTGAATTAGTTGTATGTGAGAGCAAGGATATGTCTCCTTAAATCTTGACGGGACTAATTGCCCTAAGATGCAGTAGTGTGGAGGGTCTCAAGCTTGAGCATGAGTCAGAACTCTCTGGAAGGCTTGTCAGAATCCACACGGCTGGGCCTCACCCCCAGAGTTTCTAATTCAAGAGGTCTGGGATGAGGCCAGATAAATTGCATTTCTAAACAAGTTCCCAGGGCAAGCTGATGCTGCCCACCTGGGTACCACACTCTGAGGACCGTGGCAATGAAGCGAAGATGAAGCAAAAAGCCTTCCAGGTAGCAGCTGACATTGGCATCCCGTCCACGTCCCCTTCACACTCACCTCTACACCTGAAGGCTGTCACAGTGTCCCCTGCCACTCTCCACTGCAGGGACGCACTGGGCCTGCAGAGGGTCCCTGAACCGCTGGACAGTTAATGCCCTTGGAAGCAGCCCTTAATCAATTGCGGGCAAGACAGTGGTGGATAAATACACCAGGTTCCCTAGCCCTCGGATGGGGTCATTCTGAGCTGTGGTCTGCACCAGTCCGCCGACTCCAAGTGTGGTCCCGGCACCAGTGCTGGCTGGTTTCCTGAGCTGTTTTGTTACTGATCTGTGATGGGCCAAGTACTAAAATTGAGCGTGACCAGTTAGAAACTTCTACAGCAATCTGATACTTTAATTTCATGACCGTTGACGCGAATAATAAGAAAAGTAGGGCTTGGATTTTGTATGTCTTTGTTCTCCATTTTATTATGTTTTACAAAAACATAAGTCCTCCTTAGCTTGGCAAGACAAGTGAATTCTGCACAGCAGAAAGTGTGAAGGGCACTGTCCTGCACCATCTCGGAGCAAGCCAGCAGGGCGGAGCCTCTGCTGCCCACAGAGGCCACCTGTTCATCAGTGGACCCGCTCGTGGCTGCTTCCCTTCCCCGTCTCCCTTCCCACTCTTCCCCGGGTGTTTCCTGGGACTCCCTCCCAACTAAACTGCTTGCCCTCGAATCCTCATCTCAGGCTTTGCTCCCGGGGGAACCCAAACCAAGACACTCAACTGATGGGGTTGAGGGCTGCTTCTGGGGGCATTAACTCTGGTCCTTCTGTGGTCTCTGTGCGGAGGTTGCTCCCGTTACTTGGGTAGCAGCCCTGGGTGCGTGGAGGTGAGGGCCGGGAGAAACATGCAACGTCAGCCTCAAACGCTCCTGGTACAGAGGACAGGCCAGCATCACTTACTGAACCTTGCTCTTCAAGGCAATTCACTTAAAATATGTAAACAGATTGACTTTTGAAAGACATCGGCGCCCCTTCTCTCCTTCCTTCCTTCCACACCACTGTCCCCCAGGCCCCGTGCTAATCACCTGGGATTAACGGTGAAAAAGGCTCAGGCGCCCTAGATTTCTGTTTGGTGCCGAATAACAGACAGATTGGAGTGAATGGTGAATTCGTAGACCCGGGAGGATACTGATGACCTTTCTTTTAATTTTTTTTTCTCTTTTTTGCGGTACGTGGGCCTCTCACTGCTGTGGTGGCCTCTCCCGTTGCGGAGCACAGGCTCCGGCCGCGCAGGCTCAGCGGCCATGGCTCACGGGCCCAGCCGCTCCGCGGCATGTGGGATCTTCCCGGACCGGGGCACGAACCCGTGTCCCCTGCATCGGCAGGCGGACCCCCAACCACTGTGCCACCAGGGAAGCCCTCTTTTAATTTTTTTAAATACCCATTCTATTTTAGGTTTTTTTGTTTGTTTTTTAACTTTATTAAAGCATAGTTGATTTACAACGTTGTGTTAATTTCTGCTGTACAGCAAAGTGACAGTTATACATATGTATTCTTTTTCATATTCTTTTTTATTATGGTTTATCATAGGATATTGAAAAGAGTTCCCTGTGCTATATAGTAGGACCTTGTTGTTTATCCATCCTATATATAGTAGTTTGCATCTGCTGACCCCAAACTCCCACTCCATCCCTCCCCCACCCTCCTCCCCCTTGGCCCCACAAGTCTGTTCTCTATGTCTGTGAGTCTGTTTCTCTTTTGTAGATATGCTCATTTGTGTCGTATTTTAGATTCCACATATAAGTGATGTCATATGGTATTTGTCTCTCTGACTTACTTCACTCAGTACGATAATCTCTGGGTCCATCTTTGTTGCTGCAAATGGCACTATTTCATTCTTTTTTTATGGCTGAGTAATATTCCATTGTGTGTGTATGCATATATATACACACACACCACATCTTCTTTATCCATTCATCTGTCGATGGACATTTAAGTTCTTTCCATGTCTTGGCTATTGTAAATAGTGCTGCTATGGACATAGGGGTGCATATATCTTTTCGAATTATAGTCTGTCCAGGTATATGCCCAGGAGTGGGATTGCTGGATCATATGATAGCTCTATTTTTAGTTTTTTGAGGAACCTCTATACTGTTTTCCATAGTGGCTGCACTGTGGAAAACTTACAATTTACATCCCATTTTATTTTGAAACAAGGCATCTCCAAATATTGTTTTTTTGCAATTGATCCAGAAATTCGCGCACATGTGAGTGGGAATCACTTGCCCCTGTTCACATACTTCTGCGTGCATGCGTGGGTGGGTGCGTGGGCGGGGATGCACGGACACTTTGGTTCCGGGGAACCCTGTGTATCACAGGGAAATGGGGGGGGGGGGTGATTTTCTCTGCCTTTCAAGAGACCTTCTGCCTCTCGAATGCAAACAGAGCCGATCTATCTCTCCTCCGACTTTAATAACAGTTTTGTGAAAACCCCGGGGACTCTTTCCCTTGCCTAGCCTTCAAACCAGATTTACAAGTCAAGGAATGTTCGAAATGAATTAATTACCTCACTAAATACAAGCGGGACGCAAGTGCACATGAAAGGAAGAGAGAGGTTCTTAGCTCCCACACAGAAAAGGTTACCAGAGAAATGCTCGTGAATTATTCTTCCTTCCATCTCCTCTTGCACCTACTTGCACGCTGTATGCACCAACTCATTTACATATTTTCTAAAAAAGACTTCCGTCCTCTGCCGTTTTTCTCCTACAGATGCACACACAGCCCTAACGAAATACCTTCCTCTCCATCGTGTTAAAAGCTATACAGGGAAAGCCCCTATCTTTCCGTTCGGTGATGGGCTTTTAATGGCCTTTTTGATGCAGAGGTGAAAGCGGCTACGTATTTTATCTCTCAGACCTCCTTTCATTTGACTTGACTGAGATTTCACCCCCTCCATCGGAACCATCTCTGGAAACTTCTCAGGGAAATTGATTAAAAAAAAAAGAAAAAAGAAATTCTCTGGCGGTCCAGTGGTTAGGACTCCACGCTTTCACTGCTGAGGGCTCAGGTTCGATCCTGGTCGGGGAACTAAGATCCCACAACAGTGCAGTGCAGCCAAAAAAAAACAAAACAAAACAAAATAACAACCATCTTTTTACTGTCCATCTCCCTGTGAACTGGCCTAGCTTGGGTTGGGGTGCCTTGATTTCAAGGGAGGCCTGTGGGGATGAAAAAAGAAAAAAAAGAACATTTGAAAGACACACATGCGGAGAAATTGGTACCAAATCTTTTCCACATCAAACTGAACTTTTAAAGTTTTCTGGCAAATAAACGCTAGAAAAGTCAGTTCAGAGCTCAGGGCAGTATTATGACAATCCCGTAGACGCTGCCACCTTCGAATGAAAGTTTCAAGCTGTAACCAAAAAAAAAGTCTCTGGAGCCACAGTTTATCCAATATATTGAATCCAGATTTCGTAAACCACAAAAATGTCATCCCAGAGATGATATGCAGAAACATGTTTTCTTCAGAACTTTTAAAGTGGAAATCAAATATACGACGAAGACAATTAGATGAAATTTGGAAAAAGCCAGACCCAGGAGATCTAGGGCGACTACAGCCTGGGGTCAGTGTGCGGAGGGAACGCATGCTTCCCAGACACGGGTTGGGGGTAGGGGTCCCAAGTGAAGGGCTGCAGCTCCCAGGGCTGAAGAAACCCGAGGATTTGAATCATCTGAGTGAGAGACAGCAGGACTTTTTTTTTTTTTTTTTTTTTTTATCTGCAGTGTTGCAATGTTGCTTTGTAGGGTTTTATTTCACCTAATCTGGGTAACTCCATGGCGGGTGATAGTTGTCTCTGCTGTGTGCTTTGCCACTGTGCCAAGTTCAGTCCTGGTGAATGTTTGCAGTCAGAAGGGGAAGGGCAGTTCCCAAAGTTTGTTCTGGACACAGATTAGCAGGGAGGCCTTTCGTGAGCTCGAGCTGAGAAATGCATGCAGCCCGGGAGTGGGGGAGGTGGGCATGGGGAAGCAGCCACCGTCCACCGGGGGCCCTGGAGGTCTGGCTCCAGACCCCACCATCAGAGCGGAAAGTTGCCTCGTTAACAGGGCGCATCCTCGCATCTCCTGAAGCCATCCCTCCCCAACGGAGCTGCATTAGTGGCAGGACACTGTGCTGTCTACAAGCGGGAAAGAGACACCCCATTGCCTGGTTCACCAACGTGCTTGGCAAAGCCCGCTATTTACGTGCCCCCGAAAGACAAAAGCCCATAAAAAGTATGCGTGTGGCCGGATGCAAACTCCTCCACTGACTTTCCAACCTACAGCTCTAGCCCTACACAGACAACACTTTCCTAATTAGCTCAGCTATTCCCTTCTGACAAGACAAGGCAGTCTCAGAGACTGGAAGGAACTCTTTTCCTGCCAGACTAGAAGGAAAGCAGATGTCTTGAAAGAGCTACTCTTGTCTTTCATGGTCTAAGCGGACGTGTGTCTGTCTCACCATCTGAAAGAAGCCTCTGGCCTCAGCTTTTCCATCCTCAAGGCCTCACATGTCTCCTTGTAGCAGCCAAATTAAATATGACAATGATAAGGAGAATAAGAATTTACAGTGTGTGCCTATTGTTTGTAAAAGGCTGGGAGTACGGCTGGGCCAACCCTAATTTCTCAAGTCTGTAGCACAGGTACCTCGGAGGTGGTGTGGAAACCGCCCAGGAGGTACAGCGTGAGATGGGAGCTCAGATGGACCTGAATTCAAAATCCCAGCTCTGCCAGTTTTCAGCCGTGGGACTTTGGGTGATGCACTCAGCCTCTAAGCCTCAGATTCCGCATTTGTAAAATGGGAATAATAATGCCATTCTTAAGCATGGTTGGGAGAATTATTAAGTGTGCAGTATGAGCGCTTAATAAATGCTGGCTCTTGTTATCACTGTTAATGGCAATGATGTCCTGGCCTATAGTTGCCACGGGGCTCAAAGGCAGAGGCCTAAAAAGATGGTTTTTCTTCAGGAGAGCAGTTTATTTTCTGGAACTTTCTCACCAGTGTTGACATTTCAGATTCTGGTCTTAACCTCGGAGCAGAGCTCTCTGCAAACTGTCGGGGTGGGGGGGGAGACCCCACCTGGGAATTGGGCCCGTTGTGTCTCCTGCTTGGCAGGGTTTTGTAGGGAGTAGGGGGCCGACCCTGTTTTCTTCCTGGAAATGCAGCCCTCACCCAGGAGTCGGGCAGCTGGGAGAACCCCAGACTCTGGAGAGCATTCCTGGCCTTTTCCGGAAGGCGGAAGTGTGCAGGTCAGTTGGTGACCCCGGAGCTCAGAATTCTCGGACTCTTATCCTCCTGCTGATAAGATGTCAATGGATGTAAAAAAAAATTTCTAGAGATAAGGGTTAAGAAGGATTCCCACGCAGAAAACTTTCTCTCCCAAATGCCGGAGCCTATAGGACTTAGAAGGTAAAATAACCTTGACTGTCCTCTTCCCCGGGTTAAATTTCTTCCATCTTTGGACCCGTTTCTACCTTGCTTCTCAGCTCACATATGTTTGCATGGGTTTAGTTAGGATGTAACCTGCAAGATTCACCACACTCTTTGGCAAAGGAGGAAAGTGAGCACAGAAATCAGGGAAGACAGGAAGTTGCAGGCAAATCCCCATCACCTGGGAATCATGGTAAATCTGTTTCCCCCAGGCTCCCACCTGGCCTCCAGGGAATGGGCGTCGTGGTCGTGACAGGCACTTCCCTGCTTTAGGAAGAGCTTCAGTGTGGTGACCGTGGATAATAGTAGTTTATTGTACACTAGGGACTTGCTCAGAGAGTGGGTCTTAAATGTTCTCAACACACCCGCGCGCGCACACACACACACACACACACACAAGGTAACTATGCGAGGTGATGGGTGGGTCAGTTAGCTCGACTGGGGGATCGTTTCACCGTGTACGGATGGATCAAAGCATCACACTGGACCCTTGCGTAGGTGCATGTTTACCTATCAGTCGTGCCTCGATGAAGCCGGGAGACCAGCAAAACTCCCACACTCACTGCAGGCGTCCCCCACTTCCATCCTGCGGACCCATAGACTCCTTTTGCAAGAAGGAAAACGCCATTAAAAACACTTCCAGAAACCCATCTAATGGACCAAACGATTGAATTCAGCCACGTGTCTCTTTAGCTCAGCTGTCTTGTCAAAACATGGCATAACGAGCGTTCGCCTCTTATTGTAAATGAAATATTTTCCAGGCTTCTCTAATTTGGAGGACATGATTGATTATGAGCTTTTCCACTTAGCCAGGCGTGGGGCGGGAGGGGGCTATGTGACAACGGGGTAACTCGCCAAGCAACGTGTCCAGTGGGTCACAGAGCCATGGAGAGCCGACCCAGAGCCTGGTTTGAAAGAGAGGAGATGCCATCCGAATTTCTAAACGACAACACTGGAAGGTAGGCTTTGGACGTTACCGTTTTCCCAACCAGATCCTTTTCTTCCCTTGGAGTTAGAACGTTTTTACAGGATTCTGAAATTAATCGAGGCATACTATTAGAATGATAGAGTTTACAGGAAATGGGCACTCACGCTTCTCTTTGAGTTTGAGGGAAAGATCACCTCGGTGCTTCTTATTATTCATTCTTGATTCTTTGGACTGGACCTAACAGTTTTCCCATCCCCTCCTGTGGATAAAGAACCCCATGCATCTGGGGTGAAGCTGCAGTGGTGGAATCCAGGCTTGGAACCCCAGGGGTGTGTTCACTGGGGCACCTCCTTCCCAGGGAAGATAGCTCATGGCAAAGCCATTCTTGGACGCTGAGCCAAAGCTGTTGAGATGTGAAAAACGTTCCCAGGTAAACAGATGCAACCCAGGCATCAAGTCCCTGCTTGACCACCATGATGTAGAGCCCGTAGTGTCTGGAATGGGCAGTGGTTACCAAGACTGCGGATGCCATTTCGAATATGTCTGATGCAAATGGACAGAAAGTCTAATGGAGCTAAGACTGCATCTGTCCTTCTGACTCCAGACAAACTGACTGCTAGATCCACAGGGTGGGTTTTTCTTCTTTTCCTTCCTTTCCTCCCTCTCTCCCTCCCTCCCTCTCTCCCTTCCTTCCTTCCTTCCTTCTCACCCGTTCCCCCTTCCTTTCTCCCTCCATCCCTCCTTCCCTCCATCCATCACCTTTTCCCTCCTTCCTTCATTTCTTTCCTGGAACATTCCAGTTCAGTAGTTTACAGAGCTGAAATCAACTGGCGAATTGTCAGTTTTTCTCTCTGCTTTGTAATAGGCAGTGTCTCACCTGAGCCAAATGCTTAGTCATGCAAGATAATGAGAAATACAGAAATACAGAAAGCCACAGAAGCATTTAGGAGACAAAGAGTTAGGAAATTGCCTCTCAGGAACTAATTGAAAATCATTTCCGAAAGGTTCTTTCTTCTTTCTCTTCACACCCAGCTGCCACTCCCTCCTTAAAATTCCCAGCGCTACATGCAAAATGGGAATATTTCAAAGGTCAGGTCCATGAGTCTCACTTGGAGCCTCAATTACTTTCTCATGAAAGGAAAAGAGGATGGGGGCGGGGGGAAAAAAGGCACCAAGGACTTCAGGGGGAATTTTAATTAGGTACCAAAAGGCAAATGCAAATCTCAGATTTTTCCAAAAGCTAACATGAAATTGTTTACCCAGGATACCTGTTGCTGATAAAAAGTACTGAGGTGAGTGGCTGGGTGGTGCATATGAAGAGACACCTCTTTGGCATAAGTCAGTGTGCATAAAAATGCTATTATATATGAGCCAAAGATACATTCAAAAGATTTTTGTAACCAAATGGAAAGAAAAATGTGTTATTTTCATGTCGTGTTAATGTGGTTTTTTTTCCTGCCACTAATTTTGCTATTTCAAGAAAATAATTGGAATTGGCTAGAAGAAATTAAGAATAGAAACTTGCAAATTATATAACCTAATGAATGTAACTTTTGGTAATGAACTTAGTTGCTACTTAAACACGCATCACTGGAGCTTGCATTAAACAGAGGCGCCTCCTAATTCTTTTAATTTCAACTGAAACCGTTCTTAATAATTCATAATTAAGTCTGGCTCAGAAATGATAGTCTCCATGGCAATATTGATTTCTTTGCTTTTATGTCTCTGCCAAATGTTGAAAATGACAGAAGCCCGAGTCTCAGAAGGCGAGCGCCATCAACAAAGATCACAGAAGCAGAGCCATAACAAAGGGCTTTACCAAAAGTCTTTTCTCTCTTGACTTGCAAGAAAGATGAGATCGAAAATGGAAGAAAAATGGAAAGTGGGGCTTATGGGCTCCCCGGCCAGGTTTTGAGCACACACTAACAGCAACGTGTAGGCACTGGTGCTGGAAAAATACTGTCTGTGATATGAGAGCAAAGGTCTTCTGGCGGCTGGAGAGGAGAACGGCCCCCGCTCACTGGATCCCCAGCTTATTTTCTGCTTGAAAGACCATCCAAGTCTGCACTTACAGAGAAAATGAGTTGAATGAGACAAATTCCAAAAAATGCCCTATTTGGTTTTCATCGTCTTCTCCTTGGGTCCTCTAATGGAATACACTATAGACTTGAGAATTTATGCTGTTAACATAGATTAAAAAAACCCCAATCGCCCCCACTCGTCGTGCCTGCGCTTCATAAAAATGTCGTTCTGCTGGGGCTGAAACACTCCCCGAAGACCCATCATCTGAACCCTGAACTCCGACCCCAAAGGAAATGAAGTCAGCTCCAATGCACAGATCACAGCACAGCACTATTATTTTAGACCACGTGGTAATGAAAACAGTAATACTTATAATAAAAGTAATAGATGCAATTAAAGTCTATGTTTCAGAGCTATAAACGGGAGTCAAACCGTGCGTAAGCATCGTATTTTAAAAGTCCAATTAAGAGCCTGCCTTTAAGGGAGCTGCAAAAGGGAACCTGGGGTTAGAGCGTGCTTTTGCTTGAACGCCCTGCGTCTTGGTGTGCTGTGTCCAAAAGTCAGGCCTTCGTTAACTCTTTTTTTTTTTTTTTTTTTTTAATTTATTTATTTTGGCTGCATTAAGTCTTTGTTGCTGCGCGCGGGCTTTTCTCTAGTTGCAGCGAGCGGGGGCTACTCTTGTTGCGGAGCACGGGCTCTAGGCGCACGGGCTTCAGTAGTTGTGGCACGTGGGCACAGTAGTTGTGGCTCGCAGGCTCTAGAGCGCAGGTTCAGTAGTTGTGGCGCACGGGCTTAGTTGCTCCACAGCATGTGGGATCCTCCTGGACCAGGGCTCGAACCCGTGTCCCCTGCCTTGGCAGGCGGATTCTTAACCACTGTGCCACCAGGGAAGCCCCCTTCGTTAACACTTGAGGATCTTCTGTTTGTGATTTACTGTGTTTTTCCTTTAATCTCTTCCAGCCAGTTGGGCAATAACGTTTTATTGAATGGGAAGTAAGGTGTGTGTTGAATCCTGTACTAGAGACTCTTAAGATGGCTTAAAATAGCCCAAGGCCAGCAACATTTTCCAAATGAAATCGCTGAAGCATCATACGGACAGACTGAGGTTTCCCTTTAGGTGAGGCTGTCACCTTTTAAGAGGCTGGTTTGGATCACACACATGAACCCACACACACACTGCACACCTGTGCCCGCAGCGTGACCCCGGCGCTGAGCAAGCTTGGCAAAGAAGCAGACAGACCCGGCTTTGAACCCGACTCTGTCACCAATGCTGTGTGACCTTGGCCAAAGTCGTTGCACCTCTCTGAACCTCCATTTCTTCAGCTGTAACATGGGGACGACCACCCCTGCTATACCTGCTCTCCAGGTCGTTGAGGAATTCAAAGGATGTGGGAGATGTGAAAATAAAGAGTAGAGTATAAAGCAGATTGCAAACATAGAGTCCCAGCTCTTCTTCCCTGTACCGGCTGTGTGACCTTTAACAAGTTACTTAACCTCTCTGTGCCTCAGATTCCTTATTTATAAAATGAAGACAATAGTAATATCAATCTCATAGGATTGTAGTGAGTATTAGTGAGGTGCTTATAACAGTGTTTCTTTTTACTGCTATTAACGATGCTCTGTTGAAAAGGGAAGTGAAAAACGGATTTTGTCCTTTTCTCTCTGAGAGGGACACGACTTATGTCCGCAAGTCATGGGACCTTTACGGAGCTTCCTGAAATGAATCCTGAAGGACAACAAGGCCATGAAAAAATTGTGTCGATGATGTATTTTAAAAACAACATGTCAGGACTTCCCTGGCGATCCAGTGGTTAAGACTTCGCCTTCCGATGCACGGGGTGTGGGTTCGATTCCTAGTCAAGGTCCCACGTGCCTCAGGGCAAAAAACGAAAACATAAAACAGAAGCAATATTGTAACAAACTCAAAAGACTTTAAAAATGGTCCACGTCAAAAAACTTTGAAAAATTACTTAGAGACAATGTGTCATTCCCACACAAATTGGAACAAACGAGATTTTTACTCTCAAATAAATGGACGGTGTCGTACACAACTATCTCTGCAGGGTCACACCGTGAAGAGACCAGCAGCAAACCCTTGTTCGTTCATTCAGAAGTCAACATCTGTTGGGCTCCTACTGGGTGTGACACCCTTGCTAAACGAGGGGACAGTGACAGGGATGCCCTGGGTCTTCATGGAGCTCACAACTGAGCATATGGGAGAGTGATGACAAAGCAACGTGCATTTGTCAGGAGAGGAATAAACAGGGCCAGGGCCCCAAAGGCGGGGTGATGGGCTTCTTGAGTGCAGGGCCGGAGGGTGGGGAAACTCGGAGCTGGAGGAGGAGTTTGGATCAGATAGAGAAGGCTCAGCCCATCCGGCAGAGCACAGAGCCCAAAGGCATCGCCAGCCCGGGGCGAGGAGCTGACTCCTACGAGCCCAGACGTGGGAGAGAAGGGGGAGTTGGAACCCGGAAAAGCGTGCTGAGCACCTGGGATCTCGCGCTGTTGTCCGTGAGCGGTCCTGGAGGCTCTAAAGTGGGGCAGGATGTGAGCGAGTCTCACTGTTGAGCGCTCACTCCAGGTGGTGTGAAGTTTGGACCGGGAAGGGAGAGATGAGGCCGGAGGCCCTGAGCAGGCGTTAGAGGTTTCGGCAAGAGACCGCTGGATTGGCTGCCCCCGTCTCCCGACTTGAGCACGTGCACCCTCTGATGAGAGCACAGAAGGGCAGTTTGGGGAAGGGGCTTCTCCCCGTCATCAGCATCATCTGTGCTGGGCTGGGAAGTTTAAGGAAAAAGCAGAAAGTGTGGACAAAGGACCATGAGGCTTATGCCGTGGAAGGAGGCTGAGGGACGGGACAGGGTCTGTAGCCCCTTCCTTCCCTCCCCTGGGCTGGACTTTCTGCATTCAAGAGGCCCGGGTGTGAATTCCCCGGGACGAGGTGCAAGATGAAGTGGTACCCCTTGCAGGACCAGCCTGGATGGTCCTAGGAAAATTCATTTCCTCGCCCTGGGTAGCGTGGCTACGTGTAATGAAACACCGCTCTATTCGATTCACACCGAACGAACTGATGACAGAGGAGCGTATGGAGAGATGCATAAATTCCTCATTGATATGCCTCACTGAAAATAAGGAACTCATATGGAAAAAGATTGTGTGAACATCGTCAGTAACCCCGTGGTAGTCAGAGAACCTCAAACGAATCCACAGGCAGCCTTGGGAAACAGCCCCGATCCCCGTTCCTCTGGCTGCCGCTGCTGCTTTTACTTGAATTTTTAAAACTATCAATGGCGTGGTTCAGAGATCCCTGTTTCTCCACTCAAACAGCTTTCCGGAAGTTTGGAAAATAGAAAATATTCCCCTGAGGTGGAAAGAACACACACTTTAAGAACGAGTAGCCTGGCAAAGGGAAATTAAAAAGTTGGCCGTGGGTGACAGAGTTGTCAGACACGAGTGTTTGATTATCAAGGTTCTTAAAACTAAGCTCTAAGTAAAGGTTCCTTCCACCAGGGTACCAGGGGGACTGTTAGCTCACTGTCAGACTCAGGTTTTTTGCACTCCCCAAACATCGCTCCAGCACCTGCTCGGCTTAATATCTGATAGTTTCGCATTCTCCCTCTCTCTCTCCCCCCCCACCCCGCCCCACCGCTCCCTCTTTTTGAACAACCAAAGCCCAGTGCATACTTGCCATTTCTCCTCTGACATAGCTAAGATTTCAAGTGACAACGAAATCTGAAATACAAAGCAAATCAGTTACCCCCGACGCAACAATAACAGCAAAGCTGCTATGAGTTACCAAGGGCAGCCGTCTGTCACCGATCGTGGGACCCTGGGGCATCCCATCACGGTCCAGCCCCGGGACACACCCACCCAAGAGGATGGGCTACACCAAAGCTGAAGATGCCAGATGATGGAGTGACACTTAGAAGTTGAGCATTTTCAGATTTCATAGGAGATGATGATTACTACTGGCGTGGAGACATTTGGATCCCCTTTCTATCCCGAGGACACAGTTTGTGCTCAGACAGAGTTGGAATAAAACATTCAGCTGGGGAGGGAAGGGATGAATTTATGGCTTTGCCTCATACGAGATGGGAAGCGTTTGCACACAGGCAGTTAGCACTGGGCTCCCCCACGGATGTGGAGGTTCACCCCCTGGTGGCCAGAAAACTTAGAAAAGGCAGCT
The DNA here is from genome assembly GCF_008692025.1 of Phocoena sinus. Taxonomy (NCBI): domain Eukaryota; kingdom Metazoa; phylum Chordata; class Mammalia; order Artiodactyla; family Phocoenidae; genus Phocoena; species Phocoena sinus. The sequence goes on along the minus strand of NC_045777.1, from coordinate 3,768,651 downwards.
GAATGTGGAGCCGGAAGGCTCAGGTGGGAAAAGGCTGTTTACCGGTTTTACTACTCAGAGGCCAAGCTAAGCCACCTTTAGGTCTCAGTTTCCTCATTTATAAAATGGGTTAACACTGCTCACAGATGCTATGAGGATCACACGGGAGGATGGAGGAGGAAAACCTCGGCACCATGTCCAGCCTGCCTGTCTGTCCCCACCTCTCTCTCCCTTATCCGTTCACTCGTTCACTCATTCATTCATTCATCTGTCCTAACATCCGTTAGGGTTGGGGTTAGCGTTAGGGTTAGAGTTAGAACCTAACTAACCCTGTTACGGACCAGGTACCACGCAGGCACTGGGCATGAGCCGTGAACGAGAGAGAAAGGTTCTGTCCGTGGGACACTCACGGCCTGAAAAGGAGCAAGAAAAAATTCAGACTCTATTAAACTGCTGGGAAGAGAACGTAGCTGTGATGCCTTAAGGAGGCTGGGCCAGGAGGGGATGGTCAAGGCCAGCGCCCTGGGGCTGGGCTAACACCAAGGGATATCAAGGCAGTCTTTTTTATTATTGTCATTATTATTATTATTATTTTTTTTGGCTGCATTGGGTCTTCGTTGCTGCGCTGGGCTTTCTCTAGTTGCGGCCAGCGGGGCTACTCTTCGTCGTGGTGCGCGGGCTTCTCATTGCAGTGGCTTCTTTTTGCGGAGCGCGGGCTCTAGGTGCACAGGCTTCAGCAGTTGTGGCTCACGGGCTCCAGAGCGCAGGCTCAGTAGTTGCGGCGCACGGGCTTAGCTGCTCCGCGGCATGTGGGATCTTCCCGGCCCAGGGCTCGAACCCCGTGTCCCCCTGCCTTGGCAGGCGGATTCTTAACCACTGCGCCACCAGGGAAGTCTGAGTCGGTTTTGAGCACTGCCTCTGTGCCAGGCACTGTGCAAGGCACAGGGGTCACCACTGCAGAACGCCCACATCCTTGGGAGGTTACGGTCAGGCAGGGTGGGCGGGGGAGGAGGATGGAAGAACCACACAAGCAGATACAAAATGACGAGAGGGGCAGGGTGCCAAGAAAGCTTTGGGTGAGGGGGGCGTGCCCTGGTCCAGGAGGTCTGGGCAGGCTGCCTGGGGCAGTAATGCAGGAGTTGAGCCCGGAAGGCAGAGCCGGCAAAGAGAGTGAGGAGAGAGGAGGGACCAGCCCGGGCGGCACCTGCCAGCCCCGGTGGGGCAGCTCAGGTCCGAGGGGGCCGAGGGGAGGGCACCGGGCACAGGAGGAGCAGGTGGAAGGAGAGCGCGCAGGGGAGGCGCGCCATGCGAGACCAGGCCAGGTTACCCACTGCAGCCTCTGTCTTGGGACTGGAGGGGCAGGATGGAGCGCGGGGCCGCCAGCGTGAGCCCTGCACGATAGCCCTGCAGGAGACGCATCTGCCTCAGGACGCAGGCCGTCTAGTCCCCCCTGGTCCTTCTTGCTTCCCTTTCAGACCCTTCTCATCCTCCTTGGATCGGGAAGGACCAAAGGGGTCCAGCATGTTGGGAGGTGGCTGACCCCCTGATTTCCCTGCCCAAGGAAGCCATTTTCTTGTATCGTCTTCCAGAGGTATCTTATTATCAGTACAGACGTGTGTTCTAACTTCTTTCTTTTTGCCCAAGTGGGACCTCATCATACACATATCAGTTATATTCACCCATGGCAGACTAACCTTGGTATGAAAGTACTTTTTGAGCAATGTTTTATAACAGCAAAATATTTGGAGCAGTAATGAATGTCCATCACTAGGGAGCGGGTTGAGTAGTTTACGGCTGGGTTTCTCGACCCTGGAATATTGACGCTCAGGACCAGATGATTCTCTGCTATGGGGTGTCCGATGGGTTGTAGGGTGTTTAACAGCATCCCTGTCCTCTGCCCACTGGATGCCAGTAGCCCCTCTCCCTGGCTGTGACAACCAGAAGGTCTGCAGATGTTGTCAAATGTCCCCTGGAGAGAAAACTTGCTCCCCCCGGGGTTGAGAACCCCTGGATCCTGGTGCATGTATGCTATGTCATATAATACAGCTCCCCAAAGAAGGGAGAAGGCCTTTCCTGATTTGGAACTCAAGCAGGCCCAGAAGGACCCCCCCCTCCCTTGAAGTCAGCAGCTCCATGGGAAGAATCCCACGCAGGCCTGGTGGGGTCTGAGGGGCAGAGGAGGTGACCACCTGCGGGATCGCCAGCAGGGAGCAGAGACGGAGGCCACCCGGGGACAGGGGCCCCCTGCTGGTTGGCTCCGCAGCTGCAGGGAGCATCCAGAAAGCTGATGAAGTGAGGAGAAGCTTCCAGAACAGCTGTGTTTCCTGGATCCCTTTCAGCTGTGCTGAGCAGAGCCTGCAGTGACCCTCTGGGAACCCGGGAGGCCACAGGGCTGAGAACGTCTCAGCTGCCACCTCGTCCACCTTGCTGGGCTCCAGCGTGTGGGCCAAGGCTCCCTGAGGACCAGCCCTGCTTGGGGTCGAGCAAGCACCCCTGGCAAGATGTCAAGTCAATTAGAAACAGTGCCCCCCCCCCCCCCCCAGCCATCGCAAGAGTCACCTGAAGCCCCCCAGCATTTCGGTGTGCTCAGTAAATTCCAGTCGGCCTCGGATGAACAAGTTTTCCCTAACAACGTTCAGTGTTTGCCAGTGGTCCTCATTGGTTTTGTTGACAAAAACTCAGAGTGGCCCCAAGAAATGGACTAGATGTGCTGACAGAACAGTCCACGTTGGAAAAAAAGTCCGCTTTTGTGGACATTGAGTTGACGTATGCTTTTCCATAAACCCAGGCGTGGGAGGAATCGTGCTCACGGCTGCCTTGTCCATTTTCCATCCCGTGTGCTCTCTCTGTTTTTAACGCGTAAATGCGCAAAGAAAACACATCTTTCGCCTCCTGTCTTCCCCTGCCCTGATGGACGGGCTGCTTTTTGCTGGCTCAGCGGACGCTGGGGGCCCAGGCCTAGGCCTCCTTTCCAGCACTCCAGGGTAAACCAGGCGGCCTGAGCCCAGCTTCCTCACTTCTGTTCTTCCCTCCCTGAAAAATAGGGAAAGGGTCCCTCTTAGGTCATAAAAATGTGGCTTAAAAACCAAGAACATCTGGCTGGAGCTGATGGTCTAATGGAAACTTCTCCAGGGGTTCTGTGCGTGCCAGACCCCCTCCAGGGCAGCTGGGACGTGAAGAGACTGCAGACAGCCGGGAGAGGGAGGACGAACCAGGACCCACACTTGCAGACCCAGCCACTGCCACATCCCCAAGTGGGGAGTTCAGACAGATGCTGCCCCGAGCAGAAAGGGGCAAAGCAGTCGGGGAGCCGACATGCCATTCTGAAGCCTGAGGCCCGGCTGCCACACGGCCCCCAGATAACAGAAGGGAAGAGCGTCGTCCTGGAGCCGCAAAGACCCAGGTCCAAATGCCACTCTCTGACCTGGACGCCCTGGAGCCTGGGCACGTGACAGACCACTCTGAGGTTCTGCAGTGCGGGGACCATCCTATACACCCCACCGGGGTGACTGTGGGAGTCCAGGAAATGTCTGGAAAGCTTAGCGCAGGGCCAAGTTTTGCTATGTTGTGACACATTGTAAAAGTATGTGATACCTCGTGGTGCGGGGATGCGTTGGGCTACGTTCCCAAGCTCTGATAACTCTCCTCCCCTCTCCCTAGCCTGTGAGGGTCCGGAGGGGGGCCCTCCCCGGCCAGCAGGAGAAAGGCCCAGGCTGTCAGAACTCGGGCCCTGTGCCAGCTGCCTGCAGATGGAAACTTCTGGGAGTCCTCGGACCCCAGAGAGCGATTTCTTCCAGCAGCCGCTTTGGGAAGCTCATTTGTGAGGCAACAGCGCCCCCTCGCGTCGGAGAGTGGTATTTCCTCTAGAACTAAGGGTTTCAGAGCACCTGCACCCCGAGATTAAGAGAGCGTGCTGAGTTCCTGCAAGGAGATAAAGGCGGCCTCGTGGTCATGGCCCCCATCCCTCTCACCCGTGCCTCGGGTTCTCGCCCCTGAACTCGGATGATGCGGAGGGACGGTGGAGGCAGAAGAAGGGTCTGCACCTGAAGGCGTCCGCCGCTCACCCTCCTGGTCCCCTCCCCCACCCCTCCCCCACCCCCTCCCCCACCACCCCCCCCCGCCCCCGGGACCGGCACTGACTGAACACAACCTCATTCGGGCTTGTTCTGCCGTCCCAGGGGCCGCCTGAACCCCAGCTGGCACTGACAACCCCCCACCAACACACACCCCAACCGTGGAAACGTGTGTGCTGTTTGCTTTGGAAAATTCCAGAGATCCAGGCTCTCCTGGGGTCTGTTTATGTGTCAGAGACTCCCCGGGTGATGTCTGAAGAACAGGAAAGACTGAGGTCCTCCCCCGACCCCGACCACCCTGGGCCAGCAGTGTTTTCAGTGGCCTCCTAGACAGTCTCTAGAAGGGGCAGCAGAGTGGCGGGACGTGGCCTCAGTTGGAGTCTGGCTCTGGGCCTTTCTCCCAGACTCCGTGGGGCTCGGAGACGCAGCGGGAAGGAGAGCTCGGCGGCCCCTGCCGGGCTTGCTCCCCTATCCCCCCCCCCCCCACCCCGGCAGAGCCCCTCCAGCCACTTTGCTCTGACCCCTCACTCTCAAGCTCCCTGTGACTCCACGTGGAGTAGAGAAAGCGGTGACCTGAATTTTGTGAATGAAGGTGATGGCGGTCCAGTCTCTAGGGCCCCAAACGGGACCCATAAACATGCGAGAGGCAAAACCAATCATCACTCAGCGCGCAGCTAGCACCTCCATCCTCACCCCGTCCAGGCCCTGTCTGAAAACCCACTGGCCGCTCACTACAGCCCGAGGGAGGTATTAACATCGTCTCTATCTCACAGTTTGGAAAACGGAGGTTCAGAGAGGGTGGGCAATTTGTCACCATCACACAGCAACTGGGATTGAATTTAAGCAGCGGGCTCTGAGTCCCAGCTCAAACCTCTGTGCTTTATGAAGATAATCACTGTTTCTCAAAGTGTCTATCAAAGGACTAGGCAGGGTGCTTTGAATACACTGTCTTTCCTAATCATCCCTGCAAGGAGGAGGGGGTTTCCTGCCCATTTTACAGATACAGAAACTGAGACACAGAGAAATGTGCGCCTCCGCTTGACGTGGCAGAGGTGGTTTTCAAACCGAGGCTCGATTGTCCTGTATCTTGTATGTAGCTGCTGCGTGATCCTCCTCTCTGTGGGCAGGTGACATCCATCCAGAGGTGAAAACCACACACGCTTGTGCAGGGTCCGCACGTGCCATGGCACTTCCCGTGCATCACCCAACGCTCACCAGGCTGTTTGCGCTCGGTTCATTTATTATCCCCACTTCATGGATGAGGAAATGGAGGATCAGAGGAGCTGAGAGCCTTTGCCAGAAGGTCCCACGGCGGGCGAGTAGCTGAGCCAGGACTGACGCTGCAGCTCCAGAGTCTGGGCTCTTAACCATCCCTCTTTGTGAGTTACCGGGATGGATGTGACCACACAATCTGGCCTGTTTAAGAATTGCTTCAGCCAGAAAACGTGTTCTGGACGCTTCTTCCTCCGGGATGGAGAAGGGGTGCTAAGCAGGTCCTACTTTCTCACTGGTCTCTGCTCTGAGAGAGGGGACCTGCTGGACCCATGACTGCCCGGGGCTGGGGTCCAGGGAAGTGATCAGCTTGGGGGAACTGGACCTAGAAAATCCAAGTGTATTCCTGCTGCCTTCCCCTGGCTGCTGGGAGCCAGGCCCATCTCTCTTCATACCTCTGTACCATTTGAATCTCAGCCTCCCACCCACTTCTCCAGTAGTACTCCCCCAAAGGACAGAGGCATTTTCATCGGTGGAGAGACCCCAGTGTTTTCTTGTCTGGTCAGCATCTTGTCCCCCGTCTGAAAGCAGCAACTCACCTCCCCCAGGAGAGGAGCTCCGCTCGGAGTCCTGGCCCATAGGGCTTGGATGGGGTTTATCCTTCTCCCTGCCTGACCCAAGGGGTGAGCACATGCCTCGGCCTGGCCAATCAGAGCCAGAAATAATTTGGTCAGTGATGGGCATGTGACCCAATCCAGCCAATGAGATCACGTCGTGGAATTTTGCCGGGATTATTGAGAAAGTTGTGTTTTTCTTCTGCTGGGATTACAGCCTGGGATTGCTTTTCCACACGACTTGGGAAAGAAGCTGTGGCTGCCAGCCTTCCAAGTGTCCTCAGTGATTCTCACCTCCTGGGATTCCTGCCCTGAGGTAGTCCCCTTTTGCCTTGGTAATGCTGACTTGTGGTTCCAGTGGAAGATTGCACAAACAATGGAGTGTGACATCAAGGTTAGGTCATTAAAGACATTGCAGCCCCTCCTGGATCCCTTGGATCACTCACTCGTCAGCCATGTTGTGAGGACACTCAAGCAGGTCCACGTGGCAAGAGACAGTGGCCTCCTGCCTACAGCCATGGGAGCGCCCCATCTTGGAAGCAGCTCCTCCAGCCCTGGTCCAGCCTTCAGATGACTGCAGCCCCAACCGATGTCTTGATTTCACCCTCGTGAGAGACCACAAAGCACGACACAGCTTCTGAATTGCTGACCCCTGTGTGAGATAACAAATGTGTATTATTTTGGGCAGATAAATCCTGGGATAATTTGTTACACAGCAATAGTTAGTGAATATAGATGCAAACACAGAGGAATGCAGCGCTGAGCGATGGAGAATGTCAGATTCCTTATGACGTATTTTGACCACCTAGATCCAGCCATGCCTGAAGCCAGACCTTTCAATTTCTCAGTTAATGAGTCAGCCAATCCTTCTTTTGTTCAAGCCAGCGTGGACTAGATTCCCTTGTGACTGAAGAGCCCTCGTCAATATAGGAGTTTTAACAAAAATATATGCATCAGGAACCCAGGAAAAGGTCAACCGTCAGATCCCCTGGGCTGAAACCATAGGACAGAGTTTGGAAGTAGACACAGTGGGTGGTGGATGCTCTTCATACTTCCATCCATCAGAGCGCCCTCTGGCTTCTCCTTGGGTCTAAGCTGATCGGAGCCCCAGCGGGAGGCCAGCCAGATGCAGGTGGAGGAGGAAGAGGTCGGGTTTTATTCCCCCAGTGCCTCCATCACGTCTGAAGACCTGAGAGTACGGGAGGCTGTTTGTAGAGATGATGAAGGCATCAGGGCATCCTCCCCTACCCTCAAGTCTTCAGATTCCAGCAAGCACACCTTCCCTTTGCCCATCAGGCTGGGATGGCCGTGTCCCCCCACTGGCCCTGGGCATCATGCCATCCCTGTACCCACCCAGCCCACACCTGTCTCCAAGTCCCTCTACTGGCACAGTCTGTCTCCTGCCCGTACCCTGACAGATACCGCGGCAGATTGTCATTGTCATCCCTGTCTTGCGGAGGATTGAGCTAAGGCACAGAGAGGTGAAGTGACTGGCCCAGGGTCACACAGCAGCAAAGTGGCAGAGCTGAAATTTGAACTCAGTGGGTGAGTCCAGAGCTCGTGTTCTTGGGCCTTATTCTGAAGGTAACTCAGGAACACAGATTTAATCTGCCATTTGGAATGAGGGTCAGACAAACGCACAGAGCTGGGCCGGGGCGGGGAGACCTGGGGCCTGGAGTTGAGGCTGTTTGTGGAGATGATGGAGGTGGGGTGGGGAGGGAGAGAAGTGGACACAGCATTGATAGGATGTGCGGAGGGGAGGCCTCCAGGACGGTGCCTGAGTCTCTGTGGATGGCACCGTCCTCCCCGGGGATGGGTACAGGGTGGAGGAGAAGAGTGGCTCTGGCTCTGACACTATAAGGAAATCGTGGAGTCAGCCTGGCCTCAGCTCCCGGGAAACAGAGCGCAGAGCCCCTGGCCAAGGACCTTCATCCTCCACCCCTCCGGCGGCCGCAGCTTGAGACTCAGCCCCCTTCCCACTTGAGCTGCCTCTTATCTGGAAAGCCGATCACTAGCCTGCCCTCCGCCTCCAAATGTACCTGGCTTTGCATGACACCGAAACACCATCAGTGGGGGCTCCACACGAGCCCTGCTGGAGCCTTCCTGGCTTCCGGCTAACCAAGCCTCACACGTGTTGAAAATAGCCTGTGTCGTTACCGCTGGCCCACAAGTCGATTTCACAGACATGGAGTCGGCTTCATCTCCCAGCACAGGTGAGAAGAGGCCGGATGCCCATTAAAAGAAACAACAGGGTGTCAGCACATGTGCAGTGGCCGGAACCCCCGAGGAGGCCGGATCTGTGCTGCCGGAGCCCATCAAACGCTCACAATCACCCACCTCCCCAAGTCTCCAGGCCTGGGGTTCACCTGCACGGAAGAGCAGACGGGTCCCCACTCCCACGTGCTGAGCCAGGCACTGCCCCAAGCCCTTCTCCTTGGCCGTCTCCCTGTCCTCTGGAAGCATCCAGGAACTGGGATGGTGGCTCTCACATCCCCTCCCCACAGCTGAATACATGGAAGCTCGGGAGGTGGGGCTACCCCAGCCAGATAGCATCGAGAATATTCCTTGAGTACCTACTGCGTGCGGGGACCACACGAGGAGCTTGTGCTACAACTGTGTCCAAGACAGAGGTGTTCCTGCCCACATGCCAGCAGGACACAAGACTACACCAAAACAACAAAGAAGAAAACATCCACGGAGTGTCAATGCTTTGGGGAAAAAAAGATAAAACAAGTCAATGTGATATTAAAAATCACCAGGAAGGAGGAGGGCTAAATGGCGGTGGGGGGGGCGGTGTGTGTCAAAGAAGGCCTGAGACCAAATGAGAGCAGCAGCTGGGAAAGGATCTGCAGGGGGAGGGGCGTCTCTCGAGAGGAGGCTGGAGCAGGTGCAAATGCCCTAGGGCAGGAACAGACCCTGCGGGTTCCCCGCCCTGGCCTTCCAGGCCACGTGGGAAGGGAGGGAAGCCACCTGCAGAGACCCAGAGAGAGCTGAGGGCCCGAAAAGCAACTCCAAAGCCAGCACCAGGGCTGTGGCCTCTGTTCCACCACGTGGTCCTGGCCTGAGCCAAGGGGCCGTCACTCAGGGCCGCTGTGTGGCCTTCTGCATGGGAGACACAGGCTCAGGAGCGGGCCTTGGACCAGGTGGAGCTGGCAAAGCCAGGAGGTGTTTGTGACATCTCCAGATGAAACGGTGACTAATGGCCTTTCCAGGCCCGGGAGACACAAGGCAGGCCCAGCACGGCAGATGTACCTGATGATGAGGGAATCGAGGCAGGTGGAGGCCCCAGAGCCCGTGCCTCTGCACCCACGACAGGCTGGGCCAGCGCACAGAGGATGCAGCGGGAAGACGGCCGGACTTGCGCTCGGTCAGTCCACAGAGAGGCCGCCCGTCTGCGCCCCATTAACGACACAGCCTTGCTCTGTTGTTGTAGTAAACTCAACCGAAAAGTCATCTTTTTTTCCTTAAAATGAAGTTAGTAGTGTTTAAAGTCACCATATGTTGACTTGGGTTAGATCCCTTGGCACTAGTTTCTGTAACCCCAAGTTTGAGGGCCGAGCCCGCAAAGTGCCTGTGTCAGCCTGAGAGATGTGTGTGTCCGAAGAAGGGGGTCCCGAAAGGAGAATGGAGGTGCCGTTCCCTGCAGAAGGGGCCACAGGCTCCGTGGCAGCGCTTCCGGGCGTGCATCCTTTAGCATCACCTCGGGAGATTTTTACATCCAGATCCCCAGGCCGCGGGGCTCTCCAACTTGGCGGCACTTTGGAATCATGGGGGAGTTGGAACAAGGCAGACGGCGCTGCCACCCGGGGCTCTCCTGGTCCTGCTGTGGCCTGGGGATCTGGGTGTAAAAATCTCCCCAGGTGATGCTAATAAGCCTCCAAGTTGATGAACTGCAGCCCTGCCTCCGAGAGAGGCGGGGAGGGTAAAAGTGCTTACAAATTCTGCTGTTCTCGTAATCGTAATAGCAATTACTACTACTGTTTGAGCGGAGAAAATTGGGGCTCGGAGAAGTCACCTGGTCCAGCCAATCTGGGCTGAGCACCTGGGTTTCTGTGATTCCAAAGCCCATGCCATGATGGAAGCTATTTTAGCTTAGCCAAAGGAAGAAAATGTGTATTATTTCTGTTCTAGCCCGTAATCAGCAATCACTTTACATTTTCTGTTTTCCAAGCAGTAGGCAGTTTGCAGGGTTAAAAGAATTGGGAGGGGAATTAGAAACTTTCTCCCTGAATTGTGCCCCAATTCCAGATTCTGGAGCAATTCAGTGGAGCCTGGAGTCTGTGAAGCAGTGTTGGAACAGAAAGTTCTGGACCTGGGGGCTGAGGGGACCCTGCCCTGCATACAGCTGCAGAATTAGGGGCCTGGAGACAGGGACAGAGGCAGGAGCCTGACGGAGCTTTAATCTCTCCGAGGTGGCAGGTGAGTGCTCCTGGGTCAGGGAGGGAAGACCCTGGAAGCTTTCGGCCACGTGCAAGCCCTTGCATGACAAGCAGCAGCCTTGGGCTCTGACAGGCATGCGGGACGGGGCGGACGCTCAAGTCCGGGCTCCTGGAAGTGAGAGGTGGGGGCCCAGGACTCAGGAGTCGGTCCTGGAGGCTTAGTAACTAGCTTTCATTTATCCACCTTTTTACCTCTTGCCCCTGTCCCCTGTCATCTTATATCTGTGGTTGGGCATGCATCTAAGTCACAAGGAGAGCTTATCAAAACACAGATTGCTGGCCCCATCCCCGAGGTTCTGCTTTAGAAGATCCGGGGCGGGGGAGAACTTGCCGCTCTAACACATGCCCAGGTGATGCTGGTCCAGAGACCACATTTTGAAGACCGCTGCCTTGATTGACGTTCACAACAGGTTGTGAGGGACCGAGGACGGAAGTTCAGGGGCAAAGGCAACTTCCCAGAGGCCGTACAGCTAGAAACTAACAGAGGCGGGATTGGAACCCAGGCCCGGCTGATCCTGGGACCCAGTGAGCAGAGACAGGTACCATGCTTCCTACTCCCAGGTTCATCCTCAGACAGGGGTCCTGAGTCAAGGTAGCCTCTGAGGGGACAGGGCCTCAGACCTGACTGCACAGTGAACCCCCTGGCAAGCTTTGACATTTTTTGATGCCGGGGCTACCACCAGGCCAATTCAGTCCAAACCCCTGGGGTGGCACTGGCTGGCAGGTGATCACGGTGCAGGCACACTGGAGACCTGGACTGCAGGAGGGGTGCAGGCAGCCGACCACCACCCAGCACAGGGCAGGTCTTGTGTGGTCAGCTGTGCCCTGGACGGGGCCCCGTGGGAGGCCAGGGCCCCATGGCGACCAGGGTGATAGAGGAAAGGGTGACTTGCCCAGATGGTGACAGTGGGCAGAGGTCCCGCTGGGGTTGTCAGATAAAATACGGAATTTCCAGGTAGATTTGAATTTCAAAGAAACAGCATTTTAGAAAATAGAAGTATGTCCCAAACATTACATGAAGCGATCTTCTAAGAAAACATTATTTGTTGTTTATCTGAAATTCAAATTGAGCTGGTGTTCTGGACTTTTATTCGCTAAATGGGGCAGCTCTACACAGGACCCCACTCAGAGGAGGGGCCCCAGGCCTAGCAGGTAACTCTGCAAGGGCAGGGGTCCCAGTCCCCAGAACAGTACCCGGCTGTGGGTACTTCCCACCTGGGGTCAGAACTCAGCGGTGAGTGAATGAATGAATGAGTGAGCAAGCATATTCATTGATTTGATTCAGCGCCACGAGCACTGGCATACAGGCGGGGAAGGTGATGCTCTTGGTGTGATACCCAGGGCTCTGCTCAGCAGGGTGGGGACCACAGTGACAGGGCAGGTAAGCCCCCAGGTGCATACAAAAGACACTCATTCTTAGGGATCCCTTCTCAAGCTCGGTGCCGGGGCGCTTACCTCGCTTACCCTAGTTCCAGCCCTGCTGAGACGATGTATTTCCTTCCAGCTTTCTCTGAGGCGTGGCACCTTGGGTTTATTTGGGGAAAGAGCCCTCCGGGGGAAGGGGAGGATTCTGGGCACTGGGGAGAGCGGAGACCCCCCTCACCCCTCTCCAGAGCCTCTAGCAAGGAACCCCTGGCCGACACTTTGATTTTGGCCTTGTGAGACCAAGCAGAGGACCCTGAGCCCACAGACTTCTTACCTATGGAAACAGTGAGAAAGTAAGGTCATACCTTGTGAAGTCCCTCAGACTGTGCTAATTTGTTCCAGCAGCAGAGAAAATTAATAAATGCTTCAATCTCTCCTGCCACGTCTCTCACTCCAGCCAGAGAAAGTTCTTGGGTTATATTTAGGGCTCATGGGATGACATTGGATCCACCCGGATAATTCAGGATAACCCACGCCCCCCCCATTTCAAGACCTGTCACCTCAATCACATCTGAAAAGCCCCTTTTGCCGGGTCACCCAGCGTATCCACAGGTCTCAGAGATTAGGCTGTGGCCATCCTGCAGGTCATGAGCCTACAGAGCACAGTGTAGAAATCTTCGTGCACAACTCAGTGAACGTGTCCACGCTGACACACGCACCGCTGCCCAGATCAGCATATACACCTGCCCAGGGTCCCAGCAGGCTCCCCTCGCCCTCGCCTATTCCTCTCTACTCCTCCCACCCACAAAGGCACCCACTATTCTAAACTGTATTAACTTTTTGGATTTTTTTTAACACGGAATCATCTTGTCTGCACCTTTGTCTCTCTTTTCTTCCACTTAACATTATGTCTGAGATGCATCCATATTACTGCGTGTAGCAGCCATTCATTATTTTTCATTGCTGTGTAATATTCCATCGCATGAATAAACCAAAATGTATCCATTCTGCATGGACAGTGGGGTTGTTGTGGATCTGAGGCCCTTGTGAAGCGTGCAGACACAAGCATTCTTTGTTACAAAGAGTTTGAGGGTGACTTCTGTTGAGTGTCGTGTGAGCTGGCGGTACACGGGCCCAAGGGCTGAGAACGCAGCCCTGTCTCGGATTGCTTGCATCCTAGTGTTTGCTTTTCCGCTCAGTAACTGCGTGGCCTTGGGTTGTCATATGCCTTCTCTGTGCCTGTTTCTCTTTATAAAAGATAATAATATTCCCCACTTCAGGGGTGAGGGTAAATCAGTTGAGTGCCAACTGTAAAGGCTCATTGGCTATGATTAGTAGGAGGCCCGGCAGGAAAACAGAACTGAAAACAGGTGGGGAACAAAAAACAGGGAGGAAAGAACAAGGGTAGGGACCCACGGTGGGCTCAGGAGTGGGTCTTGTGCATGGAATATACCCATGTGCTTGCTGTCCCCTCCTGGTGCAGCACCTGGGGCCCCCTGCAGGTGGGGCTGGGTCACCACAGACCTTGGTGGAAAAGTCAGTTGCGTGCTCCCTGGTGGCCACTAGAGGGCAGTTTCATGAGTTCCAAAGCTTCTTAGGCTCCCAAAGAAAAAAGCAAAACAGTTGTAATTACTCATTTTCCTGATTTTTTCCTAACGCTGCTATTGTCTGAGTTCCGTGTCATGCCGGAGGCTGTGTCGCCCTTCCTATACTGCTCTTACTGATTCTCTTCCCTTTGGACCCCTGCATGGTGGAACTGTGTCCCCAAGGAGCACCCCCAGAGAATTCAGCTGTGTTGTGTCTTTCACTGCAGCCCAGATGTGTGTGTCAGGGTGTGTGTGTGTGTGTGCGCGCACAGGAAGTGCCCATGAGTGCTTAGGTACAAGGGCTGGTATGAGGCCGGCCCCCTGCACTGTGATGGTGGTGCTGGCCGCCCCAGGAAATGAGCAGAATCCCTCCACTAGCTGTGGGACCCCATGGAAACCCACCATCTTTGGGGCCTGTGTGTCCTCAGTCAAGTCAGAGTCACACACAATCCCCTTCAGTGTGAGCCGTTCACAGAGCGCCTGCCTGACCCGTGATAGGGGCTCTGTTAATGGGAGCTGATTCTAATCAGATCACCATTGTTAGGTGTGTATTCATACCTTCCCCCGGCAAAGGAGGCTCACAATGGCCCCTCAATCAGAGCCATGGGGCAGAGGTTCAGAGTGGGTGAGAGAGTTGAACTAGAGAAATTGACCCGGGAGTGGGCCCAGGCGGGGCTGGGTGGGCCCAAGTTGGGCTCCAAAACCTCAGGGACCCCTGACCATGTGCCTGGGTCTATGTGACAACCTGGGGCATCTTGTAATGTGACAGTGTGAAAATAAAAGATTTTATATTTTTTAATTTTATATTTTTAAAAGTTTTACTGTATTCGAAAGTAAAAGGTAAATTTCCCATGAATTTTGTTTATTTATTTTAATAAATTTATTTTGCTTATTTATTTACTTATTTTTGGCTGCACTGGGTCTTTGTTGCTGCACACGGGCTTTCTCTAGTTGCCGTGAGCGGGGGCTACTCTTTATTGAGCGGGCTTCTCACTGCGGTGGCTTCTCTTGTTGCAGAGCGTGGGCTCTAGGTGCACGGGCTTTAGTAGTTGTGGCTCGTGGGCTCTAGAGCGCAGGCTCAGTAGTTGTGGTTCACAGGCTCAGTAGTTGTGGCTCGTGGACTCAATAGTTGTGGCTCGCGGACTCTAGAGCTCAGGCTCAGTAGTTGTAGTGCACAGACTCACTAGTTGTGGCACACAGGCTCAGTAGTTGTGGCTTTCAGGCTCAGTAGTTGCGGCGCAGGGCTTAGTTGCTCCGCGCGGTATGTGGGCTCTTCCTGGACCAGGGCTCAAACCTGTGTCCCCTGCGCTGGCAGGCGATTCCTAACCACTGCGCCACCAGGGAAGCCCTCCCATAAATTTTAGTAGAAATTCCCCAGAAATGTGATAGACAAAGCAAAAGAATTCAGGGTAGTTGAGGCACTGCCTCCCACCCCTTGTCTTGAGCAGAGAGGCTCAGCCCGGGCCCCAGGGCCCACCCAGCCAAGGGAGTCTGGCCCCCGGGCTGCAATCCTCCCAGCAGCCACTAGAGGGACACTTGGCCGCTCCCAGTGTCCAGGAGGCAAAAGGAAACCTTTGCTCAGGTGTAGAACCTGATTATGTCTTGCTGTAATAATACTTTTTCTACCTCCTACCCTCTCTCCTCGGATTGACCAGTCTGAGCACCATTTCTTGAGCTTGGTTCCTTCCAAGTCCCTGCTGCAGCATCAAATCTCCTGTGAATATGTTCAGAGAACAGCCACCTGCCTGCAGGAGTCGGCAATGAGCCTACCTGAGAGTGCACCTCGGGCTTAAATGCTGAGTTTCTGGGGTACATGCTGTCCTGCAGAGTCTAGATATGGCCCGAGTGAGCACGGCCCTTGGGGCAGCCAGAGACATGCCTTTGGGGATTGCCATCCAGGCTCAGGGCATAGCCCCATCTTCCCTTTGAAATAGCCAGACTTTTTTTTTCACATCTTTATTGGAGTATAATTGCTTTACAATGGCGTATTAGTCTCTGCTGTATAACAAAGTGAATCAGTTATACGTATACATATGTTCCCGTATCTCTTCACTCTTACATCTCCCTCCCACCCACCCTCCCTATCCCACCCCTCCAGGCAGTCACAAAGCACCGAGTTGATCTCCCTGTGCTATGCGGCTCCTTCCCACTAGCTATCTACCTTACGTTTGGTAGTGTATATATGTCCATGCCTCTCTCTCCCTTTGTCACAGCTTACCCTTCCCCCTCCCCATATCCTCAAGTCCATTCTCTAGTAGGTCTGTGTCTTTATTCCTGTCTTACCCCTAGGTTCTTCATGACATTTTTTTTTCTTAAATTCCATATATATGTGTTAGCATACGGTATTTGTCTCTCTCTTTCTGACTTACTTCACTCTGTATGACAGACCCTAGGTCCTGTTACTCAACCATAAAAAGAAATGAAATTGCGCTATTTGTAATGAGGTGGATGGACTTAGAGCCAGACTCTTTAGTGGGCCCCTCCCTGCCCACAGAAAGTCTCTTTGTCTTTTCCTGTAAGTGCCTTATGGAATGTTCTGACTTTGCCTTCCGTTTATCCTCCCAAGTACACACCCTGCTCCCAGCCACACATCTTTTCGATTAGGCCTGTTCTGACACAAAAGTCTTCCCACCTCCACATTTTAAATCAGTTTATAAACAATGAAAATCATCCATTGAAAGTATACAGTCCAACAAGTTTTAGCAAATATATACACCTGTGTAACCATGACAACGGTCCTGACATACAAACATTCCCTCTCTTCCAAAATGTCCCTTCCTGCCCCTTTTTGTCACTATGGATAATTTTACTTTTTCTTGATTTTTCACATAAATGAAACTGTACGGACCTTCTGGTGTGCAACTTCTTTCAAGGTGTTCTGAGATCCATTCCTATTTTGAGTAACAACAGTAGTTGTTATTACTGTCACGTTCTATTGTATGGATTATGACTCTCTATTCACCTGTTGGGGGACATCTGAGCTGTTTCCAGTTGGGGCTGTTATGAAGGAAATTGCCATGAGCATTTGTGTGTTTGTCTTTCTTTTATCCATTTTTCATTTATGGCCAGTGTTTTTTATATCAGATCTAGGATCTATGCTAAGATGGTAAAGATTTTCTCCTGTTTCTTTAGATGCATGGTAATAGCAGATTTCATAGTTAGGTCTCTGGTCAAGTTTGAGCTAATTGTTGTGTATATTGTATGGTAAGGATCAAAGATAGTTTTTCTAGTACAGATATTCAGGGTTTTTTCCAGCTCCAGTGTTTGAAAACACTGTCCTTTCCCATGGTATTCCCCTTGCACCATATGGAAAGTCACTTGACCATGTATGTGAGGGTCTATTTCTGAACTTGCTCTTCTGTTCCATTGATCTGTTTGTCTATCTTAATGCAAAACCTCACTGTTTGTTAATGGCTTTATAAAAAGTAATGAAGTCAGGCAGTGTAAGCCCGCCAACTTTGTTTTTCTGTTTCAAAGTTGTTTTCATCATTCCTACATAAATTTTGTATTTCTACATACATTTTAGAATCAGCCTGTTAAATTATCAGAAAAACCTACTGGGATTTTGATTGAGGTTGCTGTGAATCTACAGATAAATATCAGGTCTTCCAATCTATGAACATGGTATATCTCTTTATGTCTTGAGGTCCCTTTAAATTTCTCTCAGCAAGGTTTTGAAGTTTTCATTGTATTGATCCTGAATCCATGTTTTTAAATTTATCACTAAGTATTTTGTGGTTTTTGAGCCATTGAAAATATTTGTCAATTTCTTTTTCCAATTGTTGACTAGTATTTAGAAATACAATTGGGTTTGTATATTAATTCAAAGCAATCCCAATAAAAAATTTCAGCAGACTTTTTGGTAAAACTTTGCAACTATGGTAAAGTCATTCATTAGTTACTACAACTAATATAGAGCTTTGTAAAAATAGAGTTTTTTTGGTTCCTTGGAATTTTCTAACACACATCATCATGTTATCTTTGTGGAATGGTTTTCAATTTTGAATTCAATTTCTTCATTGATATAGAGCTATTTTGTTTTTCTACTTCCTTTTAAGTCCATTTTGATACATTTTGTCTTTCAAGGAATTCAATCATTTCATCTAATTTGTCAAACTTATGGACATAAAGTTTGTCATTGTCTCTTTTATCCTTTGAATGACTATAACATCTGTGGTACTCTCTCTCTCTTTTTAACAGCTTTATTGAGGTATAATTGATATACAACAAATGGCACATCTATTTCATATGTACAATTTGATGAGTCTGGGCATATGCAAAAACAATAGTACCTGTGGTACTATCACCACAATCAAGGTATAGACATATCAACACCTCCCAGAGTTTCCTTGTGTCCCTTAATGTTTTATTTGTGTGTGTACGTGTGTGTGTGTAAGAACATTTAACATGAGGTCTACCCTCTTAACAAATTTTGGAGTGTTCAGTACTGTATTTTGTCTCTTATTTCATTCCTGGTATTGGTAATTTGTGTCTTGTCTCTTTTTCTTGATCAGTCTAACTAAAGGTTTAGCAACTTTATGGATCTTTGGAAAGACCTAGCTTTTGGTTTAATTCACTTTTCTGTATTGATTTTAGGTTTTCTTTTTTTCTTAACTTCCACTCTTACTGTTATTATTTCCTTCTATCTACTTTCTTTGAGTTTAACTTAATTTTTTTAATTGTAAAATGGCACAACATAAAATTTACCATTTTACCCATTTTAAATGTATATTTCTATGCTATTAGAACTATATGGCATTAGAACTGTAGGCTTTTAAGTGGATAGTCTATTTCATTAAGTACCACATTGTTGGGCAACCATGACCACTGTCTATTTCCAGAACTTTTTCATCTTCACAAACTGAAACTCTGTCCCCATTAAACAATACCTCTCCCATTTCCCCTCCCCCAGCCCCTGGCAGCCACCAGTCTACTTTCTGTCTCTATGAACTTGACTCCTCTAGGTATCTCATATAAGTATAATCATACAGTATTTGTCCTTTTGTGCCTGGCTTATTTAATTTAGCATAATGTTCTCAAGGCTCATCCATATTGGAGCATATGTCAGAACTTCCTTCCTTTTAAAGGTGGAATAATATTCCAAAGCATGTATATGCCACCTTTGTGTATCCATTCATTCATCCATGGACAGGTGGGTTGCTTCCCCCTTTTGGCTGTTGTGAATAAAGCTGCTACGAACGTGGACGTACAAATATCTCTTTGAGACCTTGCTTTCACTTCTTTTGGGTATACACCCCGAAGTGAAATTTCTGGATCGTATGATAATTCTATGTTTATATTAAGGAATTACCATATTAGTTTCCACAGAGACTGCATTCCCGTCAGCAATGCACAAAGATTCCAACTTCTTCGCATCCTCACCAACACTTATTTTCTGTTTGTTTTGTGGGGCCGTTAGGGACTTTCCACCCCCTCACTTGTTCCCGTAAACCAATTCTTCTCCCTATCGTGCGCCACTCCTTCTCCCTATCGAAACCAATTCTTCTCCCTATCGTGCGCCACTCCTTCTCCCTATCGAAACCAATTCTTGGAGTTTTTCAGTTGACGGGGACTTGCCAGACAGCGGGTAATTTTCCAGTTGCCCGTAACAGGTATACGCCCTAACCGCCACAATGAACAGACAACTATAACGGCCAGAAGGTGGGACAAAAGTTCCTAAGCCAATGAATTCAAAAGTCACCACATTTACCCAATCATTGTGAGAATATACCCGCCCTATGAATAAATAAACCTATAAAAAGTATGTGATTCCGCTTTTAGGGGTTCCCCATCGGCCTCCTGCGTGAGGTTCAGGGAACCCCGGTGCATCGGCTCCTAATAAACCTCTTGCGTGTTGCAGCGGCTCTCGACTCTTGGCGGTTCTTGGGCGAGTTGGAATCCCTCGTAGACCGCTTGGGTCTAACATTTGGGGGCTCGTCCGGGATCCCCACTCGCCCCCGGGTCACAAGAACATCGGGAGTCGGAGGTATCAGGTAGGCTCGAGCCCAATTGTCTGTTTGTTTGTCGTTTGTTTGTTGCTAGCCGCCATTAGGAAAAAGCCGTGTGAACCGGCTTGCTGTGGAATCTGTATTGGACTCCTGGCTAGGCAGACGTGCCGAAAGCTGGTGTCCACGGGCCCCGGGGGACGCCCTGGTGGTCCATCTGGAAGGAGAAACAAATTTTGTCTCCCCTTCATCTGGTTCTGGCAGGTTATATAAGCTGCCATCTGAATTTGAGTTGGTTTCGGGTTTAAGTTCGCGGCGGCTGGTTCTGGCAGGTTATATAAGCTGCCATCTGAATTTGAGTTGGTTTCGGGTTTAAGTTCGCGGCGGCAATATCAATGTGTGTCTTTTGAAATTTTATTGTTTTTCTGTACTATTATCTTTCTTTTGACGGACGACAATGGGACAAACTATGACGACTCCTCTTTCTCTTACCCTAAGCCACTGGACCGAAGTTAGGGCTAGGGCCCACAACCTTTCGGTAGAAGTAAGGAAAGGAAAATGGCAAACGCTGTGTACCTCTGAGTGGCCTACATTTCAGACAGGGTGGCCACCCGAAGGATCTTTTTTGTTAGATAAGGTTGGGCTAGTCAAGTCTAGGGTCTTTAACACAGGACCCCACGGACACCCAGACCAGATACCATATATCTTGGTCTGGGAAGATCTAGTTCTCTCCCCGCCTCCGTGGGTCCGGCCCTTTGTTTCCTCAACAGGCACGTCTGCATGCGCTCCAGCACAATCGGAGATATTGGCCCTGAAGAAAACCCCAGACACGGAAAAGTCATCTGCTGCCCCGGACCCGCCAAAGGCGATATATCCTGACCTGCAGTCTGATTTGCTTCTTCTAGATTCCCCACCTCCTTATCCTCCGGCCCTAAATCCCATGTCGCCCCTAGGACCCCCAGCTTCACAACCCTCCGCACCAGTAGGGCCACCTGTTGTGGCGGAAAGGGGGGGTCCCTCGGCGGGCACCAGAAGCCGGAGGGCTGTTTCCCCGGATCCTACTGCTTTACCCCTTAGAGAATATGGCCCCCCCGATAACCACGGGAATAGGCCCCTTCAATACTGGCCCTTTTCCTCTGCAGATCTTTATAATTGGAAGATGCATAACCCTACTTTCTCTGAAAACCCACAGGCTCTTACTGCTCTAATAGAGTCTCTTGTCTTCTCCCACCAACCCACCTGGGATGATTGTCAACAGCTCCTCCAGACTCTCCTCACAACTGAGGAGAGGCAACGGGTTCTCCTGGAGGCTAGAAAGAATGTGTTAGGCGCCAATGGACAACCTACCCAGTTGCCTAATGAGATTGATGCCGGTTTTCCACTCGTCAGGCCGAATTGGGACTTTAATACCCTGGAAGGTAAGGAGCACCTGAAAATGTATCGCCAGGCTCTGGTGGCGGGTCTCCATGGAGCGGCCAGGCGCCCCACGAATTTGGCTAAGGTAAGAGAGGTAACTCAGGGGCCCCAGGAATCGCCAACCGTGTTCCTAGAACGCTTAATGGAGGCTTTTAGACGATTCACTCCTTATGATCCAACCTCTGAGGAACATAAGGCCACCATAGCAATGGCCTTTATTGACCAGGCGGCCCCTGATATTAGAAAGAAGTTACAAAGGCTGGATGGCCTACAAGGTTTCTCCCTTCAGGACTTAGTAAAAGAGGCAGATAAGGTATATAATAAGAGGGAGACAGAAGAAGAAAGAGAAGAAAGAAAGCAGAAGGAACAAGAGGCTCGTGAGGTAAGATGAGATAAGAGGCAAGAAAGACATTTGAGTAAGATACTGGCCACTGTAGTCAGAGGAGGAAACAGTAGAGACAGAAATAGACAGGAAGGGCGAACAACGGATAGAAGGCGGCCATTAGACAAGGACCAATGTGCCTACTGTAAAGAAAAAGGTCATTGGGCAAGAGAATGCCCTAAAAAAAGGAACGGGGGAAGGCCAACCAGAGATAAAATCTTAACATTGGAAGAGGAAGATTAGGGAAGTCAGGGCTCGGACCCTCTCCCCGAGCCCAGGGTAACTCTTAAAGTGGAGGGGGAACCCGTCCAGTTCTTGGTGGACACCGGAGCCCAGCACTCAGTCCTCCTTCATTCAAAGGGCCCCCTTTCAACTAAAAGGTCATGGGTCCAGGGGGCCACTGGAAATAAGCAGTACTCATGGACCACCCGAAGGACAGTAGATCTTGGGGTGGGACGAGTAACCCACTCATTCTTGGTCATACCTGAGTGCCCATACCCTCTGCTAGGTAGAGACTTACTCTCTAAGGTGGGGGCCCAAATCCACTTTCAACCAGAAGGGCCCACCATAACTGACAACCAAGGGAGATTACTCCAAATCTTGACCATGAAACTGGAAGATGAACACAGGATATATGAAACACCCTCGCCTCCACAAGCTGACATGCAGGATTGGATGACTAGGTTTCCACAGGCTTGGGCAGAAACTGCCGGTATGGGAATGGCAAAATATCGGCCCCCTGTGGTGGTAGAACTTAAAACAACCGCCACCCCAGTAACGGTCCGCCAATACCCCATGAGTAAAGAAGCCCGAGATGGCATCCGTCCTCAAATACAAAGGTTACTGGAATTAGGGATCCTGGTAAGGTGCCAATCTGCATGGAATACCCCTCTTTTGCCAGTTAAAAAGCCAGGAACTAATAATTACCGACCGGTACAAGACCTACGAGAGGTAAATAAGCGGGTGATGGACCTCCACCCCACGGTACCCAACCCCTACAATCTCTTAAGTACTCTTCCACCTCAGCACACTTGGTACACTGTTTTGGATCTTAAAGATGCTTTCTTCTGCCTGAGACTTTCTTCTCTCAGTCAGCCTTACTTTGCCTTCGAGTGGAAGGATCCAGCCTCTGGGATGTCAGGCCAGCTGACATGGACTCGCCTGCCACAAGGATTCAAGAACTCCCCCACCATTTTTGATGAGGCTCTCCACCAGGATTTGGCATCTTATAGAGAATCCAATCCCCAGGTAACTCTACTTCAATATGTCGATGATATTCTTTTAGCTGCTGAAACCCAAGAAGACTGCATCAAGGGAACCGAGAGGCTGTTAACAGAACTGGGAACATTGGGATATCGGGCTTCAGCAAAGAAAGCACAAATATGTCAACGACAGGTTAGTTACCTGGGGTACTTGTTAAAAGGAGGACAGAGATGGCTTTCGGAAAGCAGGAAAGACACTGTTGCCCAGATACCGGCCCCCAAGAGTCCCAAACAAGTTAGGGAATTTTTGGGGACGGCCGGATTTTGTAGGCTATGGATTCCGGGGTTTGCTGAATTAGCAGCCCCTTTATATCCCCTGACCAAAAATGGCATCCCTTTTGCTTGGGGTGATAAAGAACAACGGGCTTTTGACCGAATTAAACGAGCCCTACTATCAGCCCCGGCTCTGGGGCTACCAGATGTTACTAAGCCTTTTCATCTGTACGTGGCCGAGAATAAAGGCATCGCAAAGGGAGTACTAACTCAGAAACTGGGCCCCTGGAATCGCCCGGTTGCGTACCTATCAAAGAAATTGGATCCTGTGGCAGCAGGATGGCCCGCCTGTTTAAAAATAATCGCCGCGGTGGCCGCTTTGGTCAAAGATGCTGACAAACTGACTTTGGGGCAGAACCTAACGATAACAGCCCCCCATGCATTAGAAAATGTAATTCGCCAGCCACCCGACAGATGGCTAACAAATGCCAGGATGACTCATTACCAAGCCCTGCTGTTAAACTCAGATCGTATTAAGTTTACCTCAGCCACAGGACTCAACCCGGCCACCTTGCTACCCGACCCTGACCTGGAAAGCACTACCGTCATCCATGATTGTCAGGAAGTACTGGCTGCAGCACACCGTAGCAGACCAGACTTGATGGATCAGCCCCTCCCCAACGCCGACGTTACCTGGTTTACTGACGGAAGCAGTTTCCTAGAGGAAGGTAAGCGTCGGGCGGGAGCTGCCGTGGTAGACGGGAAAGAGGTCATCTGGGCAGCCGCATTACCACAAGGGACATCGGCCCAACGGGCTGAACTAATCGCCATGACTAGAGCATTGGAACTAGCAGAAAACAAAAAGGTAAACATCTATACGGACAGTAGGTACGCATTTGCTACCGCCCATGTCCATGGGGCCATTTACCAACAAAGAGGGTTGCTCACCTCGGCGGGCAAAGAAATTAAAAACAAAGAAGAAATAGTGGCACTGCTAGCTGCCCTCATGCTCCCCACTAAAGTCAGCATCATTCATTGCCCCGGACACCAGAAGGACAATACCCCGGTGACAAGAGGCAACAACATGGCAGATAGGGTGGCACGAGAAGTGGCTCTACGGGAAATCATACTAGAACTATCAGATGAGAGTCCTGGGAAACCAAATGATAGGGGAACAATTACCCCAGCCATAACTAAAGGAACATTATCTCCTCAACAAGCAAAATCCATGCTACAACAGATTCACAGATGGACACACTTGGGAACCAAGAAGATGGTATCCCTATTACATAAGACAGGTTATGATACCTCTGGATTAACCAAAATAGCTGAGCAGATTGCACGAGAGTGCATTCCATGCCAACAGGTAAACTCCCATAAAGGAAAACTTGAGGTCGGAAAAAGGCTCAGAGGAGACCGCCCAGGAGCCTATTGGGAGGTCGACTTCACTGAAATATGCCCTGGAAGGTACGGTAACAGGTATCTTCTAGTTTTTATAGATACCTTCTCAGGATGGGTAGAAGCTTTCCCGACGAAGAAGGAGACAGCTACTGTGGTGGCCAAAAAGATCTTAGAAGAAATTTTCCCCCGGTTCGGGGCACCAAAGGTAATAGGATCAGATAATGGTCCCGCCTTCGTCGCCCAGGTAAGTCAGGGTGTGGCCAAATACCTGGGGACTGATTGGAAATTACATTGTGCCTATAGACCCCAGAGTTCAGGACAGGTAGAGAGAATGAATAGAACTCTAAAAGAGACCCTAACTAAATTGTCCATAGAGACTGGCGGTACAGATTGGACGGTGCTCCTTCCCTTAGCCCTGTTCCGGGCTAGAAATACCCCCTCCCGCTATTATCTTACTCCATTTGAAATACTATACGGGGCCCCACCTCCTCTTTTTACGCTAAGGGAGAAATTAAGTCCTGACTGCCAGAATAACACTGACTTATGTGCTAGGCTGTTGGGACTCCAGTTGGTCCAAAAGGAGGTGTGGTCCCAGCTGGCAGAGGCTTACCGATCAGGAACACCAGCAGAGGCTCATCCCTTCCAAGTCGGAGATTCCGTGTACGTCCGTCGGCACCGAACCCAGACTCTAGAGCCTCGGTGGAAAGGACCATACATCGTCCTGCTCACCACCCCCACGGCTATAAAGGTAGACGGCATCGCTGCGTGGATCCACGCTTCACACGTGAAGGCCGCACCAGCATCTGCAACATCGGAATGGCGAGCCCAAAAGACCAGCAACCCGCTCAAGCTCAAGCTTCTGCGATCATCAGATTTATAACTTTAACTCTGTTACCCCTACTGACTGTGAGTAATTTTAGTCCTCACCTGCCCCAGCATTTAACCTGGCAGGTAATTTCCCAAACTGGAGATGTAATATGGTCTGTTAGCCATACTGCTGCTCCTTGGACCTGGTGGCCAGACCTTTTCCCCGATGTTTGTAAATTAGCCATAGGAGCTCCCAATTGGGACACAGCACACTCCCATGATCGTCAAAATGCCCCATCCATACCCGGTCGGGCCGGCCAATACGGCTGCCAAAACTCGGGTACGCGACAGAAACTTAGCAACCCTACCTTTTATGTATGCCCGGGATTTCATCGCCATAGGTCCCTAAATTATCAATGTGGGGGAAAGGAACATTTTTATTGTAAAAGCTGGGGGTGTGAAACCACAGGAGACACCTATTGGAAGCCCACCTCTGGCTGGGACTTTATTAAGGTGACAGCCAATTATACACACCCAACCAACCCCTTAACTTATAGGCCTGAATGTACTAAATGGTGCCATCCCCTTAAGATCTCTTTTAGTAAACCAGGAAAAAAGGATAAAAACTGGATAAATGGCCATTCATGGGGAATCAGGTTTTATAAAGAAGGATATAATGATGGATTACTAATGACCATCAAACTAAAAATTGAAACCCCTACTCCAGTTCCTATAAGCCCCAACCCTGAGATAGGGCACTCTTTGCTACCTTTGGTCCCTCCCACAGCGTTACCAGAGATAAGAAACCAAACTTCTGAGCCAAAAGGAATAACAATCAAGCCCAAGACCCCCCGGGACCGAATGCTCTCATTGGTCCAGGCGGCTTTTGAGGTTTTAAATGCCACAAACCCGGAGGCTACCAAATCATGTTGGCTTTGCTATGCTGCTCCTCCCCCTTATTATGATGCTATAGGATATAATTCTAATTATAATAATGTTAACACTCCAGATCAATGTCGATGGAAACAAGAAGGAAATAGTAAATTGACCCTGGCCTCAGTATTAGGAAACGGTACATGTGTAGGAACGCCCCCCTCGTCCCACCGACATCTTTGTGCCAATTTAAGCCTCCCACAGGGCTCAGGGTATCTCCTCCCTCCTCCGGATGGATGGTGGGCATGTAACACAGGATTGACCCCCTGCATTTCTTTAGAGGTCCTTAAAGCTTCAACCGATTTTTGTGTGTTAGTTCAGCTGGTCCCCAGACTCATTTATCATTCAGATTCATCCTTTCTAGATGAATATGAGGGCAGAGGAAGGTTTAAGAGGGAACCCATAACACTCACCCTGGCTGTACTCCTAGGACTAGGAATGGCAGCCGGGGTAGGAACGGGTACAACAGCCCTCATCCAACAACCCCACTATTATGATGCCTTAAGGCAAGCTGTAGATGTTGACCTCCGGGCATTAGAAAGTTCCATAACTCAGTTAAAAGAATCCCTCACCTCGCTTTCAGAGGTGGTAATGCAAAACAGGAGGGGATTAGATCTGCTGTTCCTTAAGGAGGGCGGACTATGTGCTGCACTAAAAGAAGAATGCTGTTTTTATATTGATCATTCTGGAGCTATTACCAAAACAATGGACAAACTTAGGGAGCGCCTGGACAAAAGACAACAGGAAAGGGAAAATCAAAAAGGATGGTTTCAATCATGGTTTGATAAATCTCCCTGGCTTACTACTTTAGTTTCCACCTTGTTAGGGCCCCTCATTATTTTATTGTTGCTTTTAACTTTTGGACCATGCATTCTGAATCGCCTGATAGCCTTTATTAGAGAACGCATTAGTACGGTACAAGTTTTAATGCTAAGGCAACAATACCAAAACTCGCAAAAAGAAACTGAAACTCCATGATTGGAATTAGTTACAAAAAAAAAAAAAAAGGGGGGAATGTGGGGCCGTTAGGGACTTTCCACCCCCTCACTTGTTCCCGTAAACCAATTCTTCTCCCTATCGTGCGCCACTCCTTCTCCCTATCGAAACCAATTCTTCTCCCTATCGTGCGCCACTCCTTCTCCCTATCGAAACCAATTCTTGGAGTTTTTCAGTTGACGGGGACTTGCCAGACAGCGGGTAATTTTCCAGTTGCCCGTAACAGGTATACGCCCTAACCGCCACAATGAACAGACAACTATAACGGCCAGAAGGTGGGACAAAAGTTCCTAAGCCAATGAATTCAAAAGTCACCACATTTACCCAATCATTGTGAGAATATACCCGCCCTATGAATAAATAAACCTATAAAAAGTATGTGATTCCGCTTTTAGGGGTTCCCCATCGGCCTCCTGCGTGAGGTTCAGGGAACCCCGGTGCATCGGCTCCTAATAAACCTCTTGCGTGTTGCAGCGGCTCTCGACTCTTGGCGGTTCTTGGGCGAGTTGGAATCCCTCGTAGACCGCTTGGGTCTAACAGTTTGTTTTTGATAAGAGCCACCCTGATGGGTGTAAAGTGATATCTCATTGTCATGGGTTTAATTGAATTTTAATTTTGTGTGTGTGTGTGTGTGGTATGCGGGACTCTCACTGTTGTGGCCTCTCCCATCGCGGAGCACAGGCTCCGGACGCGCAGGCTCAGCGGCCACGGCTCACGGGGCCAGCTGCTCCGCGGCATATGGGATCTTCCCGGACCGGGGCACGAACCCGTGTCCCTTGCATCGGCAGGTGGACTCTCAACCACTGCGCCACCGGGGAAGCCCTAATTTTAATTTTTATAGCTGGAAGATTAGAATAATATTCTTCACCATGATACTCTGCAACTCAATTTTGTTAAGATTTCATTTCACTAAAGGTTCGGAAAACAATCTTTATCTTGTATCCTCGAATACAAACCTTAAATGTATTTTAAGGGAATACAAGGTACTTCATGAAGAAACTGTGAAAGTAGTTGCCAGGGGCTGGGGAGTGGGTGTAAGAACTTTCAGCTGTAAGATGACGAAGGTCTGAGGATCTAATGTACAACGTGGTGACTAGTTGATAACTCTGTTATAACTGAAATATCCTAAGAGTGTAGAACTTAAACGTTCTCACACACACACACAAAGATAAACATATGCTGTGATGGATGTTAATTAACTCGATAGGAGGAATCCTTTCACAGCGTATAGGTATACCAAAGCATCACCACGTACCCTTTAAACAGCTTACAATTTCATTTGTCAATTACACTTCAATTGTCAAACCCCATTAGGCTGCTTTCTCTAGCTTCCTACAAGAGCTGCTTAGGAAAGGCTCTTCAGAAATGTCCAGGAATTTCGTAAACTGCTGACTAACAATAAAAATTAAAAATGTCACGCTTATAATTAAACTATATAAAAAACAAAGCAAACAATTGCTTTAAAACCATCGCTTACTTTTTGACTACATTTTATGATGCTCTGTGTTTGTGGGTTATTTGTGTCTGTTGCACCTGTTCGGTAGAAACACTGTGTGAAGGTGCGCATCTCTGCTCAGCTCTGTGTCAGCAACGTTAGTTTATAGCTTGAATTCATCTATGGTGCGAGTATTTACACTATGGAAATCAGCCCTTGTTATATAGTTCTGTTGATTGTCTAGACTTAAGCAAGTGATGGGCAAATGTTAATAATGCAAATTAACGTCAAATCTGTGCCTTGTCTATAGCTCTTGTATTGTGAATGGCACAAAAATGTGGAGGAAATATTCTATCGGTATTTGAAAACTATTATCTCATTCAATGAGGAAGTTATTCCCATCACTGTTGAGTGAGTGAAGTTTTGACATCTGTCTTTCTTATTTCACTTTTGGATTACTCGTTAACGTAAATGAAAATATCAACCAACCTTCAGGTCGGAACTATAGCTGTTTGTCAATGATGCGAGCCAGGCTCTTTGCTGAATCAGATCTCAATCAAGCATTCCTTCACCGCCTGCTAACCTGCCTCTTTTGTTGGCAATCGAATTTTGAAAGCTGATGATGGATTTTGCAAGAAATCCAAGTTATACTGAAGTTAGAGTTGTATGGAATTTACAATAGAGCCTTGTAACTTATCATTTGTGGGTTGTTTGCTACACACCCTTTATGTCAGTAAAATTTATAACAAACATAAACATATGTATGTACACATGTGCACCTATTTTTCTTTTCTGGAAAGCCAGTTGTTAAGCATTGGCCAGCATGTTACGGGTCCTGCCCCGCTCCAGAGCCCACAGACAGCCATCCCTTCTGGTGATTCTAGAAAGGTGTAGAAATTTGGACGACCACAGCTCCGAGACCCGGGGGTGCCCCTGAAGGACAATGGCTGCCTTTCTCAATCAGCCTCGACTAATGGGAAGTCCTTGGGGGTCTAAGGTGACCAGTGTGCCTCGGGCTTTCCTGATTTTAGCTTGGAATGTCCCATGTCCTTTGTGTTTGTTTCCTACAACGACTGTAACTAGTTGCACACTTAGTGACTTCCAACACCACAAATGTATTCCTTTAGCATTCCGGAGATCACAGATCCTCAAATCAGTCTCACAGAGCTAAAATCATAGTTTCAGCGGCGCTGCATTCCTTCTGGAGGCTTTAGGGGAGAATTCATTCTTGCCTTTCAAGCTTTCGGAACTGTCTTCATGCCGTCTCTCTTGGCCCTTCTCCCATCTTCAGAGCATCTTCCACACTCTCTTTCTCTCTCTGACTCTGTCCCTCCTGTCTCCCTCTTCCAGGAACATCCGTGATTCCTTTGGGCCACCTGAATAACCTGGGAGAGTCTCCCCATCTCAAGATCATTAACTCAATCACGTTTGCAAAGTCCCTTTTGCCATATAAGGTAACAGAGTCACAAATTCCAGGGATTAGGATGTGGACATTTGGGGGAGCCCTTATTCAGCCACCTTCCCCCAGGAAACCCCCCAATTCTGGATAAACCAGTACGGTTGGCCATCTGTCAGGCCATCTCCCCACCAGCCCCCCATCCCCTCTATTCCGTCACAGCCATCTTCCCCGTGGGCCCGGATGCAGGATGTAGCCCACCTCCCTGCTCCCTGGATAGCCCGGAGCCCTGGATCCCAGGAGACAAGTGGGGACAAACGATTTACCACCCAAACCTGGGCGACGCCTGTGTCTTTCCAGCCTGGATATGGCCAGAATGATTCATTTCCACCTGGCGATGTGACCTTGTGAAAGTTAATTAACCTTTTGGGGCCATGATGGCCTCCGTCAAATAAGAGTAATAAACCTTCACCTTTCCGTTGGTGTGGGATAGAGTAGGGGAGGGTGTGATGTCCCTCGCGAGAGACCTGCAGCCTCCAGAACATGGGGCTTGTATTTTAATCAAATCCCCATGGTTATGGGCTTATTCACACACTCCTTTCCTTTCAGAAAGGGCTCCTTGGGCTGACAGTGGCTCATAAATTAGAGCGGCAGGGCCAGGACTGTGGTTTGGAGCAGAAGGAAAGGGGCTGCCCAGGGAAGGAGCACAGGGCCAGGACAGGAAACAGGCGTGGCGTGGGGCTGGCACCCAGGAGGTCCTGTTGGTCCCCACTTGTCCCCAGGGGCTTGGGCCACATGCTGGGCTCTGAGCCTGCACCGCCTGGGTCCCCATCTCTCTGTCCACGTGCTGGAGGTCACGTAAAGCCGCAGGACAGACCCAGGCACCTTTTCATTAAGAGCCTGGATGCGAAAGATCTGTTTATATTGACAGGTGCCACCTTGTGGACATCAGGCTTCATGACTTAAGCCAGTCACAAAAAGACAAATCCTGTATGATTCCGCTTACAGGGGGTGCCAAGAGGAGTCAGATTCATAGAAAGTAGAAGCGTGCTTGTCAGGGGCCAGAGGGAGGGGGAAACGAAGGATGGTTGTCTGGTGGGGACAGAGTTTCAGTTTGGGAAGATGAAAAAGTTCTGCATGATGGTGGTGATGGCTCACAGCAATGTGAATGCATATGTAATGCCATTGAGCTGTACCCTTATGATGGTTAAAATGGTAATTTTTTTTTTTTTTTTTTTTTTTTTTTTTTTTTGCGGTACGCGGGCCTCTCACTGTCGTGGCCTCTCCCGTTGCGGAGCACAGGCTCCGGACGCGCAGGCTCAGCGGCCATGGCTCACGGGCCCAGCCGCTCCGCGGCATGTGGGATCTTCCCGGACCGGGGCACGAACCCGTGTCCCCTGCATCGGCAGGCGGACTCCCAACAACTGCGCCACCAGGGACGCCCCTTGCATCAGTTTTAATAATGTATGGCTATTTAAAAAAAAATTTGTCCATTATCAAAATTTTCAAGCTTCTTGGCATAAAGTTTTTTATAACATTCTCTCATCTTCTTAATGTCGACAACAAAAATGTCCTATTTTTCATTCCTGTTGTTGGATATTTGTGCTTTCACTTTTCCTCTCCCTCTCTCTCTTCCCTGTGTTGTTTTTTTATTTGAATCAATGAATGAATGGATTTTTTCCCCTCTGCTCTTATTTTCACCTCTACTACTTCTCAGTTCTATGTCTGAGGGTAGTTTACATAAATTCTTTGAGCACATGGATCAGTGCTGTAAAACGTGGGCAGTGATTTCTACCTGAGAACACTGTCTTGAGAATGTGATAGAGTGGAGGGACCAGCCCAGAACAGTGCTGTCAGGAAAGCTAAGCCATTATTGTTTCAAAGCTGGCTTTAAATGGTCATACAGAAGTATAAAATAGAGCGACAAAAAAATTAGAAGTAGGTAATAAAGAAAATTTAAAATGAGGCAAACTAGGAATGAGAAATGTATACTTGCTAGAAGGGACCACTGATTTGTTTCTAAACACATTCTTGTCAAGCTGGGGGTTGTCCTGCAAGGAGCACTGACCAAGTGCCAAGGGCTGGGGAAGCCGCGGGATGAGGTACATCTTCCGAGAACACCGGGATCCTAACAGTTACGCACCATGCTCACTCCGTCCAGCACAATTCCACGTATGTTACATGGATTATGTCTTTCCATCCTAACAGCGGTCCTGTGATATAGATCCAACTATCATTCTTATATTACCAATGTGGCTAGACTGAGACACAATGAAGCTAAGGGTCTTTCCTTAAGGCTTTAAACGTAGAACTAATGAAAGGCAGAGCTACGATTTGGTACCCTGACACGCATCTCCCTGACCAGTGCTTTTAACCTGTACGTACCCTGCTGCCTTATGTCTACTGAGAATTTATTTTATATGAAATCTTATATAAAACACATTTTCGGGCTTCCCTGGTGGCACAGTGGTTGGGAGTCCGCCTGCCGATGCGGAGGACGCAGGTTCGTGCCCCGGTCCCGGAAGATCCCACGTGCCGCGGAGCGGCTGGGCCCGTGAGCCATGGCCGCTGAGCCTGCGCGTCCGGAGCCTGTGCTCCGCAACGGGAGAGGCCACAGCAGTGAGAGGCCCGCGTACCGCAGAAAAAAACAAACAAAAGAACCCACATTTTCCATTTAAAGAAAAACAGTTGTATTGTTTAGTGGAATACAAACTTTGAATGCATTTTGAAGAAATCACGAAAATATCGTGACTTTGCATCCCTCCCCCCGCCCCCACCGCCGTGTCAAGTTCCCCCAGCCCATCCCAGACCTCCTGGGGGAACTTGGTTTCTCCACCTTGTGCCTCTGGGACACGCTGGTAGAGGATCTGGAAATGCAAAGCTGTCCATTTTCTTTCAGTCATTACGGTGAAATTTGATCAGTTCCATCAGTATTTCTGAAACTCGAGCCAATTTTCTTTCAGAGGCAAAGAAGTTGCATAGAGCTTTCAATGTGTTTGAAGACCCCAGGCTGAAATCTACTGGTTTAAGAATCTCAAGTTTTGGAGGATGCAAAATGCCTTTCAATTGTAAATAAGCTATTCAACAGAGCAGATTTCTTTCAACTTGTTAAAAACAAAAAGAAACTGTTAAAAGATTACTGCTGAAAAGAAACCAGAAAATGACACAGGATGTCATGGAATGCCCCGTAGGGTGCACAGCTCCAGGGTCTGCGAAACACTGAGACACAGTGCTGACCGTGCCCTTCAGAGTAAAGCAAATCTGATGCTCAAGAAGAATAAATACAGTGGCCCTCGTCAAGGTTGATGGTGTTAATCCAACCTCTTCCCTGGCGATTCCTCTGGCTGAGTTGATTGGATGCTGTGAGTCTATTTAGATCAGCGTCGCTACTGAAGGTGGAAGGGCTGCCACCCCCTCCTCACCTGCTCTTGGCAGACATCACTAATCAATCACACCCCAGCTCGCCGCAGGCCTGAGGAAACCCACCATCCTCTGTCGTGTGCTCCCTGTAGACGGAGCCTGCTGTTCTCTCTCCCTACATGATGGACACAGATTTCTACCCTGGTCCCTGTCTGACGGCTGGCAAGATTGTCTGGATCAAGTTCAACTCCACCAGCCACATGACCTCATGTAAATGAATTAAGCTTTCTGATGTCTGGGTTCTCTCTCAAATGAGGATGGACAACCCCAGTGAGTTCTGGGGGCTCAGTGAGAAGCCCTCGCACTCTTCCTGCACCTGACAGGTTCCCCAAGAATGGGAGCTCCTGGTGTAAAGGGGGTGGGGGCCTGGAAGCTCACCATGGACGTGAACTCGAAACGTGGCCCCAGGGGGAGTTAGGAACACAGATCACACCCCCCAGCCACCCCACCATCTCAGGGCAGGTCCCTGCCACAGGGAGGAGGGTCACCTGGGCTGTGAGCCTGTGCTTTGAGGACAAAGACCTCTTACCCTTGGGTTACTTGGCCCAGGGCTGGGGTGGTATAAAGCCCCAGGACAAAGCTGGTACCTCTTCTAACTTGAAACTCTGAAGATTAAAAAAATGCCATTATTTTATACCCAAAGAAACATGCCCATATTTGGGCGTAAAAGCTGAAATTTCCATTCATTTTAAAGCTCAAGGGGAAGAATGAAGGAAACTGAATGCTTTCGTGCTATCACTCCAGAACCCGGCAGTGGAGACGCTGAATTCTACTTGTTCAACTCGGGAGGACTTCGATGGGAAAACTGGTGAAGCTTCGCTCTAGTCCTTCTTGCAGCCTTTAGAAACATAATCACGTCCAGGATTCACAGCACCCGGGGATGCAAAGCACAGCGATCACACGGAAGCCTGACTGTTCGGGATGGTTTTGATATGAGAATTGCTGCCGGTTTCCTCCCCCTCGTCCTCCCGTCAGTTGGGTGCCAGCGCCCTGCTTCCTCCCTCCCGGATTCCATGCTTCTGTGAGGTGGGGTCTCCTGGTTTCTGGTGCCAGAGGGGGCCGACTTCCACCTGTGTCCTGCAAAAGCTGGCTGCCTGGCAGGCGCCCGTGAGCTGGGTTTGGAGACACGCTCGTGCTGAGTTTCGCCCCCGCAGAGCCCAGCTGAGGTGGACAAGGGGGCCGAACGTGGAACGGTCCACAGGTTGTCAGGTCGGGCCGGAGTGAGGGAATGGCTCCCACTCCTGGACCAGACAGCCAGCATTGCCCCCCTTCCCTGTGAGCCAGAAGAACACATCTTATGTCAATACCCCGCTCCCGGCAGCCGTCACCAGGGGCCACAGCCACAGGCACCATGCCTCCCCCTCACGAGGGGAGTGATTTGCCAATCCAGGCATGCCCATCCGTCCATGAACTGAAATTGGACCCAGGGAGGCTCCAACTCAGGACCACTGCCTTCACCCAAATATTCGGTCAGGGGAAGTCATTTTATTCCCCTGGAAATCTGGATGAAACCCAAAGTGAGCCTAGTCCTGGGGCGTCCCTGTGCTGGGGACCATGGGCCAGACTGGCCTCGTCCCAGCAGCTGCTGGGATGCACGGGGACATCACTTAACCCGTCCCTAGCTTGCAGGGGCTTAGGGACCCGGCTCAAAGCAAACCCCTACCCTGAGGGAGGCAGCTCCAGGTCTTCAAACCCCTGCCCACTCAGAGGCTCCTGCGGAGGGGCCCTGGGGTGCTCTCCGTGTCTGCGCCCGCCTCTTCCTCTCACTTCCCTCAGTCCGGCCCCGCCTCACTTCACGCCCGGCTCTGGACCCGCCTCCAGCTCATCTGAACAGCGCTATCCTTTGCCTCCTCTTCAGACCGAAGTGGGGCCTGGGTTAGGAGTGGGGATACGTCAGCCAACCGCACAGACACACAAACCCCTTCCTCCGCTTCTGCCCCGGGCTCACCCCCCCCCCCCCCCCGCTCAGCCCGGTAGCCCCGCCAGCTGGGCTGATTTCTCGGGGCGGGGCTCCTACCTCCCCGCACATTTAGCCACGTGACTTCGTGTTCCGGGGAAAACAGTGCCTTTCCCTCCGTGCTGAGGACGGCTGGCCTTCGCTGTTGGACCTCCTGCCTCCCTGACACTCTTCTGGAGTTACCTGCTTCCACCCACCCAGCGGTCCCTCGTCCTCATCGTACCCACGGGGGGCTGACGCTCAGTGACCAAGGCACCGGCTCCAGCCTCGAAGCCAGGCCCCCCCAGCGTCCCCCAGACTGCAGCCCTTCAGTGTCTGGGTGGAAATTTTGTTCAAGGATTTAAAGAAATTCTTTTCACGTGAGTGCAAATACAGTTGTAACATTGTGTAGAACACCAGATTCGAATGCATTTTCCTTTGGGAGAACAAAAGTCTTCCCACGGGAAAAATGGAGTGTTTGCATTCAGAGCCCTTCGGTCTCTCCTCCGCCCTCCCCACCTGCCGTGTCCTCACCAGCGGGGACCCTTTGGCCACCTCTGACCCAGGGAGTCTTGGGGGAAGAACTGGGAAAGGGCCGCCTCAGCTCTGCCCGCTGGAGAAGTTAGGATGAAAATAAAGCCCAGGGGTGTCCCAGGCAACCGGGGCCAGGCGCTGTCCCACCTCTGGGTGCTGAAATCCCACAAGGCACAAGACAGCACCCACATAAGTATCTACCCCAAATGTCAAGGTGGTCAAGATTGAGAAGCAGCCCTGCACTGCAAGCTTTACGTATTGTATAAGGTTCCTGCAGCTGCCGTAACAAACATCACAAACCGGTGGGAGTGGGGTGCTAGGGGGCCCTTAATACAACAGAAATTGATCCTCTCACGGCTCTGGAGGCCTGAGGTCTGGAACGCCAGTGTCAGCAGGGCTTCATCCCTCTGCAGGTTGGAAGGCAGAATCTGCTCCTTGCCTCTCAGTTCCTGGTGGTTGCAGATTACCTGGGCTTGTGGCCCCATCGTCAGGCCGGTCTTCAAGGCCAGCATCTTCAGATCACTCCCTGCTCTGTCTCTGCATCCCCTTCTCCTCTGCGTGCACCGAAATTCCCCCTGCCTCCTCCTTATAAGGACATATGTGGCTGTGTTCAGGTCCCACCTGGATCATCCAGGGGAATCTCCCCATCTCAGGATTCTCAACTTAATCACATCTGCGAATAGGCTGTTTTCCGTGTGAGGTCACATTCACAGGCGCCCAGGATTAGGACGTGGGTGTATATGGAGGGCTGTTATTCAGCCAATCACACATATATTAATAAATTCGATCCTCACAAGCACACTAGGAGACAGGCTACTGCTTGGTTTTTGTTTTTGTTTTTTTCCCACACAGCATGTGGGATTTTAGTTGCCCGACCAGGGATCGAACCCGCACCCCCTGCATTGGAAGCGTGGAGTCTTAACCACCGGACTCCCAGGGAAGTCCCGTGACAGGCCACTGTTAATAGCCCCACTTGACAGATGGGACAACTGAGGCATAGAAAGATGAAGGAATGCACTGAGGGACGGAGCAGGGACTGATCCAGGCCACCCACCCCAGAACCCATCTTCTTGGCCACTACCAAGATGCTTCTCCAGCCCTAGACCACCTCAAGGAAACCCACAGGTAACACCTGACCGCCTCAGATCTGAGAAACTTAACCTCCAAAGAAAATAACCCTTAAAATCCTCAGGACATATCAGAAGACTCCAGTTTTTAAAATCTCCATTTAAGAAGCAAAAGTATTAAATCGTGAAGGATATCTTTCCATTGGGATTTTGCAGGATAATTTTGCTTTTATGTTTGGTAAGATAATTTAAAACAGCGCTGATACAGATTTTTTTAATGTGTGATTTGTTGGGAATTTTCCCCCAGAATACTATGCATACTGCCACGGGTCTAAAGATGTATTTATCTTCTGGGGCTGCTGTAACAAAGTGTCACAAACAGGGCAGCTTAGAACAAGAGGATTTGATTATTTCACAGTCTGGAGGCCAGAAGTCCACGGTCAAGGTGGCAGCAGGGTTGGTTCCTCCTGAGGGTGTGAGGAAGAGTTTGGTTCAGTCCCCTCCCTCCCAGATTCTGGCAGCCTGGGGCGTTCCTTGGGTCGTGGATGGATGTCTGCATGTTTACCTGACGTTCTCCCTATATCTTCACCTCGTCCACCCTCTGTATGTGTAGAGCCTAAGTTTCCCCCTTTTAAAGGCCACTACTTATTTTTTTAAAGTTTTACTTATTATTTATTTACCTTATTTATTTTTGGCTGTGTCGGGTCTTAGTTGCGGCATGTGGGATCTTCGTTGAGGCATGCGAGATTTTTCGTTGCGGTGTGAGGGTTCTCTCTAGTTGTGGCATGCGGGTTCCAGAGCACGTGGGCTCTGTAGTTTGCAGCACGCAGGCTCTCTAGTTGAGGCGCACAAGCTCAGTAGTTGCAGCACAAGGGCCTAGTTGCGGCGTGGCATGCGGGATCTTAGTTGGATCAGGGATCTTAGTGGACCAGGGATCGAACCCACGTCCCCTTCATTGTAAGGCGGATTCTTTACCACTGGACCACAAGGAAAGTCCCAAAAGGGAGGCTAATTATTAATTAGGGGCCCACTCTACTCTTGTACGGCCTCATCTTAACTAATGACACCTGCAATGATCCTAGTTCCAAATGAGGTCACATTCTGAGGTGCTGGAGGTTTTAGGACTGCAACATGTAGATGTTGGGGGAACACTATTCAACCCATAACAGAAGACCCCTAGCTCAGTAATTCTGGAGACAAGTTTTACTATGTCCATAGAATGGAAGAAAAAATGTTTTTGGAGAAATGTGACCTCTTCATGTGTGCTATTCTTATTCTTATTAATATTTCCATTACTTGTTTTTAAATACTTTTTTATTGAAGTATAGTTGATTTACAATGTTGTGTTAGTTGCAGGTGTACAGCAAAGTGATTCAGTTATATATGTGTGTGTGTGTGTGTGTATATATATATATATATATATATATATATATATATATATATACTTTTTCAGATTCTTTTCCCTTATAGCTTATTGCAAAATATTGAGTCTAGCTCCCCATGCTATACAGTAGGTTAGTTATCTATTTTATATATAGTGGTGGGTATATGTTAATCCCAAATGCCTAATTTATCCCTCCCCTGCTTTCCCCTTTGGTAACCATAAGTTTGTTTTCTATGTCCGTGGGTTTATTTCTGTTTTGTAAAAATGTTCACATGTATCATTTTTTTAGATTCCACGTATAAGTGCTGTCATATGATGTTTGTCTTTCTCTGACTTACGTCATTTAGTATGATATTTTCTAGGTCCATCCATGTTGCTGCAAATGGCATTATTGAATCTTTTAATGGCTGAGTAGTATTCCATTGTATATATGTACCACATCTTCATCCATTCATCTGTCGATGGACACTTAGGTTGCTTCCATGTGTTGGCTATTGTACATAGCTCTGCAGTGAACACTGAGTGCGTGTATCTTTTTGAATTATGGTTTTCTCTATCCATTACTTATTATTTTGTCATCAGCCTCCCTTTGGTCCTGGCTGCCGTGCCGGCCTCAGCCTCTGTGGTGCTCAGGTCCGGGCTGCGGGTCAGCACTTAGAACAGGCCACTGAAGCCTGTGTTCGTGTCCCTCAGCCAGAGACCCTGGGAACTTGCCCGTCCTTGAACAAGTTGTGGTTGGGTGGCTCAGTAAAGGGCAATAGGAAAACCTATAAGCCAGTTAGGTGCCTAGGGCTGGTGGGGGGCAAGGTAGTGGCGGGGTCTTGGGGTCGGCGGGTGGGATAGGAGTAATTACCCTCCAAATCTCTGCCCCAAATATGAAGTGTCTGAGGTCAGAACGATGCTGGATCAATGACACGGGGCAGCTGCCCGACCGCTTGTAAATTAGTTAAACTTCCTG
Organism: Phocoena sinus; assembly: GCF_008692025.1. Lineage (NCBI taxonomy): Eukaryota > Metazoa > Chordata > Mammalia > Artiodactyla > Phocoenidae > Phocoena > Phocoena sinus. The sequence continues at coordinate 3,729,898 of NC_045777.1, read as the reverse complement.
GCCACAGTGTCCTCTGTCAAATGAGCTAAGCGTCTGCTCTGTAGGACTGAGCATGGGGCAGGGGGGCGGGGAGGGGTGCCTTGCACAGACCCCGGCACACGCTAGCCACCCCTGAACGGGGTTCACAATCAAATCACCACAGCTGCCCGTTTAGTCACACACCCTCTTGTCTCTGGACGGGTTTCAGAGGGTCGTGATGGCACAAAGATCAGAGCAGGACATGTGTGAGGGGTGGTCAGGTCATGAAATAGCCCCGGGAGAGGCCTCAGCACACCCAGCCGGCACCCAGGCCTGGGCACACGCCTGGCAGGCGGGCTGCACTTGGCTGGAAGCCCAGGCTGTGGTGGCTGACCCTCAGGAGTCCTTGCCCAGGTGCCTGAAGTCAAAGGGCACAGCTGATGCTCCTTGTATCATCCAATTAGAGGATTAAAAATGCAATCACTTTTCTGATCACAAACATCTCTAGGTTGTGGAAGCTAAGACGTGAGGTTTTCATGGATTTCGAAAGATAAAGCAAAATAAATCAAAGACGTTTAGGCAGTGCACCAAATGCCTTGATTCGAGAGGGCCAACCTCTGCAGGGTACCTGGGGAGCTTCTTCTGCAAGGAGTGATGGACCAAGAAGCTGGAAAAGCCAGCAGCAATCCCTGTAGCATCCACCAGAGGGCCATGCAATCGCATCCCAGGACTGACCATTACCTGTGAGTAAAAACCAAACTATTGTCCAGCAGAAACACCATTTCTGTTTGTATTTTTTGTCCTTTTTTTGGGTCTTTTTTTTTTTGTTTTCTTCCTGTTTTATTGAGATATAATTGACATACAGCACTGTATCAGTTTAAGGTGTACAGCATCATGATTTGACTTAGATACATCATGAAATGATTTCACAATAAGTTTAGTGAACATACCTCATCTCATTTAGATACAAAATTAAAGAAATAGAAAAATATTTTTCCTTGTGATGAAAACTCTCAGGATTTACGCTCTTAACAAATTTCATAGGTAATGTATAGCCGTGTTAATTATATTTATCATATTGTACATTACATCACTAATACTTATTGATAATACTTATATATCTAAGTTTCCACCTTTTGACCACCTTCATCCAATTCCCCTCCCCACCCCACTTCCGGTAGCCACAGATCTGATCTCTTTTTCTATGACTCTGTGTGTGTGTTTGTTTGTTTTTAAAGTATAACTGACCTACAACACTATGTTAGTTCCTATTACACAACATAATTATTTGATATTTCTATACATTTCAAAATGATCACGATAAGTCTAGTTACCATCTGTCACCATGGAAAGATATCACATAATTATTGGCTATATTCCCCACACTGTGCATTTCATACTTGTGACTCATTTATTTTGTAACTGGGAGTTTGTACCTCTTAATCTTCCTCACCGATTTCTTTCCTGTTTACATTTTTTTTTTTTTTTTTTTTTTTTTTTTTTGCGGTACTTGGGCCTCTCACTGCTGCGGCCTCTCCCGTTGCGGAGCACAGGCTCCGGACATGCAGGCTCAGCGGCCATGGCTCACGGGCCCAGCCGCTCCGCGGCATGTGGGATCTTCCCCGACCGGGGCGCGAACCCGTGTCCCCTGCATCGGCAGGCAGACTCTCAACCACTGCGCCACCCGGGAAGCCCCTCCTGTTTACATTTTAATTGTTAATATCATCACTGTTGTTTTCCTTTTCAACTCCATTATTTGGGTACCATTCCTGCCCTGGCTGGTCTTTACAGTTAGCCAGGCCACTTCAAAGTTAGCCAGTGCCGAGGAGATCCGTTTCTGCTTATGTTACCAAGTCCGAGCTCGTACTGTTCGCCACATGACAGGCCAAAATACATTAAGAGACAAGTTGTCGGGGCAAGGAATAGTGACTTTATTCAGAAAGCTGGCAGACCGAGAAGAGGGTGGACTCGTGTCCCAAAGAACCATCTTGCCTGAGTTAGAATCTAGGCTTCTTTTATACTAAAAGGGGTGGGTTTTGCAAACTACTTGGTACAGGAATCCTTTGTTCTTACAGCTGTCCACCTAGGTCTGGTCATGAAGTTCCTATAAACCTCCAAGACAGATGTTATTCTCCGTTCTGCAACTTTTTATCTCCATATAAATGAGAAGTGTTATATTTTTTTAAAGGTCATCCCTGGTAGGCAGAGCCTTGGGAAAGGGCTATCCTGTATATTTCAGGCAATAGGCAACATTGTTTTACAAAAGGTGCAGAGTCAGCACGACTTACCGCAGGCAACAGGGCACTAAGGTTAGAGGTAAAGGAACCATCCAAGGTGGAGTCAGGTTTGTTCTTCCCTGTTACACTTAGGCTGTAAAAAAAAAAGCCACCGTCAAAAAAATGCACAACCTAAAAGTTGAGAATTGTATCTTACTAGGCGAACTTGCTGAGGCCTTAAACCTGGGAAACAGCCTCTCAGCTAGCTCCGAGGGACTTCTCCACAGAGGTAAGAGAGGAGCCAGGATGTAGAGGGGTTTTTGCAACAAAAGCCAGGTAGTCAGAACATCAAAAGATTACTGTTAATTAAAGAAAACCAGACATCTCAAGTTAGTGAATTTAGCACTTTTCTATGTATGGGAAGATGCAAGAGTCTGGGCTCATTGAAATCATTCCTTTGATGTGTACCTTAACCATCTAGGGCCAGTATCCTGCTGCTCTCATCCTGAATCCCCTCAGGGTTCACAGTTGGGGGCGGCTGCGGTGGCTGAGGGCTTGATGACTGCAACATCTTTTGTTTACTGACATGGCAGGCGACATACTTTGTCCACAGAACCCTAAGATTATAAAATGAGCCCCAAATCACCAAAAATGCAGAGGGGTTCAACCTAGACATTGCTGTGTTGCCCTGCTCTCTTACAGAAATGTATTCAGAAGTGACACTTTCAATGTTCAGGGAAGTGCAGTTGTAGTGTTTGGTAGGACACACATCTTAAGGCAGTTTTAAGCAAAACTTAAATGCCCTTTTACGAGAAAGCAAGAGGCCTCAAAAGGCCATGCCCAGGGTGGTTTCCTCAGACCCCCTCAGGGGTCCCTGCAGTCTCCTGGACCCCTGGGAAGACTTCCAGGAAACATGTCAGAGACTCAAAGTACACTCAGCCCTCCGTATCCACGGGTGCGTCATCCTCGGATTCAACCAACCGCGGATCGAAAATATTCGGAAAAAAATCCAGGGTGTTCCAAAAACCAGAACTTGAATTTGCTGGCTCGCAACTATTTACCTTGCATTAAGAGAGTATTTGCAACTATTTACCGAGCATCTACATTGTATTAGGTCACGTAAGTACCCTAGAGATGATTTAAAGTGCATGGGAGGATAAGCTTAGGTTATATGCAAATACTTGCCCATTTTAGAGAAGGTTCTTGAGCATCCATGGATTTTGGTATCTTCTGGGGTCCTGGAATAAATCCCTCTATAGATCCCGGATACAGAGGGATGACCATAATTTTAATTTTAAACCTTAAAATTTTAGACTTTGAATTACGCTTTTACGTTGCAGCGACAGACTGGTATTTTTCTGTCTGGTAAAGTGTAAGTTTTTAAAAATCCCTTGTGAAATCTCCACATTCTGCATGTCCACGGGCCTGCGGACAGCCATTGGGAAACACTGGGCTACAAATTCAAGGAAGATAAAAGCAGAAGAAGCAAACAAAAGTGTAGGAGAAGTACCCCCTCCCAGATCAATGTCACTTTGGCAGCGCTATTGTTGCTTCTGTTGTTGGTTCACTATTTGCTTCAGGCCACACCTTTGCGCTGTCCGGCCCTCATGGATAGGACAGTGTATGCTCCCTCAGACCAGATTTGCAGACATGTCCACCTGCCCTGCCCTTCTCCGTCTCTTGCCTTTGTCAGACATCACCAATTAATCGCTGTCTTCCCTCCTAGGGGGCAGCCTCACCATTCCCAGATGAGCACTCCCCACTGCCTGGCTGTCTCCCTTCTGTCTGACCCCACCGGAAGTGTCACAGCACAAACGCACAGGCGTGTGATCCGTGTAAGTTCATTATCCTTTCTGGCTTCCATGTCCGCTATCAAACCAGAGTCCTGCTTATGTCGTTGGTGTGAGGTTGAATGCGAGGGTGCAAAGACCTCTCACAGTCCTGGCGAATAGTAGCCCCGGTGCGATACAAGCTCCTGTCTAATCAGATCACCTTTGTTGTGATGTTCCAGGCTCCCTCGTTATTCAACGAGGGCTTCAGAGGCCCACAATGTATGTAAATTAGAGCAGCACATGGAGATCTGGAGAGAGTAAGGAAGGGGAGGAAAAGGAGTGAGAACGAAGGTCAGGATGTGAAATGGGCCCCCGGAGAGGCTGGAACGCAGATCACCCCCCAGGAGGCCGGGAGTACACTCGGCGGTGGGACACACGAGGGCTTCCAGCTCCAGCCTTGGGAACTGGGGCACGTGTGTGGGCTTCAGTCAAGTCCGTGTTCTGGGCTTCAGTCAAGTCCAGAGAAACCTGACACACATTTTACATCAAAGCTCTTAAAATAATATTGAAAAATCTGTCTATCTATCTATCTATCTATCTATCCATCTGTCTGTCTATTTACCTACCTAGCACTTTTGGTATTAAAAGGATCGTCCCTATAGTAGGGAGTACAATGTGAGAGTCTTTTAAAATTTAAAACAAAATATAAACAACTGTTGGAAAGCTGATGCTTGCATCCCACTCTTGATGGGTCCTCTGAGGGTTCCTGGTGAGTTTGCTCTGTCCGCCTTAGCTGGACTGAAGGGAGCGGGGATTGGAAATCGGAGGAGCCCTGCTGTGACCTTGCTCACAGGTTCTGCTCCCTGGAGGCTTGGTGGCCACTGGTCCAGCACAGCTGTTCCTGGTTAACTTGCATGAATTTTGTTGTTTCCATCATCTGGCGACTCTTTCTTCTGCTCAGCCACTCCACCAGCATGGGTGCCACCTTGCGCCCTAGGCCCCCTGGCCACCCAAGCTCTGTTCCAGCCTCCAGGAGATGAGCAATGGTTCTTTCCTCTAGGAAACCATGGTGCCACCTTGAGTGCCTATTAGATGTGTACGGTATGTGGTAGGTGGCATCTTTTAAATATACTGATGCTCAGTTATTCTAATTTAATTGTTCTGATGTTAACCAGCCATCTACATTTTCTAAAAAAACCAACCCAGTTGATTGTAATTGAAAGCCTGAGTTGAGAGCTACTATCCCAGGCCGAAATGTACAAATAAGCAGCTCACAGACCAGCATCCCCATCACCTCCTGTCAGACGGAGATCTCCAAGCCATCGCTGTGATAGGCAAACTCTAAAGTGGTCCCATGGCCTCTGTCATTGGGTGTTAAGCCCTGCATAATCCCCTCCCTGCGCAGATCCCACCCCACTCCAGTGCAGACCTGTCATTTAGTTATCGGAATGACTCACGTTCTGGATTTGTGCAGTAACTTAAACTTTTGCTGTGTAGTTTGTATGGATAGGTATCTAATCCAGAAGTATCGACAGATTCAGCTTCAGCGTATGAGGCAAGCACTTTGCACAGGTGGGCCCAGAGCCAAGGGGCACGTGTTTTTTTTATCTCACTTTTGTGATGGTGAACGAGCATGGAATTGTCACCTGATGGAACCAGTAGATTTGTTCCCACCGATATCACACTTCCTGGTTTCAGTGTCCCTTGATAACTATTACCTTGTCCCATTACTATGAGAGGGTCCAAAGAGTGCTTTTTAAAACTGTGTCATTCCCCCGAATTTATATTAGCTAGCATTTTCCTCCCAAGAAGAACCCCTCATCACCTATGTGATGGCCCTGCCATACAGTCCAGTCCGTACGAGATTGTCGAGATAATTGCTCTATCCTTTCCAGTCGTGTATCAGTTTTTAAGAATAACAAGATGGAGTTAGTGTTTAGGGACTAAAATCTGCATACTAGGGGTGTTCCTTTTTAAATACTACTGGGTTGTAGTCTTCTAAATCTTTTTAGGAGACAGAAAATATTTTATAAAGAAAACGTGTTTATACCAATATTTTCAACTTAACATCAAGATTACAGGGAGTTGCTTCTATTTTTATATATTGGAATGTAGTTGATACAATGTTGTGGTAGTTGCAGGTGTACGGCAAAGTGATCAGTTATATATACACATGTATCTATTCTTTTTCGGGAGTTGCTTCATTGACTTAAAATTTTTCTCTAAGGCTGAAAACCGTGGCTGCCAACGACAATAACATTAACATAATTGTGTACTTTATCTTACGATCTCTCTGTAATAGTTTCAAAATAGCCATCCCAGTAATGAAGCCAGGCTGACATTTCTTTGAGTGTTTTTCCGCAGAATACATCCTATTAGGACTATATAGCTAAAAGTGTGTTTTAAAGTCAGTTGAGCCAATGACTTTCTCTGTGTGGTGATGCTACCAGTCTGATAGAATTTTAGGCTTGTTTCCTTTCCAAAAAAATTTTTGTGTTGTTAAGTATTTTTGTTTATTTATTTAGTCATTTATTTATTTTAAAATTTTATATTGGACTATAGTCGATCTATAATGTTGTGTTAGTTTCAGGTGTACAGCAAAGCGATTCGGTTATACACATACATATATCTATTCTTTTTCAAATTCCTTTTCCATTTGGGTTTTTACAGAATATTGAGTAGAGTTCCCTGTGCTACTCAGTAGGTCCTTGTCGGTTATCTATTTTATCCTTCTCGAATTTTAAAGATTGTTTTCCTTTTTAAATGTAATCCTTTTTTAATTATGCAAAAACATTTACACGGTGCCCAGATCAAAATGATATAAAAATGACAGCCAGAGAACTTGAGTGTCATCTCTGTCTTCTCCATCCTAATTGTCCCCTCCACCACTAGTCGCCCAGTTTATTAGATTTTGGCTATATTTACATTGTTTCATTGTGCTAATATGTTTACGTGGATGTATTTACCTGTCCCTTTTACATTCCTCTTTTGATATTTTTTCCTGTGTGTCTTTGGGGACAGTCCTAGAAGTGAGATCAATAGGTCAGGGGGTAAACGCACACAGGACTGTCCTGCAAGTCGCCTCACTCCCCTTTCCCAGGAATTGGCTTCCCACCAGCGACATTAGAGAGTGTCAGTTTCTCCACAGCATCAACCACAGAGCACGTTGCAAGCTGCTTTTTCAGTTTGTTAAGTGACTGTGTCTTGGTGTAATTTTAATTTGTATTTCTCATATTATAAATCAGGCTGAGTACCTGTTCGTAGGATCAAGGACCGTTTGCATTTCTTGTTCTGTGAATTTTCTGTCTATCTCCTTAGCTTGTTTCTTAAGCTTCAGGGTTTGCTTGAATTCTCAGACTGTAGGGCTTCTGTATGTATTTGATATATGCGGTTTTGGAGATTCGTTCATGTGAGTGTACGAGTCAATCTTTTGTTCATTTTTACTGCTGAGTTGGCTGGGATGCACCACAATTCGGTTATCTATTCGAGCCAGTGGCTGGAGATTTGGATTTCTTTCCATTTGGGGCTATTATGAATAATGCAGAGTGTGAATAATACACCCACAATTTTGTGTGTATGTATGTTTTCATTTCTCTTGGATAAACACCCAAAAGTGGAATTGCCGGGTCTGTGATCAGTGTATGTTTAACTATATAAGGTGCTACCAGGCTGTTTTCCAAAGTGGCCGCACCATTTACCTTCTCACCAGCAATGTATTAGGTCTATTAGTATTTTTTTATTAATACATAAACATTTTTAAATCATAAGTTTTTATATTAAATACAGTAAATCTATCCATTTCTCTAGTTATTCTGCATAAACAAAAGCTCTTTGGGATCCTCAACATTTTTTAAGAGTGCAAAGGGGTCACAAGACCAAAATGTTTGAAAACGGCAGTTTTAGAGAAAAACTGAGAAATAGAATGTGTTTTCTAGCAGGGAGCCCTGCTGTGTTTTTCTAGCCTGACCCAAGTTCATTTTAAAGGAAACAAATTCTCAAAGTCCCTGAGACCATGCTTGAGGACATGAGGTTGAAGAACATCCAGTTAAGGGCTTCCTTGGTGGCGCAGTGGTTTGGAGTCAGCCTGCCGCTGCAGGGGACGCGCGGGTTCGTGCCCCGGTCCGGGAAGATCCCACATGCCGCGGAGCGGCTGGGCCCGTGAGCCATGGCCGCTGAGCCTGCGCGTCCGGAGCCTGTGCTCCGCAACGGGAGAGGCCGCAACAGTGAGAGGCCCGCGTACCGCGAAAAGAAAAGAAAAGAAAAGAAAAAATCCATTTAAGAATATAAAATTCTGAAATATGCAGGTCTCGTTCAATAGCGCGTTCGCGCTGCAACGGTGGGGTTTTCTCACTAGGCTGCTAAAACTGGCTTTGCTGCTCTCTTTTTTCACGCTTTTCATCGCAAAAATAACCCCCTAGCAATATGAAAAATTTCTCTTGTAAGCAGCTCACATTTTTTTTTCACCCCAAACATTCCCCTGTGTCTTCGTCGGGTCTGCAAATGTGAGTCTGAGAACGACTGAGTGACCCAATTTTACCATCGGGTAAAAGCGACGTAAGTGCTCTAGAGAAATCCTGCTTCTCCATGTGCGATGACGATGCGCCTGTCACTCTCCTCTCTGCCTTCGTGGCCCTTGGGACACTAGAGCATCATCAGGGCCCTCCCCGGGGGCCTGGGGGCAGCTCACCCCTCGGGCTGCGGGCAGCCACTCCCTGGGGCTGGGATGGAGGACGAGCAGGTTGTGTTGGTCCCTTGACACCCAGGAGGGGGGACCCCAGGAAAGACTTTGCCTAGATCTTAGTGTGGCTCATGAGCTCTGTTGCCCTGTGGCCTCTCCGAGCACCTGTGTCCCCTCACAAGTGGACAAGGGGCCTCCACCTTCCATGCGGCTGTGACATCACACAGGGTCTTAAGCAAGTGGAAGCTAACTTATAATCACACTCCCATTGCTAGGTGTTGGTTCACGCTCCTTCCTTCCCACAGACGGCTACAGGGGCTCAGAGTGTCACATAAATGAGAGCAGAGGGACGGGGTGGGGAACAGTGAGTACAAACAAGGGTCTGGCCATGAAGTGGTCCTGGGTCAGGCTCGGGTCACCCACCAGGTCCCGGGGTGGCACACGTGGACTCTGAGCTCGTGGCTGTCAGTGCAGGGGTCGCTCACCAACCACAGGGTCCTTGGCCGGGTTTGGGGCTTATGTGAAGTCGGGGTCCAAACCCTGTGCATCGTTTACCTTGAGCATTTGAAAAATTTAAATTGCATTTTAATTTTTTTAACCAAACGTCCCTACACAGGCAATTAATTTGGAATCACTACGTAACAAGTAATATGGAAAGTTCAGTGACTGAAAGATTCAGCAAAACCATCCCCTCTTCCCTGGCCCACCTGGCGCCCTCTGCCGTGCACCTGGCATATTGCTTATGCGAGATTCAGATGCACGTTTGCAGAATCTCGGCTTCAGTCTTCCCAGCCACCACTAGAGGGCAGCGTCATCATATTCAGGATTCCTGAGGCTTCCCTGAGAAAAGCACTGGAGTATAAATATTCCTGTTTGTTCTGGAAAAGCCGAAGCCCCACAGGAGTAAGGACAATAGGAAAATGAACCTCCAGGTGCCCTAAGTCCCAATAGTGTCTAATATTTGGCCAATTTTGTTACATCCATCCTACCTATAACCCTGTTTTCTTAAAGTGTCTTAAAGCAAATCCCGAACACGTCTGGATTCACCTGAAAATAATCCAATATGTGTCTTTTCCAGAAAAGGACTCATTAAATCCTTCGACATAGCCACCATCGCATCGTCACCCCTAACAAAATACCACCAATCCCTTGATACTATATAAGCCAGTTCCGCTTTTATTACTTCTTGATTATCTCAGAATGCCTCTTTGCAGTTGCTTTGTTCAAACTCACATCCAAACAAGGTCAGCACATTTGTGTTGGATAAAATGTCTCTAACGTGTCTTTCCACTTACGGAGTTTCTTGCTTTCCTCATTTTTGTTCACAAGTTTCGTTGTTATTTGGGGGGTGGGTATGGCATTTATCTTTTGAAGAAACTGAATATTTGTCCTGCTATAGGAGCCCCAGGTCTGGTTTAACTGCCCTAGCGCCCTGCATTCTTGGGAACTGGTCGTTAGACTGAGATGCTCCGTCAGTCTCAGGTCTGAGTCTTTGGGAAAGACCTCTGGGCGAGGCAGGCGTGAATCCCACTACCTCCCATCCAGAGGCAGAGAATATCAGGGTGTCTCCTTTGGGCTGTCCCACTTGGTCGGTGGAATCGGGTCCTTTCATCATAAAATTTGCCCGTCCACGTTTCACCGGATGGTGTGAGCAGGGGCTTCTGACTATGCCTAGCTCCATCGCTTCACTAGAAACTGCAAAACGACGATATTCTAATCACATCATTCCCTTGGCATTTCTAAGCTGGAATTCTATTTATAAGAACACGGAGAACTCTTTCCTCATCAACTACTTGGTTATTCTGGAATACGGTTTTTATAGGAACAGGATGATAAATGCTTCATTTTTTTCCTTAATCTGTTTTCATAATACAGAGTTGATGTCCTAGCAATTTGAGAGGTTTTTCTTCCCCTCGTAAACTCATGGCATTTTATAGACTCGATGTATTCAGCCACTGCCCCCATTATTATTCTGGGTGGTCATCTGTCTCACTGAGGCCAGTGGGAGCCTCTTCGGGTCAGCCCGTATCCCCGGGACTCAAAGACTTTGAGAGCGTCCTTGCCTCCTGGGGTGACCAGATGTTCGAGGCTCAGCTATGCATCTCCTGCCCCGGAAGTGGACTCAGCCCTTTCTCTGAGAAGCCCTGGTTCCCATCAATTTAGGGAGGATGGAGCAGGTGATGTGCCCACATCCAAAGTTCTTGCACAAGGCAGATAAGGGCTCTGATGGGGAAGGGGCCATGGCATCAGATATTAACGATGCAGCCCCTTGCTTAATTATGGTGCCCCCTATAAACTCTTAAGAATCGTAACTCATTTGGATTCTGCCTTCTACTCAAATCTCAGCTTTTATTTTAATATCCAAGTAATCCATTCCTCCCGAAAACTCTGAGTACCATGGCTATCCTAGGGAAATGTATGATTTTTATCCAAGGGCCTTACTCATGCCTGAGCTCAGGGCCCCGAGCTCACAGATGCTAGTTTGAAAGGATGAATTGAGCGAGAGAGCAGGTGTGCGCCCACCTGAGCCTGCGCGCCATTCCCCAGCCCTGCCCTGTCCTCCCTCTTCGTCTTTTCTGCCTGATCTATCTACTCCAAATGCCTATTTTGTTGCAGCTTCTGTGCCTATATGATCCATATTAAGCCATCTTTGGAATAAGATGGGCTATAAAGTGACGTGAAAACCAGAATATGAGAAGGGAAACCTCCTGTGTGTCAAGGGCTTTGCCGCCGTGGGCCAGACGCTGGGCCAGGTGATTCTGCACATCCCATCACACCCGCGGGACAACCTAACGAGATGGGCTTTGCTGCCACCGTTTTACAGAGGTGGGCACTGAGTTTCAGCAAGTTTATTCCCAAGGTCACGAGTGTTAATAGCCCGAGCAGAGCTTACCGTTGGCCTCCAGCTGGTGCTCCAGGCTCTCTCCCCTCCTCTTACCCCTCTTGTTTCCTTCCTACCAGAGTCACTGGTAAATATCAAGGACAAGGTCATGTCCTTGGATTGCAGGGGATGGCACTTTTGCCAAGAAGCATGAAAAATAACAATTACCATATGCCCTTTGACCCCACCCCAGTGACGGACTTTGGGAATTCTTTTTTACGACAGTCACAAAACTCTGGACCCGCCGAAGACAACCATCTACGTTAGGCGTCCTCCACCGGCAATGCCCTAAGCCCCTCCCCGGAAGAGGAGGTAAAGTCCTTGAGTGATGTTTACTCTTCGGATACCTTATAAGGTTTTCAGTTTTTCTCTCATCCTGCTGACATGGAATCACTAAAATCTAAACCTGTTTTCCCCAAAGCCCTACAAGCCAAATGACATAATATAAACTTCAGAGAGGTCACCACAACAGATCAAATGTGTGGACAGTCCTCATACCTGCTGCTGTGCGTGCCACTCAAAAGTTCATGAGAACAACCAGTGCCACCACGAGACTCATTCAAACCACAGACCAGAAAATTCACCCTAATTGCCACTGCCTGTCCTCACTTGGCCCCCAAAAGATGCTTCAGAATGAACACCTTCTTGATTGAATGCCTTCTAGACTTCAAAGCTGGATTTATAATTTGTTCCACAAAGACCATTTACTTTAGCTTGAAATGATAGTAAAATAATTTAGAACCACCAAGCTCTTAGCGGGACAGAATGGAATATATCACACACTTGATTAATTTTTAAAGGCGAGAATGAAGGGGATAAGTGAAGATAATCAATGTAGGACCAAAAGAAAACCAATAGTAAGAGGATAAAAAGTAAGTCCAAAGATATTATCAATTTTATTTGACAACAATGTATTCAATAATCCAATTAAAAGACAAAGATTGCCAGACTGGAAGAAAAAAACAAGCTTGTTGCTGCTTTCAAGATAAACTACTTAAACCTAAGGGCAGAGAAAGTGTGAAGTGAACTCTTGGGAAAAGATGAATGTAAATACTAACCAAAAGAAAGTTGGCTTATCTATACTGGTACTAGTTGTCAGACAGAGTAAACTTTAACTTATGACACATTACTAGAGATAGAGTCATGTCACTATAATGAAAGGATCCGTGCACCAGGAAGGTGCGACAATGTAAATGCATATGCACCTAATAACATAGATTCAAAATATGTAAAACACATAGGGAGAATATTAGTAAGTTACCAGTGGTGGCCGTGGAGCAGGGTACCTATGAGGAGCTAGAGAAAGGAGAAGTCATATCTGGGACTAGATTAGGGCCAGACAACTCTATGGACGTGAACTGACTTTGTCTTGGATGAAACATGATTAAGTCTTGAGCGGAAGGGCTGGTGTCTACTAAAAATCATATAGCAGTGTGTTCAAGCAGAGAGTGTGCTGGTAAATGTTCAGCCTCACAGATGATGTAAAGCTCCTCCAGGTGGCAAAATGCATGCAAATTCCTCCAGGCACTGTGAACCAATTAAAAGATGGTAGATGAGCCTGTTACATTTAGGGAATACACAACCCAGACTCTACAAGGATAGCTGTGAGAAATCAGTTACAAACACTATAAAGAGCCATCGTACCGTGTTGCCACAGACGTTGGCTTCATCCGCCACAGCCAACACAGCTAACGACATCCGGGTAAGCACCATAACGGAGTCAATTTGGGAAACAAAGCCAAAACCATGATGACCTCATCCCAAAGCATGATATAGCTGACTCCTCAGTTCTGCAACAGTGCTCGTCATCTATGTCCGGGGGCAGAGGAAGAGAAAGAAGACCTGGGGAAAGATCTGAAACAACAAGGGGCTGCTATAAAAGACTTTAAAAACAACTGGACTCGATAGTCTGCAAAGCTCTGGAAAGGTTAAGAGAATGTGATAGAATCTATGAAACCATGGAAGTTAGGGTTAGGAAAAGTCCAGACTCGTGATATATGTATTTATTTGATCCTGACACATGTCTGAGTTCCCTGTTGCTGCCTCAAAGTTAGTGACTTACGACACCACAGATCTCTCATCTTGCAGCTGTATTGCAGACAGGCCCGACGTGGGTCTCGCGGGGCTGGAGTCCAGGTGTGGGCAGGGCTCTGCTCCTTCCTGGGGTTCTGGGGGGAGAATCTTTTCCAGCTGCTGGCATCCACCTATATTCCTTGGTTCCTGACCTTTTCCTCCATTGTCAAAGCCAGCAAGCGGGCTGTCTCCGTCAGCTCGGACTGAAACAACACAGAGCCATAGGCTGGGGGCTTAAACCACGGACGTTTCTTTTCTCACAGTTCTGGAGGCTGGAGTCCAAGATCGAGGTGCCGCCAGGGTTGGTTTCTGGGGAGGCCTCTCTTCCTGGCCAGCTGTGTTTCCCTTCCCACGGTCCTCACGTGGGGCAGAGGCTGAGATCTCCCTCTCTGCCTCTTCTCACAAAGCCACAGATTGGGGACCCCGCCCCTCTGACCTCATTTAACCTAATTACCCCCTGAAGTCCCTATATCCTGACACAGTCACAGGAGTTAGGGCTTCAGTGAATATTCGGGGTGGGGGGTGGAGAAAATTCAGCTCATGGCACAGGACAGGTCCCTCTGACCTCCTCTGGCCTCCTTCTTCCAATCTGAAGGCTCCTTGTGCTGGCTGGCCTGGCTGGCCTCACCCCCATAATCCATGACAGTCTCCCCATTTGAAGTCGGCTCATCTGCCAACCTAACTCATTGCACACTTGCTTGCCCTTTGCCACGTAGCCTAACATAGTCGAAGGTTCTGTGAATTGGGACGTGCACAGCCCAGGAGGCCATGGTACACAGAAGTAACGAGTGCTACCCGGGGGTCTGAAAGCAGCAGTTTTAGGACAAATAAGTGGAGGTTCGTTTTTTTTTTTTTTTTTTTTTTTTTTTTGCGGTACGCAGGACTCTCACTGTTGTGGCCTCACCCGTTGCGGAGCACAGGCTCCGGACGCACAGGCTCAGCGGCCATGGCTCACGGGCCCAGCCACTCCGCAGCACGTGGGATCTTCCCGGACCGGGGCACAAACCTGCGTCCCCTGCATGGGCAGGCGGACTCTCAACCACTGCGCCACCAGGGAAGCCCAAGTTGAGGTTCTTGTTCCTTGTTTTATTGTGATAAAAACACATAACACAAAACCATCCAGACCATGTTTATGTGTGCAGTGCGGTGGTGGTGTCTCTATGTATATCGCTGTGCAGCTGATCTCTGGAACTTTCTCACCTTGAAAGACTGAAACTCTACCCATGGAGCAAGTCCTCCTCCCCTGGCCCACCGTCGAACTTGCTAAGACTTTGATGACCGTAGATCCTCACAGAGCGGGCTCTCACCGTGTCTGTGTTTCATGTCGGGCTCATTTCACTCAGCGCGACGTCCTCACGGCTCATCCCTGTTGTACGCAGCACAGCAAGTGTTTCCTTCTGCTTTAGACTGAATACCGTTCCACCGATGTCTACACCGCACGGTGCGTACCAGCCATCCACCAACAGATGTTTAAGTGTTTCCATGTTTCCTGTATCGTGAACAGCGCTGCAGTGAACACAGGTGTGCAAATAGCTCTTCGAGATCCTGTTTACAATCCTTTAGGGTTTATACCCAGAAGCGGGATTGCCGGATCGTAAGGGGATTGTTGGGAGAGGCAGTCTCATGTGTGTCATCTTTCGACCCCACTCGGCCACCAGTGGAGGGGCCTCGGGCCTGGAGCACATCCCCACCTCGCACGCAGCCTGTGTGGGCCCGGCCCCTCGTGCGGGCATTCTCTCTCCCCAGGTCAGACTCTGTGTGTCGTCTCTGCTCTGTGTCACACGGCACCCGGCCAACCCCACTGTCTCTCTGTCCCCTGAGGGGAGGGGACGGGGCCCTACTGATGAGCGCGGGAGGGGTGCGTCAGGCCAGTGGCCCCGGGTCGGCTTCCACGTGGGGCCGCGCCCACTGCTGAGGCTGATCTTGCTGTGTCTCTCCTCTGCGTGGCTCCATCCAGTGCTTTACTGTGGTGTGTTTTTCTCGGTGTCTTGGGTACCACAAGGCCGAGGGCAGAGTCATTCAGACTTCTGCTACCAGTGACAGACGACAGAGGCTACTTTCTGGACACTGCTGCAGTGAGCAAGGTCGCCAACAGGCACCACGAAGCTCCTCAGCCCACTGCTACAGGGCAAAGCCGGCTCTGGGGGTGGAGGGTGATGGGCTGCTCAGGTGCCCTCCGCCACGGGTGTTCCCGTGGTGTCCCAGGGGTCGCGGACGATGTCAGAGGGAAGTAGGGGCCTGTGAGGGGCTCCACCACGTCGGTCACTTGCTGGCCTCACTCTGCACAGAACCGCTGGTGGGGCTGCCAAAATGAGATCCTTCTCTAGGGATGAAGTACAGAGTGAAGGGCAGACGTGGGCAGAAGCGGGGGAGCCCCAGGCAGCCTGGTTGATGCGTCTGTTTGGTGACGGGACATTGCAGACCCAAATGATTCACGCATTTGACACAGTCAGGGATGGACCGAGGTCTCCAGGACCCACTGGGACCAGGGACCCTCTACTCCTATCAGGATAAAGGGCAGAATGGGGGGAATTCAGATTCTTCTGGGGCTCTTGGGTGATGGTTCCCACATGACCATATTTCCAGGTCCCCATTAGGGTGGGATTAAACGGATGACGTTGGGGATTTGGGGGTGAATGTGATGATCTATGACACACGGGTGCTGATACGCCTGTGGGGGTGCTGGCAATGGTGGTCCCACAGCAGAGTGCATTGTGGGCCCTGGCGTTTTGGCTGCTTGTGGCTCAGAATGTCACTGTCATCTGGGGGGGTCTGACCCTCAGCAAAGAATTCAAGTCGTAACAGTGGGGCGTGTCCACTCCCACCCAGTCTCCTAAGTTACCCAAGCCCAGTGGGCTGTTCATCGCAAGCTGGGCTGCCCTCCAGGCGGATGGGGGATTGTTAACTCAGGGCTTGCTGCAGACAGGAATGTTACAGACCATCTGTCACCATTTAACAGCCCCGTTTGGCTGATCTAAAAGGCCTCCAGGACGTGGAAACTGACAAGGGGTCATCCCAGGCTGGATCTACCCTCAGGGCCAGGTGTCCTCACTAAAATGGTCAGTGACAGCCCATTCCCCAGATGGGTAACTCATTATTGACTTGGCGGTTTTTCTGGGCTCTAGAGAAACAGGTGGTGCAGCCCTGCCCTGAGTCACTGACAAAATGACATCACCAATCTCAACACGGCTGGGTGATATTAAGGGATTGTCAGTTGCATTCAGGATGCCACTTCCCTCGTGGAATTGGACAATTGGGCCAAAAGGTTTATGTGAAACCACAGGGGCAGTGGGTCCGCAGGGAAGTGGCAAACAGTGTCTCAGCCTGGAGAGCTGTGTGGAGTGGGACAGGCTGTGGGCACTCGCCTCCCCCTACAGAATCCTGGGCTGCGCCTGGTGAAAGAGCCCCCCTGATAAAATTCCGCACAGCTGTGGACTTCATGCAGATTTGTTGGCTGAGAATGAAGTCTCTTGTCCTCACTCCTGTTGTATCGGCCTGGCCAGTACACAACGACTCAGACTCTCCCCAAAGCCAGCAAGACTCAGTGGACCAGATGGCCAGGTGGTGATGGACAACAAAATAGACCTTGGCGATCTGCTGGCAGAACCAGGTGGCGTCTGTGTCATTGGCAATACCCCTTGCTGCGTACACATCGATTCTTCAGGGGAGATGGAAACTGACAGAAGATGCTCACCTGGGCAGGTGGTTATCAGCTGTGCACCTGCTGAATTTGGGGCTCCAGGTTGAGGTCCTTCCCCCAGGGAGGCCTGATCATTCTCATGAGTCCAGTTCTCCTAATAACCTTGACAAAGTTCTGGCTCAAAATGACAGACTCCGTGAGCAAAGCGCGTTCATACAGGGGTTCAAGGCCCATTGGACCAGCTCACCTCTGAGTCAGGGGCAGATGGTGGTCCTAGAGGACCTGACATGCTTTATCTCCAGGCCTCTCCCAGGCAATGTTGGGGACATACTTATACTGAAAAATCATTCCTTTATTATATGAAGTTCAAATTTTACCGAGTATTTCATCTGGCAACCATACATGATGAAGCCTCTCCACCGATGGCAGAAGGGCCAGGAATTTACCTCTAAGACCCTCCTGGTCAGATGGCAGGGTGTACACCCAAAGGGGCCCTCAAGGACCACATGGAGAGTTTTATTCAAACAGAACAAAACAGGCCTTATATTAAAACAAACGTGGTTATATTTTGAATTAATATTAAAAAATTAAAATAAAACTTGTAAGATAAAGTGATTTTAAAAATATATTTGGGGCTTCCCTGGTGGCGCAGTGGTTGAGAGTCTGCCTGCCGATGCAGGGGACACGGGTTCATGACCCGGTCCGGGAGGATCCCACATGCTGCAGAGTGGCTAGGCCTGTGAGCCATGGCCGCTGAGCCTGCGAGTCCAGAGCCTGTGCTCCGCAATGGGAGAGGCCACAACACTGAGAGGCCCGCGTACGGCCAAAAAAAAAATATATATGTGTGTGTGTGTGTGTGTGTGTGTGTGTGTGTGTGTGTGTGTGTGTGTGTATATGTATGTATACGCGTACGGCCAATATATATATATATATATATATATATATATATATATGTATGTATGTATGTATGTATTTATTGCACCCCTGAAATTTATGTTCCAGGATCCGCTGGTCACAAGTGAATTTCTTTGGGGAAAACGTGAGACTTTTGGATGCAATCCTCACAATGGCCACTAGAGGGCAACCTGACAGGGTGGGGATTCACAGCGTCCCCACCATAAAAAGAAAAACACCTTCTGCTACTTTGTTGTTGTTTCTCCCATTTCTACGAATGTTATTGTCTTTCTTCTCCTCCTTGTGTTGCTCCTCCCTCCTCCCTCCCTCCTGCCACTCTGAGTTCCGTGTCCTGTGTCCAGATGTCCCCGCTGTCCCGCTGTGTGTGATCCTCTCCGTGGCCTCCCGACCCAGCAGTGGGCTGTTGGCACACTGATAACAAGAGCCACCACTTGCCCCGGGTGCCTTCCCTGCATGCCAAGCACGTGAGGGGCGCTGCTTGGGTACCACTCAGGATCCAGGAGCCACATCATGTATTTACCTCGAGGGCATTTCAGGCAGGACACTGGCTGCCGGGGACGGCAGGGGCCAGGTCACTGCATGGAGTGGGCCAGAGGCAGGTGTAGGAGCCGGGCGGAGACACAGGCTCTGACGAGGATGTTGCTGGGCCTGGGAGGGAGGGGGCTTCCTTTATTTCACTGTGGCAGGTCCAGCAGCCCCACTCTGTGCCTCCATCAAATCCGTTCTTTCACCAAAACCCGTGGAAGGAATGTGCAGAGCAGGCAAACCACATGACCTGTGGACGCCCTGCTGCCCTGGCTGGCCTTTTCTCAGAGGGCGGAAGCAAATACATTTTTATCTAAGTCACTAACCCGTGGTTTTCTGTCTGCATCTTTGCAGGTTTTCTGAGGAACAACCTACAGAGGCCATCGGAGTCCCAGGGAAGTGGCCGGTGCAGGGAGGAGACGGCGGGGGCCCCTTTCTCTGCTCATGGGGTCACATGGGCCCTGGACCCCAGGAACTGCGGCCGCCTCCGAGGCCACCAGCACTCAGAGGTGGGATCTCTGGGCCTCTCCTGCCTGGGACTCTGGCTGGGACAGAGGGAACCATCCTGGGCTGACTGGATCTTCCGGACATCCGGGACGTTGAGCTGTCCTGGGCATCAGGGACCCATTACGGAGGCTCAGCCAGGTCCGTCGGTCTGGACAGTGGCCACCAGCATGGCCCTCCTGTGGGCAAGGCCACAGGCACCCAGGACTCCACTCTGGGCTCAGTTCAAAGGCTCTGACTCAGAGCCAGACCTTCTCACTTTCCCAGACTCCTTGAATCACGTCGCACTGGAAGCACTGGCTCAGCATTCCACAGTAAGTCAACAAATGTGCACTGAGATGCCACACACCGTGAACCAGAGGGCACAGGCCCTCACGCACGGGTTCCGCTAAAATTAATAGAATCCAGGTAAGCGTTAGGGTCCCCTAAAGCCTGCTGTGTGCTCAGAGCCACATTGTTTGAAAGAAAGTCATAAAAGTACTTAAACATAAATATTCCTACTCCTTAGTAACACCTCTGGAAGGAGTTACGTGGAAACCCCTCTCCCGCAGTCCTGGAGTCTTCCCCACGTGGGGACTGTCCCACTGGGTCCCTGCCTCTGTCCCCAGCTCCTCCAACGTTACCCAGCACCCCCTGTCCTCAGAGGGCACTTGCTGGAGCTGTGGCCACCCAGCAGCCCCCTCCCTTCTATGGGAAAGCACCTCACCTTGCTAAAAGAGGGCACGTTCCTCGTGCACCCATGGGATTTACTCTGAGTGGGGTGACCCCCAGCCCCTCCCAGGTCTTTGGCTCAGAGGGAGATGAGTATTTAAATCAGAGGACTGTGGTTCCCTAGACTCCCACTGCACGTGCACTAATGAGAGTGGCCTGGCCACGCCGCCTCTTTTTAGACGTATCTTCACACTTGCCATGTTCCCTCGAAGGCTCCCAGTATGAACGCAGAACGTTTCAGCCGAGCAGAAATGAGAAGAAAAGATCATTACTCTGCGTGAAATAAGCCACATGCAGAAGGACAAACAGTGGAGACTCCACTCGTGTGAGGTACTTACCTAAGTCAAATCCGTAGAGACAAGGAGTGGGATGGTGGGTGCCAGGGGCTGGGGCCTGGGGAAGGAGGGGGCTACTCTTTAATGGAGACGGAGCATCAGTTTTTTCTGTTTTTTTTTTTTTTTTTGTGGTACGTGGGCCTCTCACTGTCGTGGCCTCTCCCGTTGTGGAGCACAGGCTCCGGACGCGCAGGCTCCGCGGCCGTGGCTCACGGGCCCAGCCGCTCCGCGGCGTGTGGGATCCTCCCGGACCGGGGCACGAACCCGTGTCCCCTGCAACGGCAGGCGGACTCTCAACCACTGCGCCACCAGGGAAGCCCGAGCATCAGTTTTACAGGATGAAAAAGTTCTGGAGACGAAGGGGGGTGATGGTTGCACAGCAGTGAATGTGCTTAATGCCACTGAACTTAACAAATAGTCAAAATGGTAACTTTTAGGAAGTGTGTATTTTAACACAGTGCTTTTAAAAACATAAACTAAAGGAAGAGGAGGGGGGAAATGAGATGGGGGAGGGGGGACAGGACAGGAAATGACTGGGGGATGGGGCTGGACACCTCAGGACGCCTCCATCCTGCCCAAGGTGGCCAGTCCTGGCTTCTAAATTGTAGGAGCAGAGGCTGACGACAGCCTGTCCAGGAGGCCCCAAGAATAAAAGGGAACATTTCAGGGAAGTTTCGCAGGGATCGGAGGCAAAAGAAACAAATTATTTTAATGCAAAAACCGTTAAGGGAAAAAAATCATAGAAGACTTAAGCGGGTATCTTTTCTGTGGAAAACTAGATTCCTAGCCACCAACCTGGATTATCAGATTCTATGGGGTGTCTGTGACTTTCATTGCCTTTGAGCTATTTTCCAGCCCCGTAAAATATAGAAAATTGATGTAGGGTAGATTGGTCCTCAGAAATGCAGATGCCTTGGCCTGGTCGTGGTGGCGATGACACCCCTCCTGCCCCCCAAGAAGCCAGCCTGTGTCTTCACTAAGGACATTCACGTCGGCGTCCTGATCGGCTGTCCTTTGGATTCTCTTTTGAACCGGTTTTTACGTCCTGACTGGTTTTCCCATTACTTACTGACTACCATAAAATCTTTGACACAGGCTTATTTATATTTATATATGAAAATAGTGATCTTCCCTTTAAAAAAAATTATACTTTAACCACATCAATGAGGAGAGAGCATAGAGGAGACCAGAAGATTTGCGGGAACTTTTAGACAGTTGAGAACGAGGTAGCAGGAACTTCACCCCACCTGGCCCTCCTCCCTGGGAGCTGCCTCTGGGGTCTCAACCTCTGTCTTCAAAAATGATTTGATGAAAAATTGCAGACTCGTGCTACAAATTGCCTGTTATCCCTAGAGGGGACCAGATCGGGATGTTGATGAAATGTCTAGAGCTGGGGCAGCCTTGGGTTCCCACGAGCATTTTGCTCTCGTCTCAGGAAGCCAGAGTGCTGGGCTGAGCCCTGCGGAGATGGCCATCAGCTGGGGGGACCCAGGGCCGACGGTCCCAAGAGGTGACGCTGAGGCCTCCTTCTCCCCTCCTGACCAAGCCCGGAGCTCTAAGCTTCAACCCCCCACTCAGATGATGGGTCCAAACACTGCCGGCAGAGGGAGGACAGGGGTGTCCACCCAGAGGACAAGGGCAGAGCTGGCCTTACCTGCCTGGCCCCAACCTGGGCACGTGGCAGGGCAGAGGGGTGGTGTGATAAACGGATTTCCCATCACATCAGCAGAGAGGAAGGGAGGGAGGGGCAGAAACTTGGAGAACTGTGGGCCAAAATCAGACGTGCAGAGAGACAGACAGAGACAGAGAGAGACAGTGAGAGAGAGAGAGAGAGAGACATCCGGAACAAAATCCAGAGACACGCAGAGATGAGCAGAGAGACAGTCTCTCACACAATGGCCACGGGTCCCACGGCCCGACGCACACCGCACACTGTGTGACAGGCCAGCTTTCCTGCCTGGTGGAGCCTCAGGCCCTGCCCCGCCGCCTCATGCGGGTCTTCCTGTACCCCCATCCCAACGTACAGGGTCCCCTCTTCCCCAATCAGTATCCTCCCTTTCACCACCGGCAAGGTTGGGGGTTCAGTTGTGTGATCCATCCAGTCGGGATGACGCTATGTATCTGATTTTCAGCAGTTTCAGCTCTGGGGCCACAGGACACGAGGGCTCCATCAGGGCCCACCCCGAAGCTCTTGGGGCATTTGTGGGCTGGAGCTGTGAATCCGAAGCCCTGAGACCATTCTTCTCTCTCACCTGTTTGTCCAGGGACAGTCACAGCCACCAACCAACACCGTTCTATTCCTTGGTTTTCCCAAAATCTCCAAAAGCATCACTTACGGTCCCTGAGCTCCTTGGTTCTTGCAAGGATGAGGTGACGAGGAGAAGCCGATGCAGACGTTCGTGTGTCTCTACCAACACTTCACGCCACGGACAGTCAGCGCTCACTTGACTACGGAAAATAGACTCTTAGCATCTTTCAATCTAATCAGGTGAGAGAGTGGATTCCAGAAACCCCAGAACCGGTTCAGACAACTCATGCTGAAAATCCTCTAGAGCCACGCTCAGGACCAACATCTGTGTGAGTCCGGCTCCTTCAGGTAAACAGAACCAAGAGGCCAGAGAGAGACACAGAAGAGGAGACTTATTGTAGAAATTTGTTCACGTGATTATGAGACCAAGGAGTCCCATGGTCTGCTACCTCCCGGCTGGAGCCTGGGGAACGCTGGGGCTTAGTTCAGTGCAAGGACCTGAAAGTGAGGGTGGCCGGCACAAGTCCTCGTCTGAGTCCAAAAGCCTGAGAGCCAGGAGGGCCGACGCCCGTGGGCAGGAGACGAACGTCCAGCTCAGGCAGAGAGAGGGCATCCCTTCCCCCACTTATGTGTTCTGTTCAGGCATCAAGAGATTGTGTGATCCCCACCCACACTGGGGGGGCATCTCCCTGCTCAGCCTCTGACGCAAATGCTAACCTCTCCGGAGACCCCCCCCCCCCCCCCCCACCGCCAGACACACCAAAAGGAATGTTCTACCAGCTTCTGAGCTGGGCCTCCCTTGGCCCAGGCGAGTTGACACATAGAATTAACCATCACACCAGGGAAACTGTGTCACCCAGACGAGGGTACTTTTGGGGCATGAAAGGCAGTGATATTAACGATGAGACCAGGACAGCAAGCACAGGAGGGGATGGTCCCATGTGAACGGGGGTGTCCAGGCCCAGACCTGACCATCCCTGTAGAAACCTCTGCCAACACCAGCAGTGGAAGGAGAGCAGGGCCAGGAACTGGGGCTGGGATGAGGGAGCCGGCTCTCAGAGAAGAGCCTCTGGCTTGGTCACGGTGCCAGGCCCCTCACCCTCCTGGGGCCCTGGCTGCAGCCCAGGGACTGAAGGAGGCCGACAGCCTGTCTCTCCCCTGAGCATCAGTGTCACTGGAAGATTCGGAGGGAAATTGTCTGTGTGGAGATGCTGCCCAAGTCTCATGGATTTTTCTAACGAAACAAAAGATTTATTAGAAGTGAATCATTTTGGTGCCAAACCATTGCAGAGCATACCTTGATTTTCTGTCGACTTGGGTTTAGACATTAAGAATCTCTGTCTGGAGGGAAAACAGATTCTCAGTGGCCAGGAGAGAAACACACATGCGTGCGCACACACACACACACACACACACACACACACACACACACACACACACACACTAGATCCCATGACCCCAAGCCTGACTTGTCCATAAGTTGCAGGGCAGTTGGATTTCATAGCCTTGTAGACGGTCTCCCAGCCCCTTCCCAGGTCTCCGGGAAAACCCTGTGACATCATCGTGTCTGCCTCCTTTGGGACATGAGGAAGTGGAAGAATTCCTGGCACACACAGAGACAGTGAACTTGGACCATCACTGCTTTGGGGTTGTGTGTGTGTTGAGGGGAAGCTGATCACAGCCACGTCCTGCTACCCAATTTGCAAATACAAATGCAGTGTCCTTATTAACACATCGTCAGGAACTTCAAGGTGGTGACAGCAGAGCAGTAAACCAAGGGTGGGCCCTTCTGAGCATGGGGCCTCTGGCGACTGTCCAGGTCACACACCCGGGAGCGGCTCTGGTCACAGCCCCGCTGCCCCACTTCTACCTCTGACACGTGGCTTGGAATGGCACAGTCTAGCACAGACCTTTAAAAGCGAGAAGGGCCGGCCTGGAGCGCAGTGTTCTGGGCCAGCACCCGGATCCTCTCCTAGCCCCCTCCAGGAGGCGGGGCCCCTGTGGGTTTGGAGCGCCTCCCCTCCCCCGGTCTCAGGCCGTGAGGTTCAGGTGAGCAGATCCTACCCCACCTCCATCCTTCGTGCAGGCCACCAGCCCTGGGCAGTCAGCATCTTCCATCCCTTGGGGATAACCGTTGGTTCAGAGCTGGTCACGTAGCCAGGGTTATAAGGCCAGTCTCGGGGCTGCATCGGGAAGGAGAAGGAAGGTGTCTTGATGAGCGCTTGGACCCAGGTGTGCCCCTCACGCCCTCCTCTTCTTGTGAGCTCGTGCATCCCCTTTCTGCTCCAGGCGGAGGCACTGGGATTTCAGCCCATTGGAGGTGGAGAGAGCAGGCTCCAGGGGGGTGCTGGACGGCTGGGCAAAGTGGATGCCCTGTGCCCGTGGCTGGAAGGAGAGCTGCTAGCTGCCCTGCCTCTCTCAGCCCTGGCTTGTGTCAGACCCCGTCAGCGGGGACTCCTGCTGCCCCTCCTCTGTTCCGTGGCCCAGACACATCCACGGCCGTTCAGGACACTCCTGCTGCTGTAGACTGCCGGAGGTCCTAGGGCGTCTGTCCACTTTACCAGCCAGGGTCTCTTCTGGGGGACTTGCTGCCAGCCTGCCTGGGGCTCTGGTCTAAATCAACACACTGACAGGCCCTCGTGGGCAGGAGATGCTGCACCCAGGACTCGCCTTAAAGGGCCTTCAGGGATCCCGGGAGCAGCTGTGGGCTCTTCAGCGCTCTGGATTTCTCGCAGAGGTTGCCCTAGTCAGCCTGCATTCGGCCTCAGAGCTGCTTGCAAGTAACATGGTCCGTGGCCAAGAGCGTGGGTCCTGGAGCCCAGCTCCCAGGCTTGAACTTGGTCATCCAGGCATTAGCCGTGGGGCCTTGGGTAACCTCTGTGAGCTTCCGTTTCCTCATTTGTAAGAGGGGGACAAGTCATAATCCCTTCTTCGTTGGCTTGTTGTAAAGATTAAGTGGGATAAAGTGTTTAGCACGGGGGCCGGGCAGTAAGACGTGTTCCATAAATGTGAATTATCATCACATTTCTTTCCCCCTCACATTCTCTCCTGAAAGAACTTGCTCAGCCCCCAAAGAGACCAGGGACCCCAGACCCCAGTGGCTGGGTCGGGGGTGTCTGCCGAGCCTCGGGCGGGGCTCGCCAGCTTTGCTCCTGGTCGTGGCGACTCGGGAGGGCCGTGCAGTCCTGTCACGTGGGGTGTTGTGTCGCCTGCAGACAGATGAGTGGCATCGAAGGCAATGGCCTGTGGACGGGCAGGGGAGCCCAGGAGCTGAGAGAGGGGGAGGGGGAGGGAGATGAGGGGACAGAGGGAGGGATGGGAGGACGAGGAGGGAGGGAGAGGGAAGGATATTGAGAGAGAGAGAGAGAGAGAGAGAGAGAGAGAAAGACCTGTCATCGTACTTTGCCTTTTATTATTGATTTTTTTATGACAGCCTTATTATTTTGCGGTCTTTGTGGGTCAGGACTTTGGATGCCCCTGACTGAAGGTCCCTCCTGAGTTCCGGTTGCTCCTGGGGTACAGTCTCATCTGGAGGCTCCCCTGAAGGGCCTTCGCCCTGGCGCTCAGCCACACACCGTCTCACGGACTCAGTGGCTCACGGCTGTGGGTGGCAGGCCACCGTCACGTCCCTGACGCCTGGGCCCTGCAAAAGGCGGCTCAGGGCGTGGCAGCTGCCTGCCATCTGGGAGAGCGAGGGAGACCCCACCCGGGACAGATGCCGTAGTCCTTCTGTAACCTGATCTCAGGTATGACATCCGCTCTCTTTTTTTTCCAGTTTATTTTTATGTGGTAAAACAGACGACATAAAATTGACCATCATATCCCTTTCTAAGTGTACAGCTCAGTGGTATGAAGTACATTTGCCCCGTTGTGCAGCCGTCACCCCCGTCCACCTCCAGAACTCTTTTCATCTTCCCCAACTGAAACTCTGTCCCCGTTAAACACTACCCACCCCCCCGCCCACCCCACCTCGTCCCCCACTCCCTCAGGCCCCAGCAACCACCATCCTACCTTCTGTCTCTATGGATCTGACTCTGCTAGGGACCTCAGGTAAGTGCAATCATACAGTATTCTGGGGGTGCTTATTTCACTTAGCATAAGGTCCTCCAGGTTCATCCATGTTGCAGCATGTGTCAGAATTTCCTCCCTTTTTAAGGCTGGATAATATTCCATTGTATGGATGGACCACATTTTCTTATCCATTCATCCATCAATGGACACTTGGGTTCTTCCACGTTTTAGCTGTTGTGAATATTGCTGCTATGAACATGGGTGTACACATATCTCTTCGAGACCCCGCTTTCAATCTATTGGGAAATAGATCCAGAAGTGTAATTGCTGGGTCACATGGTAATTCTATTTTTAAGTTTTTGAGGACTCTCCATACTGTTTTCCGCAGCAGCTATACCACACTCCCATCAACAATATACAAAGCTTTCCATTTCTCCAAATCCTCACCAACCTTTGTTATTTATTATTATTATTTTTATTATTATCTGATGATAGCCATCCTAATGGGTGTGAAGTGATACCTCATTAGAGTTTTGGTTTACATTTCCCTAATGATTCGTGATGTTGAGCGCCCTTCCGTGTGATTACTGGCCATTTGTATATCTTTGGAGAAATGTTGAATTATTCAAATGCTTTGCCCATTTTTGAACGGAGTTGATTGTTTTTGTTGTTGGATTTTAGGAGTTCTCTGTGTTCTGGATATTAATCCCTTTTTAGCTATATAACTTGGAAATATTTTCTCCTATTCTAATGATCTCTTTTCGCACCAAGGCTGAGGGGGGAAAGGAGATAGCAGGGAGAGTGTGATTGAAAATTCTAACCCTCTGCTCAGCTACCTTCAGGCATAGCTGGAACCAGGGGCTCAGCCCCGGCATCTCTGGGATCCTCCCCCTTCCCTGAATCGGTTACTGAGGCCAAATGTCTGGACTATGCTGATTAGTCAGACTGGGTCACCCCTGGCATTAGGGAGGCCGGGGAGGAAGATGCCCAGAGGCAAATGGAAATTTTTTTACCAGCAGAGGAAGACAGAGGCTGCAAAACAGATGTTCATTGACCTGAGTGGGCCTGGGAAGGTAGCGACTAGGGCCAATGCCTGTCCCTTAGAAGCCCAGCCCAGTGAGGATGGGGCAGGTGTGTGGGTGCCTGACTGCACAGTGATGCCTTTTGTGCCCAACAGAAGGTGCACCCGAGGCTGGGGACATGGACATGGGAGAACCAAGTGCATAGGGTGGGGAAACAGGGAGGCTGAAGGAAAGACTTCGGAGCAGAGGCAGTGCTTAAGCTGGGTCTTGAAGGATGAGTAGGAGTTCGTCAGGGTGTGCCCAGTGGGCCTGGCAGAGAGCAAAGGCACTGAGACCTTGACTGGGGTTTGAATCCTGATGCTTCCTCTTCCTAACTTCCTAGGGCAAGTTACATCATTTCTCTGAGCCTCGGCTTCCGCCTCTAAAAAATGGGGGAGGATCACTGTGCCTCCCTCTGAGAGCTGGTGGAAGAGGCAATAGGATGAAGCAGTTCATCCTATGAATGAATTGCTCAACAATTCATTCAAAGTCCCTGCTCTTCTGGAACTTGTATTTTCTCATCTGTAAAGTGGGGATGATAATTGTACCCTCCTCAAGGAGTTGTCATAAAGGGTAAATGAATATATGAATATACGCCACAGTGCCACCTACTGTTAGCTGGTAACTGTTGTTATTATAATCCCAAAGTTCCGAAGATGAGTGACAGGTCTGCGGGGGAGATGCTGGAAGCAGGTGTGTGTGCCCCAGGGAGGATGCAGGTGGGTGGGATGCCCAGCTACACCCAAGTGACAGCGCTGCACTCAGCATCCATGTGGCCATAGACAAGTCCTTCCTTTTTGCTGCCTGCCCTCCTGCATCTGTAAAATGGACCGTATGATTGCACCTGCTCATGGAGTTGCTGGGCCTGAACAGGAGGACCACTGAGGCCCTGAGCAGAGCTGCATTTGGGTGGTGGTGACGAGTGTTGTCGCTTTCGGGCTCTCGGGAACTGTGCCTGTTACACTGAGCCGGTCAGTCTGATGGCCTTGGTGCTGACGAGGGCCCTGAGGCCATCTCAGGCCAGAGACCCTGCCTCAAATGCAAACCCCCCAGGGTCAGCAGAGCCTTTTCATCCTCTCAAGACTGAAGGCTCCCGGGTGCTTGTGGGTGGCGGAGTTGTGATTGTTCTAGAGCTCAGAGGGCCTTGGGAGAGGGGCCTGGGCACACGGTTCTTGAGCTGGTTGGTGGCAGCAAGCGTCCCACATACGGTTGTCACCAAGCAAAATAGTAATGTTTTATTTTATTAAAAAGATAAATACTACGTATGTACATATATATAAAGCGAGTGTATGAGAAGCGCAGCAATGACTCCTGCATTTCACAGCAGTTATAGCAAAGGCGGCCAAGGCGCCTCCCGCATGGGGAGGGTCAGGCCCCGGCGCAGTTCTAGGCTCACTCTCATCTCCTTTCACCCTCTCCACGCCCATTTTATACACCAGGACACTGGGGCTCGGAGAAGTCAAGCGACTCGCCCAGCGTCCCACAGCGGCTCAACCGGGCAGCTTCTTTACAACGTAATTACGCGGGCGGCTGCACCTCCCGCCCTACTCTCCCTTTAACGTTTCCAAGGCGTCCTGGCTCTGAGGTCCCTCATCCCGGGCTGCGGAGCCCGCCGGGTCCCGGAGATCAAGGTCACGGTGGCGCCCCTCGGCGCCCCCTCCCGGCGGAGGGGCCGGCCTCGCGTGGCGGCCCCGCCCCCGCCCCCGCCCCGCCCCTCCCCGCCCGGCGCTTCCCGCAGCTCTGGGCTCTGCGCGGCGCAGGGCGGCCCCGCGGACGCAGCCCCGAGAGGCCCTCCCGCGGGATGCGCGGCCGGGGCGGGGGGCGCACCCGCTGGCCGGCCCCTGTGCTCTCGCTGCTCCGCGCCTTCGGGATCCGGGACGCCGCCGCCACCGCGCGAGGCCCGGCGCAAGGTAAGCGCGCGGCGCGGGGGGCGGGCGCGGGGCTGCGGGGTGGCTGGCCGGGAGCACGCGCCCTGCCCTGGGCCGCTGCGGGGTGGCTGGGATATCCGCTGCGCCCCCAGCACGGAGGTGGGCGCCTGCTGGCTCGGGCTGTCCCCGCAGCCGAGGCGGGCCACTCTGTCCCCAAACAAGGGCAGTCAGTGCGCACAGTGGTCTGGCGCGCCGGCCTTGGCGTCGGCGGTCCCGGGATTGGAACCCTCCAGTGTTAGCTGCGTGAGCCTGTGCGCGTGGCACTTGACTTCGTTGTGCCTCGGTTTCCGCATCTGTAAGATGGGGTGCGATCCAGTACTTAAGTCTTGGGGCAGTAGCTGGGATCACGTGAGCAGCGCTTGCTACCCAGTGAGAGTTCCACACGTGTTCCTGGTCCCTTGTTCCCTCAGGAAGGACAGTGGGCCTCCCTCCACCTGTGCAGGGCGGGAGCTGCCAGGGCCCCTGCAGATAGACACCTGCTCCTGGAGTGGGTCCAGCTACAGTTAAAGGGACAGGATCTCAGGAGCGGGACTGAGGAAGCTGGAAAATGGCAGGGCTCCACCTGGTCCAGGGGAGAGGACCTGGGAGTGGGCGGGGCTTAGGTCTCCCCTTGTGGAGGCCAGAGAGCTTTGCCTGGGTTTGCCGGCCATTGGTACAGTTGGCAACCAGGCTGAACACTGGTGCGGCCCTAGGAGAGTTAGGCCAGTGTTTACCCCAGTGGCCCCTTGGTTGGAATCCCTGGGGGATCCCACCCCAGGCCTGCCCCTTAGAATCTCCTGGAGTCTGTCTTTTTAACCAGTGCCCCAGGTGATTCTGGGATCCAGCTTGTCTGGAAACTGGTTTAGAGACATCAGTGGTTCTCACCAGGGGTGTCCCCCACGCCGGTTTTGGTTGTTACAACTCCTCCCCGCAGTTCTACTGGCATCCAGTGGGGAGAAGCCAGGGAGGCTGCTGAACATCCTATTGCCCGGAAAGCTCCCCCCGCCCAACCCCACCCCCCAGAAAAAGAAGGAAAAAGAACGCGCAGATCCAGGCCAGCGGTGCGGAGGTTGGGAAACTCTGAGATCCACCGAGTCACTGGGTCGAGAAGGATGGGGCTCTGGGGTTGTTGGGACCAGCAGGCGTCATTTGAGAGCCTGGTGTGTGCCAGGCCCTCTGCGGGGCCCTGAGGATGAGAAGCCCGCGGAGAAGCTTTGGGGCACCTCCGTGTGGTGAGGGGAGCCCCAGCCTAGAAGATGGGCGGCCTTTCTGTTGGTGAATCCACTCCTCGTGAATATCAAGCACCCGTAAGCGTGAGGCCTTGTGCAGAGCCCTGGGGGTGCAGCAGACGAGAGGGAGGTGGCCCCCACCCCGGCACTCACCCTCTAGCGGGGGCAGAGGCGCCCTCACCCCGTGCCTGTACACAGTGGGTGCACACAAGCACCAGCTTCCTCCCCTGAAAGCACCCCTCCAAGCTTTACTTGGGTACTGAGTTTGTAGCAAGGTGTATTTGGGGTTAGGTGTTGAGAAAGGACATTTCAAATTGTGACCTTCAGCCTCTTGGCAGTGTATTCGGAGCCATCACAAGTGTATGATCTGCCTGTGGACGTGATGCAGTTCCTGCCCCATATGCTCATTTCAATTGTTGGGCATTTTTAAAATAGTTCTGTGGCTTCCGTGTGAGCCTTGAAGGATGCAGGGCTCAGCCACTGCTAACCCACTTTCGCCAAGGAGGAAGCCGACTGTTTAGGGGGTCAGCAAGTGTTTGTATTAATCACTGAAAATGGCTCAGGCACTGACCTACATGCTGGGAATGCTGCAGAGCAAGGGGGTCAGCTTCCTGCCCTCAGGGAGCTTTGATTCTGGTGGGGGGAGACAGACAATGGGTGTAGAGGCAAATAAAGTGAAACTAAAAGATAACCTCTGTGCAGAGCTATGTTGGAAGAAGATAAGGACAGAGAGGCGGTGATTGAGGATGGGAGCTGCTTTAGCCGGGGTGGCCAGGGGAGAGTCTTCCAAGAGGGATGTTTGGCCGCAGACTTGAATGGGGAGAAGCAGGGAGCCATGTGAGGATAGGGGGCGAGAGCATTCCCAGCATGAGGAAAAGCAGTGGCAGAGGCCCTGCATGGGACTTGGTGGCACTGGAGAACAGAAGAGGGTCATGAGGCTGGAGACCCTGGGCGAGGGGAGATGAGCCATGCCTGGCCAGGTGGGCCAGTGGACCCCGGACCCTGTGATGAGCTATGGGGGTTTCGCATGTGCAACATGAGGCCCTTGAGTATGTGGGTTTCACGTGTGTAGCACGAGGCCGTTGGCCAGCTTTAGGCTCAGGAATCGCATGAGTGGCCGTCCTGTGGCAGCAGGCCCCTGGTGGGGAGAGGGCCACCTGCTGCTGGGAGGGCAGGGGTGGGGACAGTGGGCAGCCCCGGGACCCCTTAGGTGGTGGAGCTCACAGGCCCTGCTGAAGCCTTGGGGACCTGAAATCCGGGATGCTGGCTGCTTAGGTTTTGTGTCTAAGCCTGGGGTGGGAGCTCCTTCTGTGGACTTGCGGAAGGCTCGCTGGAGGAGGAGGGAGACTGCTGGGGGGGGGGAGGTTGGGGAGAGGAGCCCACGTTCACCTGGAGAGGCCTGCTCACATCTTCGAGGATGTGCCAGATAGGCCATTGTCTGTCTGAGTCTGAAGCTTTGGGCGGGTGGGCGGGCGGCCTGGAGCCTCCCGTCCGAGATTCCCCGGCGCCAGGCTGAGTCTTTGGGTTTCAGTGTTGCATTTCAGTGTTGGGTCAGTTAAGACCTCGTCCAAATACCGAATTTTGGTTTGGAGCAAGGGTCCGGGGACGCGGGGTAGAGCCAGGCTGTGTGCCCGCCACTCTGGGTGTTCTGATGGTTGGGCTGTGGAGAGGTCCCCTGACCTCCCAACGTCTGGACCCGGAAGGGGATCTGTCTGGCCGCCACCTGAAGCTCTGCTGCCTTGATTCCCGGAGCCTTTGCTTTGGGCAGGTCCTAGCTCCCAGCCTTGAAGGGCTGACGGGCTGTTTCTGTGGCCGGTGCTGCTTTAACTTAGGAACAAATGAGCTGCTTATTCTTCCAGACTTCGAAGTTGGCTCTGGAAACGCTGACTTGTACTGGGATATTTCTGCACCAAATGCGTTGTGGCTTTTTGCTTGTTTGTTTGTTTTTAATTTTTTTGAAGGGAAAGGAATGATTGATGAGAGCGTGACATGTTCGAGCCGATGCTCGTTACAAGTTGTGGCTTTAGCGGCTGCACGAGGCCACTGCAAATGGAATGCTGGTCTCCCTGGCCCAGCCCAGGGCTCAGAGTTAGGGCTGCGCCAGGCTCCCAAAGGCAGCAGCTCTGAAGACCCAGCTTGCGGCTGAGCTGCCCAATTCTTTGGAAATCATAATGACAACCAGGTGTATTTAGCAGACTTTTCTGGTAGCAAGTGGCCAACAATTTAGGAAACGGTAAATCCAAAGCCGGGCAGTCTCAGTAGCTCCAGCTAGCATCCTTTTGGCTGTCCAGGGCTCGGGCTGGGTCCCACCACCCGCCCTTGGGAATGGGGGGTGCTGCGTGGCTGAGTCCTAGCTCACGGGCCAGTCCACAGGCTGCCCAGCCAGAGATGGAGCCTGCATCACCTCCGTAGCCAGGCCTGAGGACCCCCGCTCCCGCCCTCCCCGGAGAAAATCAGTGTGATGGCAGCAGAAGGAGAGTGGGTGCTGGGCATTGCCCCAGCAGCACGGGAACCCCATACCTGTGCACACCTGACCTGCAGAACCCACCATGGATCTGGAACCCTCCTCTGGCCTCAGCCTTCTTTCCTGTGACGGGTTTGTGTTTGAAGGCAAAGGCAGGGGTTGCGACCTCCAGGCAGCAGCAGGAGGTCCTGCGAGGGTTCACCATCCAGCCGAGACCTTCCCTTCCCTCCTGTCACCTGCCCAGGTGCCCAGGGAATTTTCCCGCCACTTACCCCTCATCCGCCTAAAGCTGCGCCCCATCTTCTTAAAGCTGGCTGATGGACTTGGCCAAGATGAGTTGGCTGACCACTCCATTCTTGCTTGAAGGGAAAGGAGTGGTCCTCAGGCTTTAGAACGGGTCTGGCCTGTAGTTGGCACTCGGTAAATATTTGTCAGATGAATGCATGAGATGTTCTCCCATGCAGGCAATAGGTTTCTTTGGAGGAAAAAAGAAAAAAAATATATAATTACATTAGTATTTCACGAACGCCTTCTCCAAGTGAGAAGTGAAAACATTACAGGATCTCCTTAGAAAACCACTCCTTCCCTGCCCCTCCCTGGAGGGAACCCCTGTTACCATGAGTGTTTTTCCCGCCAGACTGTCTTGACACGTGCGTGTGGGTCTCGGTAGAATATGTACGGGATGGTTTCCTGTAAGTGTTTTTAAAGAGGTGGCGTTTGAATACAGCCGACTTGTTCGGAAACTTACTGTTTTTATTCAACAGCATGTCTGGGAGATTTATCTGGGTTCGTGGATTCTTCCTAATTGCTTTAGAATATTCCACCATTTGAGACTTTCTGTGGCTGCAGGCCGTGGAGGGCGTCCTCAGACCCTCTGTTCCCGGTGGTGCCTCTGTGAACATCCTCTCGGTACATTTGTGCAAGTGTTTCTCTACAGGGCACGTTCTAAGACATGGAAGTCCTGGGGCATAGAAAGAGCCTGTTGTAAATTTTACTTGGTTTAGCGAAATTGTTTCCCACAGTGGCTCTGTCACCCCCAAGGGCTGTGTCTGAGGAGCTAGCTTCTCTAGGTCAGTTTCTTGAAGGTTGTCAGTCCCACAGGAGAAGAGTGGGACTTCTTGGTTTAATTTGTATTCCCGTGATTGCTGGAGAAGGTTTTTCTCATGCTAATTGGCCCTTTGGATTTCACTTTCTGTGAGTTGCTTCTTTGTTGTGGGGTTGTTAGTTTCTTTTTGTAATTGGTGTGTAAGAGCTATTTGTGTGTTCTGGGTTCTAATCCTCCGTTTGCTACAGAGATTTTTAATCTCCCTGCGGCTTGGCTTTTAATTTTGTTTATTGTGTCTTTGGTTGAGTAGAAGTTTTAAAGTTTGTCTTTTTTAAGATATGGTTGACATATAACATCATATGAGTTTAGGTATATTATGCAATGATTCGCTGTTTGTATGTATCGCGAAATGATCACAGGAAGTCTAGTTAACGTTCATTGCCACAAAGAGTTACGTGTGTGTGTGAGAGTGTGATGAGAACTTTTGCCGTCTACTCTCTTAGCAACTTTAAATGTACAGTACACTTCCAGTAACTATTGTCACCAAGCTGTACATTCCATCCCCACGTTTTCAGTTCTGAAGAGTGAAGTTCATCAAGCTTTTTCTTTTTCTTTTTTTTTTTTTTTAAATAAATTTATTTATTTATTTGCTTTTGGCTGCATTGGGTC
The DNA here is from genome assembly GCF_008692025.1 of Phocoena sinus. Classification (NCBI taxonomy): domain Eukaryota; kingdom Metazoa; phylum Chordata; class Mammalia; order Artiodactyla; family Phocoenidae; genus Phocoena; species Phocoena sinus. The sequence continues at coordinate 3,695,056 of NC_045777.1, read as the reverse complement.
TTCCTTGCTGCATGCGGGCTTTCTCTAGTTGCGGCGAGCGGGGGCTACTCTTCGTTGCGGTGCGTGGGCTTCTCATTGAGGTGGCTTCTCTTGTTGCGGAGCACGGGCTCTAGGCACGCGGGCTCAGTAGTTGTGGCGCAGGGGCTCAGTAGTTGTGGCACAGGGGCTTAGTTGCTCTGCGGCACGTGGGATCTTCCCGGACCAGGGCTCGAAACTGTGTCGCCTGTGTTGGCAGGCGGATTCTTAACCACTGCACCCCCTGGGAAGCCCCCATCCAGCTTTTTCTTTATGTCTTTGCTTTTTGTGTCTTCTTTAAGAAATCCCTTTCTGCCTCACATTTAGAGCAAACACCTTGCCCCAGTTTGCCCAGGATGGTCCTGGTTTTAGCACTGAAAGTCCTGTGTTCTGAGAACCCCTGAGTCCCAGGCAAACCAGGACAGTCGGTCATAAACATCTTCACCCATGTTTCCTTTTAATGAGTGTACAGCGTTTTTCTTTACATTTATGTTTCTAATCCAGTGTAATTTACTTCTGTGAATAGTATGAGGTAAAATACGGATTTTTAAAAAAATTGAAGTAGAGTCGATTTACAATGTTGTATTGGTTTCAGGTGTACAGCAGAGTGATTCAATTATACGTGCATATATATATTTCAGATTCTTTTCCATTATAGGTTTTTACAAGATATTGAATATAGTTCCCTGTGCTCTACACAGGGTCCTTGTTGTTTATCTGTTTTATGTATGATAGTGTGTATCTGTCCATCCCAAGCTCCTAATTTCTCTCTCCTGAATACAGATTTTTAATCAGGGATCCAGGAGTCAAATGTTTCACTCAGGGAACCATCGGTTCTGGTGGAAACATCCAGCCGTGCATATGGGCAGAGGAGGAAAGGTGGCCTGGGGGGCAGGCGTGTGACAACGGGGCAGACCATGTCTCCCGAACCTAACACTGAAGCAGGTTTTGGGCGAGAGTTTCGTTTCTGATTTGATAAAATATATGGTTTTATTGATAACGATCAACGTTTCATTTTGCATTTGAGAAACCCCTTTTACCAAGAAGCACCGGCCCACAGGAGTCAGCTGTTTGGAGAATTCCAGGGGTTCCTCCTCATGGCCCTGCCGTTTCTGAAGGCCCAGCCGCTTCTCCCTCCCCCTTCCCCCCAGAAGGAGCCCTCCCCCCTGTGCCCGTGGAGACCTGCGTCCTCGTGACTTAATAAAACCAGGGCACTGAGTCCCCCAACCCCTCCTCTGTTTGAGTTTCATTAAGGCAACCTGCTGCCTTTGGGATTTCTTCCAAAACTCAGTTGCAGTTTATTTTAAGGAAAAACACCACTACAGCAGCTCACACGCCCTGCATCAGACTCCTCCCAGCCGGACTGGGAAGCCAGCTGGGACGGTGGTGACCAGAGGGGCCGTGTCCCGGTGACTTGGGGTCTGCACTGTGTCCTCTGCAGTTGGGGGGGTGACGGAGGACAGGGTGGGGTGCCTGTTGTCCTTTGAAGACTGGTGACCTTGGTTACCTGGGAAGATGTTGATTTTGCATAATTGTAATATTTTCTGGAAAGGTGACTAGTTCCACCAGTCACTGGGTGCGAGTATGTGAATCTTCATGAGGTCTTTCCTGGGATGGAATCCAGGAGCCCTGGGTGCTCAGAGCTGAGCCGTCCCTCTTCTTTTTCCTGCCCTTGGACACCAGCATCCTGGTTCCCAGGCCTTCAGGTGTGGACTGGGCCTGTACCACTGGTTTTCCTGGGTCTGCGGCTTGTTCCTGGCAAACTGTGGGGCTTCCCTGCATCCATAACCATGTGCCAGTCCATCATCTTAAGTGTCTGTCTGTACATCTGTACATCTCCTACTGGGTCTGTTTCTCTGGAGGGTCCTGACTGATACAGCTGGTGTACTAGTCTGCTAAGGTCACCATAACAAACAGACTACCACAGAAATTAAATTTCTCACTGTTCCGGAGGCTGGAAGTCCAGAATCAAGGTGTCACCTGAGGCCTCTCTCCTTGGCTTGCCGATGGCTTTGCCCTCACGTGGCCAGTGTCCTCTGTGTGCACCCCGCTGTCTCTCCCTGTGTCCAGGTTTCCTCTTCTTCTAGGGACGCCAGTCAGGCTGGCTTGGGGCCTCCCCAGCAAACCTCATTTGACCTTAATCACCTCTTTAAAGGCCCTGTCTCCAAACAGCATTACATTTGGGCGTACTGGGGGTGAGGGGCTTAAGTTCATGAATTTTGAGGGGACTCAATCAGTCCAGAACCCCTGTGAGGTTAGTGCCACTGTCTGTCGGTGGGGAGCTCAGCGGGACTGTGGGCTGAGCCTCAGGTCTGCTCCACGAGGCCTTTGCATGGGAACCTGGGTCCCAAGAGGGAGCTTCCAAGAGACACAGCCTCCAGTTCTGACACCTTTTGTGATCTGGCCTTGGAAGTCACACCTCATCACTTCTGCCGTAGAATCAGCCCACCCAGATTGGGGGTAGGGAAGCAGACACCCATCTCTTTTTAAACATTTTTATTAAAAATTTTTTCTTTTAAATTAATCTTTATTGGAGTATAGTTCATTTACAATGTTGTGTTCGTTTCTGCTGTACAACGAAGTGAATCAGTTATACATATACATATATCCACTCTTTTTGAGATTCTTTTCCCATATAGGTCATTACAGAGCACTGAGCAGAGTTCCTTAGGCTATACGGGAGGTCCTTGTTGATTATCTGTTTTATATGTAGTGGTGTGTGTATGTCAATCCCAGTCTCCCAAATTATCCCTCCCCCATCTTCCCGCTTGGTAACCATAAACTTGTTTTCTACATCTGTAACTCTATTTCTGTTTTGTAAATAAGTTCATTTGTACCATTTTTTAAGATTCCACATATAAGCGATATCAGATGATATTTGTCTTTCTGTGTAGGACTTATTTCACTCAGTATGACAATCTCTGGGTCCAGCCATGTCACTGCAAATGGCATTGTTTCATTCTTTTTCATGGCTGAGTAATATTCCACTGTATATATATGTGCCCCATCTTTATCCATTCCTCTGTTGATGGACACTTAGGTTGCTTCCATGTCCTGGCTGTTGTCAGTAATGCTGCAGTGAACGCTGGGGTGCGTGTATCTTTTCGAATTATGGTTTTCTCCAGATATATACCCAGGAGTGGGATTGCTGGGTCATATGGTAACTCTACTTTTAGTTTTTTAAGGATCCTCCATACTGTTCTGCATAGTGGCTGCACCAATTTACGTTCCCACCAACAGTGTAGGGGGGTTCCCTTTCTCCACACCCTCTCCAGCATTTATTGTTCGTAGATTTTTAAATGATGGCCATTCTGGTGTGAGGTGACACTAGACACCCGTCTCTTAACGGGGGCCATGCAGACCCATGTGGTGAGATGTGAGGTGGGGTCGTATCCTGGCCGTATTTGGGAAATACCACCGGCCACACCATCTGAATGACCCTGACACAGCCCCCTTCCCAGTTCCCGTGTGGCCCTCACCGCTAAGTGTGCACGAAAGAGTCGACCCAGCAGCCTCTCTGCTCTCCCTAGAAAGGCCTGCTCGAGGGGTCGGCCTTCCGCTGGCGTCTGAGAACGTGGACTTGGGGAGGGTCCCTTCCATATCAGGCCGGGAGAGTGGCTCCCTGCGCTAACTGTTTGCACAGAGAGTTGGGTGCACACTGGGGCCCTGCTTTCCTTCTGGGGTCTGCCTTCCTGCTCCCTGCGGGCAGACGGTGCCCACGGGACCAGTCCCCCAAGAAAAACGCTGGGCGCTGAGTCTCCAGTGAGCTTCCCGGGGCGACTACCTGTCACACGTGTGGTCCCAACTCCTCGGTGGAGGAATTGTGTCCCGTGACTCCACAGGGAGAAGGTTCTGGAAGCTCGTGCCTGGTTTACCCGGGCGTCACCCACTCGCCTTGTCCCTTTGCTGACTGTGCTCCGTGTCCCCTCTGTAGTGAATCACGGCCGTGAATACGAGTGTACCTGAGTTCAGGGAGCCCCTCTAGTGAGTCCCCAAACCTGAGGGTGGTCCTGGAGACCCCAGCACCGTGGCCGTCTGTTCACTGTCTTGTTCGTGCTCCATCTTTCCCAGCCAGTGTCGACCCAGGCCCGCGGCGACCAGCTCACTGTTGTGTGCACACCTGTGCCTAGCACGTGGCAGGTGGCCTTACCGAGAGCACGAACCACAGGTGGGGCTGGGAAATCCCGCCTTTTCTCAGCCCACGGAGAGAGCCATCCTTGGGCTCCAGAAGTTTCTTCCTTCGTACAGCATCTGTTCTAACACAGAGCCTCTGGCTTCTCTGCAGAGGAGACCCATTTAGCAGAAAAAGCCCCCAAGTCAGTAGCACTTTCCCCCCAGAATTGCAGGGAGCAGCTCACAGCCTCACCGAAGCGTCTCTATTGGAGAGGCTACCCTGCTCTTCTGAAAGCGTATATTTTTAGACCGTTTCGAATTATTTACACACCCTTCCTACAGCAAACTTGAAACAGGTGTACGGAGGCCTACCTGGGCCCCATTCTCCAAAACCGACCCCATGTACTCTGTACAGGTACTGACAGGCGCCCTTGGCAGGCACCTCCATCCGAGTCTTAATCAAAGCGTCTGCCTTATCCGTTTCCCAGTCTGTCCGGGTCCGATTCTGCCACCAGCAGGTCTCCCGGAAGTCAGGCAGGCATCCCGCTGCTTGCATTGTGTGCACTGTCTATTTGGATGGTGGGGTCACTGCCACTGACCCACAGGGTGAGGACCAGAAATAGACCCTGCCCTAGATGAGGTTTCTGATACAAGGGAAGGACTGTCTCTCTCCACTTCATAGTACAGAACAGCTGTGTGGAAAGGAATGTTATCTTTCGTCTGTGACTAAATCTCTTTTAACTCCTGTAATTCCCATGCATGCAGATAATGGGATGCCAGCACGGAGAGGATGCTGCAAATTTCTGTTTCTATTTTTATTTTAACGGCTTTGCTGTCTGTGCTTTTCCCTATAAGCCACACCCCCAAATCATGGTAAATTAGCTCCAAGTTTTTACCTCTTCCTTAAATATTGGGAGGATAAAAAGTAAGAGGAGGGATGCCTTTCATTTGTAGAACAGAGTGATTTCTAACTTGGAGAATTATGATGAAAGTGATGGATGTTTTGTAATGATCATTTGCACCGGCTTTGTATGGGAGTCACCACGGTGGGAGAAGCCACGATGAAATCTCCTCTGGGGGGACAGTGATATCACACGAGCCGGGGCCCTCAGCTCTGCCCCTTTGCCTGCATGTCTGTATAGGAGGTGTGACCCCATTTGTCAGATGAGGAAAACCGAGGCTCAGAGAGATGGAGTAACTTGCCCAAGGTCACACAGCTGCCGGAGCTGCACCTGAACCCGGGCAGTCGACTTTGGCAGACGTTGGATTCTTAGCCCTTTGCCTGTTCCTGCCTCAGAATTTATGTTCTCTACCTTTTGTTCTGGAAGACGGTGCTAGTTCTTGGTACCTAATACAGGGGTCCTTCGTGAATGCCCCAACTCAGGCTGCACCGTGGAGGTGCCTGACTTGGAAACAAGGGGTCTGGTGGCAGGAGAGAGAGCCCTGCCCTGCAGGTGGCTTTCTGTGCCCCACAGGTGGGAGACCTGGGTGGCCGTCTCCACCTGTCCTCCTGTGTGGTTTGTGCCCTTCGTTTGAGTCTTGAGTCGTCTTGAGTCTTGGCTGTGCGCACATCCCTCTTCCCAGGTGGTCTATGCGGGGTCACCCAGGGTCGTGCGTGCAGGGGTGGGAAAAGGACCCTCGCAGTACGGCAGACCCACGTGACCAGCCCCCGAGCCTGGCCCACCTGTGGGTGGAGGATGACACCGGGACTGGCGTCCTTGGTCACCCGGGAGGATGAACGGGAGGATGCGTGCGTTCCTCTTCTGTGGCTGCTGAAACGGAGGACCGCGAACTTGGTGGGCTAAGTGACATGTGTCTATCATCACACGCCCCTTGTGGGTTAGAGGTGTGGAGGGCTCAGTGGTGCCCTGCTCTGGGGCCCACGGGCCAGAGGTGCGGGCAGGTCCTGGCGTTCTGAGAGGGAAGCTGAGTCCTGCTCACAGGTTGCAGGACCCGGGTCCCCGTTTCCCTGTGGGCTGTTGGGGGTCCTTCTCTGCTTCCAGAGGCCGCTGTGTTCCCTGGCTTCTGGCCCCTTTAGGACCCGCAGTGGTGGGCCGCATCCTTCTCGAATGCCTGGCCCTCCCTTTGCGCCCCTCGTGCTCTTCTGTCTTCCCTCTGCTCTGAGGGCTTCTGTGATTACACAGCCCCGTCTGGATCATCTCGGATAATCTCCCCGTCTTCAGGTCAGCTGATTATAACCCTGGTTCCGTCCGCAAAAGCCTTCACGGCAGTGCCTGGGGTCAAGTTTGATTGAGTAACCCGGGGCTGAGAATCTGGGGAGATTAGAATTCTGCCGTCCACGCTGTGGGTAAGTGGATTAGCCCGGGGGCCGGCCCATAAGGAGCTACTAGGTGCGGACAGGGTGACACCACTGTGGTGAGATCCAGTTAAATCAGCCACATGAGTTTGTGTTGGGGGAGAGCAGCAGTGTCCAGCTTCGAGGAATCCTGCTCTTAAAACAACCCCCCTCCCCAAATTACAGAGCACGTAAATCAGTTGGTAACTATCTGAATTGTAACAGTAACCGTGTGTCGGAATTTTGTTTTATGGCAGTTCAGCGGCATGGTACCTTTGCATCAGGAGTGGGCGGGACTTACATAGTTTCCATGTATCTGGGCTCTGCCCACTACCCTGCATTCTAGGCTGTCTGTGTCTCTCCCTGTCTGAATTGCAGCAGCCCCTGTCCAACCCCCTCACCTCCCCGGCCCCTTTTGCCTCCCTCCAGTGGCCCCATAACCTTCCAAGAGAAGGGAAATCCGTTCTCTTTCTTTCCTGGGTGGAGACCCTCCTGGGTTTTTCATTTCTCCCAGGATAAAATCTGTTCTCTGCCCCATGGGTCACAAGGCCCTTTGAGTCCTGGGGCCTGTCCCCCACTCTCACCGCATGCCACCCCGCCCCCAGCACTCCAGCTACCCAGCCCCTTCTCAGCCCTTCAAACTGCCCACTGCTCCCACCCCAGGGCCTTTGCACGTGCTGTCGTCGGGAGGGAGCCCTCCTCTCCCCTTCCCCGCCCCCTGCAGTGCCTGGCACATACTATGAATAAGTGAATCAATCAGTGAAACCCCAAACAGGGGCCTCATGTTCCTTAGGACACATCTCTTGGATCAAGGCTGGTGGCTCCATGTGGTCTTCAGACCCACGCCTTTCTGAATGCACGGCCAGCCCCCCGTCTTTGCTGTGTGTTCCAGGTTCTGGTCGGAGCTAGAACCAACCCCACTCTAGATTTCTGCCCCTCCACTCCCTCCTACCAACAGACCCCCAGGGCCCATTCCCCTAAAATCCTGGGGTTCCCTTTTATACCATGGTACCCCAGGTAGCCCTTGAAAAGAATGAACCAGGAGGGTCAGAGGCCCCCCAAAACTGCCACGTGAAGTGCCAGGAGTGATCTCTGCTGCACCCCAAGTTGGTGGGCTGATGTAGCCTCCACTAAACGCAGAAATGAATGCTGTTCCCCCGTCCGCCGTGGAAGTCACTGGCATTACCGTTAATATTCCAGAATGCGGACTGGTGAACGCACCAGGATCGAACTGCCTAAATAGCTGCCCCTCCCCCCATGAAATCCCAGCGGAGCCGCCAGCTTTCGACTGCACAGCGGGTTAGTGAAATGTAGGCTCTGAAAGCGATCACAGCTTCTATGAAAGTATGGACACAGCCATCATTATTTATAGGTTTGCACAAGTGGATTCTTGGAATTATCGCTCCAGCCAAGGAACTTAGGAAGTATTTTTAAAAGTTTAAAGTACCATAAACCTGGTGCTATGAATTTTCTGTAAGTTATGGATCGGGCTCGCTGCCGTATTTGAACTGTTACACGGGAAAAGACTTTGTCTCCCGTTCCTGCGATGGGTTGTTAGAGACATAAATCCGTGTGTGGTGGGGCAGTAAGCCCAGCTCTGGGGTCTCCCAAGGGAAAGGAAAGAAGCCCCTTTAGATTATAAGTCCAGTAACCATACTCCAGTGCACACGTTGAACTGGAGGAAAGAGAAAGTGTCTGGGTGACAATGACCATTATTTAAACATGAATTATCTTCTTTTAAAAGTCAGAGTCAAGTGGCTGGACCGTCGGGCGGTGAGCATAACTGCTGAAGAGCATTGCCAGTTTGCCCTTTTATTTATTATTAACATTCTAATCATCCACGTCTTTCAGAATCCCTTTCTCCACAGTTGTTGGCATCCCATCCTCACGTGTGTCACTCCAGGGTCACAGGGTGGCTGCTGGAGCTCCAGACCCCGCAGGACACTCGGACAGGAGGCAGGCACGCTGCCATCAGCACCTGCCAGGGTGATGGTGACAGCTGCCTTTTCTGTGTGTCCCTCCGTCCGTCCATCAGCGGCGTTTCCCACAGAGGAAGCCAGCCCACTCCCTTCATTAGCTAGAAACAGGGCACACGCATCCTCCAACAAGGGAGGTGTATAGGATGTACCCAGGACGGGAGGTCCCCTGAGACTTTCGGCTTTGTGCTCCACCGCACCCCGGACACGCAGAAGCAGGAGCTGCCTGGGGCTGTTTTCTTTCCTTCCTGCAGAGGGCGCCCCCATCCCTCCCCTGGTTCGGCTTCTTGCTCCGTATTCTTTTGCCTCCATCCCTGCCATCCTATGGGGCCCTCCCGGCGGCCTGCATGTGCTCGGGGCACGTAATACATCAGAAGGCCAGCGTCTTGCACCAGAGGACTTTTTGTGTCTCGAGTGCTGGGACCGAATGCCAGCACCCTACGAGGGAGGCCCTTCCCCGACTCACACGCGGGCTTAGAGGGGGGACACACAGTTAGGAAGTGATGGAACCCCCTCTCGTGCCCGGGTCTTGGACTCTGGCTCTAGATAGCCTGAGCACGGAAGACACTCTGAGGAGGGCTAAGCCTGGGGGCACCCACGGCCGTTTCTAAGGCCAGCTGTGGCTGCCGATGCCTTTCAGGGCGGGGACCATGGTTGGTGACATGGAGGCTTTTGTTTTAGAAGAGTTGGGTGTGTTTAGAAAAGAGCCACAGCTGGTATTGCATTGAGCACCACCCAGAGTAGCCTTATGGGCAAGGCTGGTGATGGAAACCCCAGCAAGGTCAAAGGGCAAAAGAAGCCAAGTTCAAGGCTAGGTCAGCCCTCAGGTCAGGGGAAGTTCCCACAGGCCATTGTTGGGCGCAGTTCCTTCTGTGACCAGCAGAGGGCGGGGCTCCCCTCCTCAGCGTGGGCTCCGTGGGACCTGCTTTGTCTTCACCCTTCCCTCTCCTTTGGCCTCCAGTCCCCACCCTGGGGGATGCTCTCTGGACCCTCTTCCATTGTTTCCGTTTCCCTAAGAGCTTGGACAGAGACTGCGGCTGGAGCAGTTCTTTTTAAGCGTTTGAGTTTGCTGGTTTAATTCTGTCCTGTGACGGTAAGGAAGGGTCCCTGGAGCCTCAGGAGAAACCTCAGGTCTGGAGGGCAGGAGCTGACGTGGGTCCTGAGGATACTGAGCCCCCCACTTTTGGAGCAGCGACGCGTTGACGCCCCCGTGCGCAGTCATTGATTTGGTCAACGGATACCCGCTTCTTGGGCACCTGCAACGCCCCAGGCTTCTGCCTGACAAAGATCCCTGAACCCATGGTGGCGACCTGGTGGGGTCCCAGGTCCTTGGGCTATCAGCTCTGCAGGGGTCGTCGACATGCGAGGGGTCTCCGAGAGCACCGCTAGCACTGGTCCAGCTCTTGCCACGTGACCTCTGGGAACGGCCGGGCAGGAGTGACCATGCTGTTTCTAAGATGAGGAATCACAGTTCCGGAGAGGGGTCCCCAGCCTGCAGCTGGTACCAGAGGGCCTGTGGGACGCAAAGCATGTGCCCTTTTGTCCCTCCCTCACCTGGGGTCCCTTCTGTGTCACCAGCTGCAGGAATCCTCTGGAGACCCACTTCTGAGTTCAGCACTTGTCTTACACCGTGCTCATGACAGGGACCACAAGGCACTGCATGGACTGGGTCCACACCCCCTCCTCCAGCCTAGCTCACACCTGGCCCCTCACTCTGCCTCTTTTTGGGGACTTCAGAGCTCTGTGCTGCGCCCACCTCACGGCCTTTGCCCAGACAGTCCCCTCTGCCTCCTTGACTTGTCTGATTAATCCCACTGAGACTTCAGTTTCAGGAAGGGCATCAGTTCCTCAGACCAGGCTCCGCCCACCCAGGTTGGGCATCCCTCACTCTTGTGTTCACTGAAATCAGTGGATTGATGGATTGCTTAGTTCTGAATCCTCTCTTCTCTGCAAGATCACGAGCTCTGAGAATTCAGGGTCCAGTAACGTCTTGTTTCATTGTGGTATTCCCAGAAAAATCCTAAGTTTTGTCACAGAATAGGTACTCAGGAAATATTTGATGGATGGCAGTGACCTGCGTCTTTTTAAAATTGGACAATATTGTCCAAAAATGGACAATATTCTGTAGGTTTCAAGTGTACAGCATCGTGATTCCCAGTTGTTGTATTTTTCATCTGCACTTTGTGTAAGAAGGAAGCCAACTCTGGAGACACCTGTGGGCGGGATTGGGCCTCTGTGTGGTCCTTTTTCCACACACCTGCTAACAAGGGGCACGTCTGCCAGCCTCAGAGTCACCTCTGCTGTGGTGTCCCCACCACGCCTGCCCTGGGCAGAGGAAGGCCCTCCCTTTCCTTCACCACTTCGTGTTTTCAGAAGGGACGAATTTTACAGGCTTCGCCATCTTTGTAGTTCTTTGAGGCAGCTGTGTTGAGACTGTCAGGGCTGCCCGGAGTCAGCAAATGGCTTTGGGTTTCTGATCAGGGACCAGAAGGGTGACCCCTGGGAGGGCTTCAGTCTGATTCGGAGCCCAGGGCAGGGACAGGGGAGGTTGAAGTGTGACTGTGCCTAGCAGAGGTGAGAGGCGGAACCCAGTCATTCTTCAAATCAAAAGCTCAGCCCAGGTGCCTCTGTGTACCTGGTTGTGTTTTTTAAAACAGCCTCATTGAAATACTTTACGAACCATAAAGGTCACCCGTTTAAAGTGTAAAATTCCATAGCTTTTGGTACGTTTACAGAGTGGTGAAACCATCACCATAATCTTATTTTAAAACACTTAGAACCTTTCTATCACCCCAAAAAGAAACCCCTTCCTCATGAGCAGCCACTCCCTTTGCCCCCGTGCCCCCTCCCTGCCCTAGGTAACCACTAATCTGCCTTCCGTCTCTGTGGACATTTCCCATAATGGAATCATATAGTATATATATGTATATTTCCCATAATGGAATCATATAGTATATGTGTATATTTCCCATAATGGAATCATATAGTATATATGTATATTTCCCATAATGGAATCATATAGTATATATGTATATTTCCCATAATGGAATCATATAGTATATATATGTATATTTCACATAATGGAATCATAGTATATATATGTATATTTCACATAATGGAATCATATAGTATATATATGTGTATTTTTGTGTGTGTGTGTGTGTGTGTGTGTGTGTGTGTGTGGCTGGCTTCTTTCACTTGGAACACTTTCAAGGTTCACCCACATTGTAGCAGGTATCAGTATTTTATTCCTTTTTATGGCTGGATAATGTTACATTGGATGGGCACGCCACATTTTATTTATCCATTTATCATGGATAAATAAAGACCCCCGTGGGATCCTCCAGGCTGGGACGTGCGGACAGCAGCCTTCTGCACCCCTTGTGGGCCGGATCTTCCCGGGCCTCTAGACGGCCCTGGTCTGGGTGTGGGTAACTTGGACGGCCTGAGTCGCAGCTGCAGGCAGTTCACCAGACTTCTGTTTCTACTGACCAGTAGAGGTGGGGTCACTAATGTTTTTAAACCTCAAACTATTTTTATTTTGGATCATTTCAAAGCCAGAGAAAAATATGATGACCAGCTCCACCTCTACCCGACTCAAATCAATATTTTGCCAACATATACGCTGAAGAACTAACATATTTGGTGGTCACCCTTGTCTTCTGTCCCTCACCTCCACGGGAACTCCTGGAGCAAATGCTTGTCTTCTGTCCCTCACCTCCACGGGAACTCCTGGAGCTTATGCTTTTCTATGCCTTTAAGCCCCGCCATACAGTTAGGGGGAGTGGGCGAATGGGTACAGCCGTGTAGACTGTCTGAAGGGACTCGAAATGGTTTTAGGTGGTACGTACACAGGCGAGGTATTAAGGGATGTTGGCGTCTACAGACAGTTCTTGTGTTCTTCGACCTCCCCAGACGCGGCAGGGAGGCTGCATTCCTATCGCTGGAGTGATGGTTTCCTTTAAAATGCATTTAAGGGCAGATTGATTTAAAGAAAAATCCTAAGTCCGTAGCAGTACAGGTTCTGAGTAGGGGAGGCCCTGAAGCGTAGGGGTGGGGGACAGACAGCTGGAAGACACTGTGGCCACCCCTGTCGCACGTGCCCCTGGGCTGCCATCCGACCCCGACCCACTGGTCCATCTCTGTATCCGCTGCTGGCCGGCCTACCTCAGGCCTCCTCACGCAGGTGTGGGACGTGCTGATGGCGTGGCTGGGGGCTTCCTGAGACCTGCCTGTGTTTGGGCCGGGACTCGGCACGGCTCTCGGGGACTGCCGGAGGACACACTTGGAGAGACCGTGGGCCGGGAGCCTCGGCCCTGCCTGTCCTGGCTTGTGACCCAGGCAGGTGCGCTTGCCTCTCTGAGTTGCCCTCACCTCTCAGGTGGAGGCTACAGTAGCTCATACCTCAGAGGTGCATGAGGAAGAAATGATGCCCCCCTGCCCCAGAGCCAGATGTGTCACCATGCAGCACATTTTTACGTGGATAAAAAGTATTTAGTAAAATGTCCTACCGGTTTCCTCTTTGTTTCATGGTACGTGTTGACAACTGCAATGAAATATTTTGGGGGGGTGACATGTATTGATTTATTGGTGGCCCATTCTCGGCTCTGTCCTCCCCGGCCACTGAAAGACCCATTGGGGGTGTTTCTGCATCTAGATCCCCAGTGCGTGGCGTGGTGCTCAGCACACACTGGACTCTGTGGATTATTGGAAGGGAGGGAGGGAGGGAGAGAGGGGGGCTGGCTTTCTTTCTCTGAGGGGACTGCTGCTAAGAGCCCAAAGCTCCATGTGCAGTGAGGACTCACATTTCCCCACACCTCAGTGCTGTCCTTGGCCCTTCACTGGGGTTCACCCAACACCGCCAGGTGCTCCCCCTGCACCCCAGCCCTGCTTTAGGTGCTGGCCGGATACGAAGCAGCAGCCCCAGGAAGGTCCCCAGCCCCTGCCCAGCTTCAGGACCCCTGGCAGGCTCCTCTGAGCCCCTGTTGTTTTCATCACCCACAGTAGGGCTGAGAGCAGCACGCTCTACCTGGGCTGGCTTGAGGGGCTGAGACAGGATCCTGCCCACCGGAGCTTCTCTGCACAGCAAGGCCGGGGCTGGACGCATCCTCCCCCGGCATCCCTGTGGCCCTGCTACCTGAGGGTCTGGCCCCCTTCTTAGCCCAGGCTGTGTGACACAGCTCCCCTTTCTGTGTCCTTTACTGGGCTTTGCTCTGCTTCATCGTCTGAGCCTTAGCCGGAGGTGTGGGAGTGGCCTCTGTTTCTCCCACACCACCATCTAGAAGGGTTAGAATAGCTCATTAGCCCCTTGGGGGGCACTTCTGTAAGTGGCAGCCCTAGGCGGTGTCACCTCCCTTGCCTTGCCTGGTCTCATCAACTCCATCAAGGAATCTCGGGGAGGCCTCCCGGGAAGGTGCCAGGTGCCCCTCTGCCTCTCTCCTCCCCGGCGAGGGGCTGAGGGCCGGCGGGGCGGGGGGGGGGCGGGGAAGGAGGGCTGGGCAGTGGGGAGGAGGCTGTGGTGGGCGGGGACAAAGCTCCAGAGTGCCCCACCCCCCATCCCACGGTGGTCTCCAGATCCCCGAGAGAGGAAGGGCCCTGGAAACCTCTGCCTGAAGCTGCTGGGGAAATTAGGCCCTGACCTCCGAGGGAGGCACCCTCAGGGTTTCCTCCCCGCCAGCGGGGAGCCGGAGGAAGCGGGATGTGGAATCCTTGTTTCCAGAGAGCGGCTGCGGTGGGAGTGGGCGGTTCAGAACCCAGGATTCAGCCCTCTCTCTCGGGGCGGGCTGCGTGCAGTTCAGGTATTTGAGACCCCGCCCCATCCCCACGCTGGCTCTCGCTCCCCTCTCTCGTGACGTCAAGCTCCTCTCGCGGGGCATGATGGGAGAATCCTAATGTTTTCCAACAGATGCTCCAAGAACAGCTTTCAGATTAAAGCAATCGCCAGAGCAAAGATTCTTTTTTCCTTTTTTTCCCCCGGGGGGTGGGAGGTGGGGTGGGGGGAGGGAGCGCCCCCAGAAATTCTCGGGCATCACCCCTGCCCCAAGCACGCAATAAACACTGACAAGAAAAAGTTTTTATTTCCTGGTTCAACTTTTTTTTTTTCCTGGAATATAGACTGAAGAATGGGAATAAACACGAATAAATAACAGAGCGAGGCCGCGCACGCCGGGATGCGCCTGGCTGCAGCCGCGAGGCTATTGTCTCACCGCCCTGAAGCCAGCCCCGGCCTCGTCCTCCGGCTTCTTCCCTTTCCCTGTCCTTTTTTATTTTCCTTTTTAAAAAGCCGCCCCCTCCAGTCCCCTGGCCAGTGACCTTGGCCTCCTCGGATGCTCTGATTACACGCGGCTCCCACCAACTTGCCCCCACGCCGGCCGGGCCCATGGCCGCGTCCGAGGACGGGAGCGGCTGCCTCGTGTCGCGGGGCCGCTCGCAGAGTGACCCCAGCGTCCTCACCGACTCCTCGGCCACGTCCTCCGCGGACGCCGGGGAGAACCCAGGTAACGGGGTGGGCGGGGGAGGGCGGGGAGGGCCGGGGCAGGGGGCGCTGGGTGCCAAGTCCCGGGCACTGCTGCGCGCCGGGGCTGCATTTGCGGAGCCGCGGCAGGACCCGGTCGCTCAGGCTCCCCATAAGGCGGCGGAGCCCTTTGTCCGGGGAGGAGCCGGTTCCCCGGGTAGAGCCCGGCACTCCGCATCTGCCCTCCTTGCGGGTTGGTGGGATCTGCTGGCCCCTCCGAGGGGCTACCCTTCTTTGGGTGCTGACCAGCTGGGGGCCGGGAGTCAGACCTGTGGCCGCCTCTACCAGCGCCGGCTCCGAGCTCTGCTTCCCTCCCCCGCGGCCCCAGCTCCGGTGGCCCAGGAGGCCCGGCTGGGGCATCCCCCGCCCGGGCAGGGCAGCGCTTATGCGGCCGCCGCGCAGAGGGGTTCCGCGGGGCGCCCAAGTCGGCGGGGCCTGGCGCACCTGGGCGCGCCCGCCCGCCTCCCGGGACAGGTGTGCTGGCAGAGCTGCCACTGGGAGATGAAGGGCATGCGTGCACCAGGACGGAGCCTGATTTCATTAAATTATATGGACTTCGTTCATTCCCCCACCCCCCGCGGCAGCGTCGATTGTTTAGGTGATAAATCCGGTCACAAAGGAGTCTATACGGCTTGATTGATTACTTTCCAAAGAGGAAGAAAGGCCTAATAAAGCAGGAGGGGGGTGGTGGGAGGTGGGCTGTGTGCCCCGTCACCATGGAGACGCAGGAAGCAAAGTGATCATTAAAACCTTTCTCCACCAGAAGGCAATTTTCACTTCACAGGGAGAAGTCTGAGCTTCTGAAATGTAGGGTTCAAAAAAAGAATCAAAGCTGGTGTTTTGGTATCACGCCACAGGACTCCATCCGAATCTTAGAGAAGCAGCATCCTGTCACAGGTTCTGTTTTGACAATAAGTTGCTCTTACCTTCCTTTGAGGATTGTCCCTCTCTAAATTCACTGACCCCAGATGGGGACTTGATCACGCTAAATGGTGGGCATCAAACTCCAGATACTCCCTGGGGCTGGGGTGAACCGGCTTTGTGGGGAGGGATTCCTTCACTCCGCTGGAACACAGAGGAGCTTCACTATTTAACTGCAAAGAAAGATGGGTTAAAAGGCAGCTCTGTGGGCGCCAGGGCCCAATCTGAAATTTTAAACAATAAGCCCATGCAAGGCTTGTAAGATTTCTTTGTTAGGACTATTGACACTGTCATTTGGTCAAACTAAGGTACCCACCGGAGGAGATCCCTGGCTTTTTTTTTTTTAATATCTGGGAGGGCAAGTTAATTTCCTTGGAGTTTCAAGCAGAGGTAGCTCTAAGCAGACCCTTAATTAAGGCTTTAATTAATCCCTTTATTAGAAATCTGGGATTAAGCCCTCAGCACTCCATGATGGATTGGTTTTCTCTGTGTTGGAGATGCACATCCATGATTGTTCCAATTATGGAAGTTGAGTGGCTCGTCATGAGAAAATCCTTTTCAGCTCCTTTTGTCTCCCTGGCAGTAAAAGGAAGCAAACTTGAAACAGGAATTATGGAGGATTTAGCTTTTTGGCTGTCTGTGAGTTGATGCCTCCGTGGGTGGGAACAGAGGGCTTGACAGGTGTCTTGTGCCGGTCCACCTGGGAGAGAGGTGGAAGGGCTTGGATGTCCGTGATTAAGTGATAACCATGGGAGGCTGAAAGCCCGAGTTCGTCTCTGGTTCAGATGCTCAAAATGGGACCCAGCGAGCAGACGCCTGAGGTAAAAAAGTCTCTAGTAGGTATAATTCTGTGAGTGGTAGAACCTTACTAAAAAGCAAAAATCAGTGAAGCATTTAAGGATTGTGTTAAGCACAGGAGTTCACGGTGGAAAGAGATTCAGAATCTTCAAGTTGGAAGCGACCTGGGAGCTTGAAGTGGGAAGCGTGGATTAGGGGAGCATTATCTACACCTGCTTTGCTTGGTTGGCTTGGCATGTGCTCGCATGCCTCTTGCGATGGGGGACTCACTTCTTTTTGATGCAGTGCATGCTTCTCTTTGGGCAGACCGATTTGAAAAGTCTTTTTCAAACGGTTTGGGAAGGTCTGCTATCAGTCAGTTCTGATGTGATCTTCTCATGACGCACGTTACCTGGGTTTCCAGAGAGTCTGGTGTTGTGAGTTAGTTATCGCGCCCACCTGAGTCACTTCTTCACTAGGTTGAAGGGTCCCAGCCCTTCGCCTGCCTTGCCCTGTGGGACCTCTCCCATTTGTCCGCCTGCTGCTCCAAAGAGCTGCTTCTGAAATGTGAAGCTCACAAGCCAGCTGTGGAATAACCCGGTGTGACGTCAGAAGTGTCACCTCCTTCCATTTACATTCTGTGATCTTATAAAAGCAGCCCAAGGTTGCATTTACCTTTTCCCCTTCCAAAATGCATCCTTAACATATCAGTATTCTCACCACAAAAACTCAGAACAGGGCTTCCCTGGTGGCGCAGTGGTTGAGAGTCCACCTGCCGATGCAGGGGACACGGGTTCGTGCCCCGGTCCGGGAAGATCCCACGTGCCGCGGAGTGGCTGGGCCCGTGAGCCATGGCCGCTGAGCCTGCGTGTCCGGAGCCTGTGCTCCGTAACGGGAGAGGCCCAACGGTGAGAGGCCTGCGTACCGCAAAAAACCCCCCCCAAAAACTCAGAACATTATGGGAAAGGTAAGCAATGACATCCCTTTCTGTCACTCTCCAGAGGTTGTCTCTGTGACGAGTTCGGTGGAGCATCTGGACCTTTTCCTACGTGTTTATATCTACAGGTTCTTGGGGAAAGGCATTTAAAAGAACTCAAGTGGTAACACACTGTATGGAAGGTTCTTCCATTTGGGTTTCTACTCAACACTGGGTCTCGGAGATCTCCCTTTCTTAATAACCACGTAGCGTCCCAGGGAATATATTTCTCTCAGTTGAGCTATTAGATATTTGTGTCTCCAATTTTTAACTGTTACAAGCAGCACAGCAGCGGTCATCCAGGCAAAGCCTTCTTGTGTTCCTTTGTGAATTTCCTCTAGGGTATATCTGGGTCACAGGAGACTCACATTTAAAATTTTTCTGGTACTGCGTCCTCCTGGAAAATGGACCACTGATGCTCCTTCAGAATCTGAGAGCACCCTTTCTCCAGAGCCTTGCCAGCACCTGAGGTCATCAATCTGGTTTTCTCTCACACGAAGGGTGACAGGGGGTCTCTCGTGTTTATTTGTGGCTCTTTGACTGCTGGTGAGCTTGAACATCTTTTTGTGGCCTTATTAGTGCGTTAAATCTCTCAGCGGCCAGGGACTGCGTGGCAGGGATGAAAGATTTTCCCAGAGGGTCACCCTAATGCTCTTTCCACACCGTTACTCCATTCACGATTCTTTTGGCAGCTTTACAGGGTTCTTCACTGCAAATCCTTACTCTTTACCCACAAGCATGGTTAAGATTTTCCCCAAAACTTAAAATTTAAAAAAGGCAACTCAGGGCTTCCCTGGTGGCGCAGTGGTTGAGAGTCCGCCTGCCGATGCAGGGGACGCGGGTTCGTGCCCCGGTCCGGGAAGATCCCACATGCCGCGGAGCGGCTGGGCCCGTGAGCCATGGCCGCTGAGCCTGCGCGTCCGGAGCCTGTGCTCCGTAACGGGAGAGGCCACGACAGTGAGAGGCCCGTGTACCGCAAAAAAAAAAAAAAAAAAAGGCAACTTGGCATCCCATCACCTTGCCTCCCTCTTCAAGCTTGCCACCTGGGAGCTTGGAGTGGGAAGGGTGGATTAGGGGAGCATTAGGGGTTCATACTTGTGAGGAGAAGTTTTGCTTTTTCTATTTCCATTAGCTCTCAGGCCATGGGACGGGCTCTGCCCTGGCGTTGGTCCTGTGTGGACCTCCTTCTGGTCCAAACCCACATCACCTCCTCACCTTGTCCCTTCACTGCTCTCGTCTGCTCATCCCCCACTTCCTGACACCCTCTCCTCCCTGGGTTTTCCCTGCATCCCGCGGCATGTCTTCCCAGCGCATCGCATGGGGGTTCCCACAGGGCCTTCTTCCTCCACTCTCAGCTCTCTCCCTGGTTCCCAGATGCCAGGACCAGAGACTGAACCGAGTCACCCTGGACGGCTGTTTAGAATGTTTCCGTGGGGACCTGCAATTTGTCTTTTTAAAGACTCTGCTGTGCAACCAGGTGGGGGACCCTTTGATCTAGAGCGGGTTTCTCAACCTCAGCACAGTTGACATTGGTAATGGGATCCTCCCCTGCTCTGGGGGCCACCCTGTGCGTTGTAGGATGTTTAGCAGTCTCCCTGACATCTGTCCACTAGACAACAGTAGCACCTCAGTGCCTGGCTGTGACCATCGAAAAATGTCCTCAGACGTTGCCAAATGTCCCCTGGGGGCAAAATCTCCCTGGAGAACTGCTGACGTAGCTCTTTCATTGTCAAACCCTAGCCATGTATCAGGATAGCCTGGAAGGGTCGTTAACTGCCCCCCCCCCCCCCCCAGTGTTTCCAGTTCAGCCTGTCTGTGGTGGGTGCCGGTGATGTGCATTTCTAACACGTGACCAGGTGATGCTGATACTTCGGGTCAGGTGAGGACACCTGGGGACCCACTGAGCCTAGTCCTTTGCCACGGTCTCAGTCTGTGCTGACAAGTTGCGTGTGTGTGTGTGTGTGTGTCTGCGTCTGCGTGTGTGTCCGTGTGGGACCTGCCTTGACCTGTCTGGCTCCTGAGCTCCAGACGTCTGGGTCCTGCTGACCTCTGCTTGCCCAGGTCTCGGGCCGATCTTACCTCCTCAGAGGGTCCTCTTTGTTCACCTGATGAGACGAAGTAGCTACCCTGCCCCCACCGCCCAGATCCCCTTCCTCCGTCCCGACTCTGGGCTGACTGTCGGTGGGCCGGGCTCCCTAGGCCAGGAGCACAGCACAGACTTCGCCCACAGGAGGCCTCGGTAAGCATCTGTGGAACCAGGCACAGTGTCTTAGTGGACGAGGCCTGGGGCTGGCCAGATGGCTGGCCAGGGCCTCCGTGGATAAGCAGCTCAGTGGCAGCCTGAGAGTAGTCGGCAGGTCAGTGTGAAGGAGGCTGGGACCATGTCTTTCTGCAGGGACAGATCCACCTCTGCTCATGGCCTGGAGAGGGAGAAGCCTCTCAGAGCATCCACTCCCCTCCTGAGCTGCAGACAGACTCACAGACACATCCCCACCCCAGACTCCAGGCTCCAGCATCCCTTTGCCTGAACCTTTTATCGGTGCCCCAGCACGGGGTGGGGTCGAGGGGGTCGCGGCCTGCTTTCTCCACGGCGTGGTTCTCCCCGGCTTTGTTCCTTGCACGTTCCCTTGTTCCAGAGTCCTGAGTTTTGGGGATCTCACTCTTGCAGAGTGTCTCCATGGCTTAATTAGCAGTAGAACTATGCAGTAATTACCTTGTCAGTTTCTTCTTGGGGGTTATTAAAAATAAAAGCTGCATGCTTAAAGAAATATGGAGTTTAGAAAACTTAGAATTTTTTCTGCTTATGAAAGTAGGAGGCTTTTGAAACTTCCCTTCCTCAACCCTCCTCACCCTAATGCGACACAGAAGGCAGTGACAAGGGACAGCTTCATCCCTGGGACCTTCCCAGGTGCCAGGTGTGGCTGTTCAGCAGAAGGCCAGCCACAGTCAGAGCCCAGGGTCTACCTCCCGCCCCACCCCATCCCTCTCGGTCACTTCAGCCACTTTCCTTCTCCTCACTGGTCACTCTTTGAAATGATCTCACTTATTTGACCAACTAACTTATTCTCTGTCTCTCCTGCCACATAGCACCCAATACAGTAGCCACTAGCTCCTTATGGCAATTTAAATCTAAATGAAATAAATTAACCTTAAAATTTTCTTTCCTCAGTCGCACTGGTCACCTTTCAAGCGCTCAGTTGCCACGTGTGGCTGGCGGCCACCATGTTGGATCGTGTGGATCTAAAACATTCCATCCTTGGCGGCTCTGACAGACAGCACTAGTCGGTGGAAGACCCTGAGGGTCCTCTTGGCTGTGCTGCCCTTGGCTGTCCCCCGGTGGATGTTCGTTGATTGAATGGATAAGTTGTAGCGTAATTGACGTGGTCATAGAGCTCTTCTGCTGGAGCCCCTTGGCTGATCATCTCACGCCCTTAAGGGGAGGACACCCAAGCAGAAGTCACTTCTTATCCACACAGGATTAATTTATTTCAATTCATTGAGCTCCTCCAGAGAACCTAAAGTGTGCCATGGTTGGCCCTGGCTGGATGGGTCTCTTTGACAAAGAGAACAATGACAACCGAAGAGGTTTTTTGCCTGGAATTGGATGAAGGGGTCCCAGGCCTGGCTCTGCCACATACACGCTGTGTGACCTTGGGCAAGTCATTTCACCTTCTCTGAACCTCCATTTCCTGTCTGTAACATGGTGGTAGATAATGTCCATAACTCCAGGTGGGAGTTCAGAGACAACAACTCCAGCTGTTGTCTGTAACAGATGCTAGTCGTTGGTTTCACAGCTGTGAAGAGGCAAGGCTCTCCTAGGACATCCCCTAATCGCCTTGAGATAATTCCATCTTCTGTGAATAATGCCAGAAGGGTGCAGACCCTGTGATGAAGACGTGGAGACAGCCTGTGGGTTGATCTGCAGCCCCTCCTCTAACTGGCTCTGTGTCAGGGCCAAGCTGGTCAACCTCTCTGGGCTTCATTTCCTCCACCTGTGAAATGTGAGTTAGTGCTGCGTGGACCTGGCCGTGGTCCCTGCGAGGACTCGGGGACCCACGCCCCTCGCTGTCTCATAACAGTGAGACCACAGGGTCCGTCCTCAGGAAGCAGTGATGAGAAGAAGGGGGGGGGGTCCGGTTCCGATTCTGATTCTGGTCTACCCAGAGGGCAGCAGCAGCGTGCCGTGTGGACATGTTGGTTCTAACAGTCTTCCCACCAGCCCGGGGCTCCTGACCTCACCTGCCTTTCCCACACCGACCCTTTTCTACTCCCCGCAGCCTCCCTCCCTGCTCGGCCCTAGGTCCGTCCAGCCATCCTCATGTGCTGCCCCCCGGCCCCCTTCCTGCCTCCCCCCCCACCCCCGACTGCAGGCCTGCTGGAGTCTCCCCACCTTCTTTAAGTTATTGACTTTGGTTCTCTAATTATGGGATAGCACATTGGTGGTCTTGCAGTCAGATTTGAATGTATATATATATATATTTTTTGATTGTTTTATGAATTTGGTGACCTCTTAGGGAAAGGTACCTGTCTTGAAGGACACAGGTGACTCATTTTGACACTAGGCCTGGGAGTGGCCAGACCACCTGCAGGAGGCTGTGGGTGTGGAGGATGGGAATGTTCCAGGCCCCTCACCCATGCTTCCACCAGAGCATCACGTATGGGGTGGATGTCAAATGTCACAGGAATAGAGGCGAAAGGAAAACGTTTGAATATCAACAACGTATATCAGAGGGTTTGAGACCTACCTTTATTGAATTTGAGAGCTGGGATCTATTCCATGTCCTCTAAAATGGTTTAACCCAGGCCCCCAACTGCAGTGTCCACAGGGGCTGGTACCCCCGAAAACAGCCGAGTCAGGGAGTGGGATTTTGCACAGATATCACCAGGCAGGAATGTGGTCCCAGGGGGACCCGAGCATCCTATTTTAAGAGACATGTTGGAAATCCCGATTTTTATGTGAAATGTGGTTTTTAAATATTAGCAAGTTTGTCAGTTAGGGATTGGTTTGGCTTCAGGTAATAGAAAACCTAAGCAGTACTGGTTACAATAAGAGACGGGGCATTTTACGTTCATCGGAACTGCAGGAAGCACACAGGCCTCCCTGTCTCAGCGCCAAGGCTCTGCGATTTCCTTGCCGGCTCCTGGGGACAAGAGGGTTGCTGGAGCTCCAGCAACACATACGCTTTCTAGGCAGGAAGGAGGGGATGGTGACGGGTGGAGGCGTGTCCAGCTGCTTGGTCCTGACCTGGCTTTCCTGGGAGCCCCGCCCAGTGACATCCGCTTATACCTCCTTGGCCAGAAGGGTGTCAAACAGCCACTCCCACCTGCAGGGCCTGGGAAATGGGGCGTTTGTTTGTTTGTTTTTTAAATTGACTGTATTTATTGCAGTATAGTTGTTTTACGACGTTGTGTTAGTTTCTGCTGTACGGCAGAGTGAAGCAGCTGTATGTACACACATATCCCCTCTGTTTGGGATTTCCTTCTCATTTAGGTCACCACAGAGCATTGAGTAGAGTTTCCTGTGCTATACAGTAGGTTCTCATTAGTTATCTATTTTATACATAGTATAAATCGTGAATATATGTCAGTCCCAATCTCCCAATTCATCCCCCCCTTCCCCCTTGGTATCCATACGTTTGTTCTCTACGTATGTGTCTGTATTTCTGCTTTGTAAATAAGATCGCCTATACCAGTTTGTTCAGATTCCATATATATGCGTTAATATACAATATTTTTTTTCTATTTCTGATTTCCTTCACTCTGCATGACAGTCTCTAGGTCCATACATGTCTCTACAAATGACCCAATTTGTTTGTTTGGTTTTTTTGGGTTGTTTGTTTTGGGTATGTTCACGGCTACCCCTAACAAGAGCAGGTTCAGAAGATGTGAAGAATGAGAGTGACTGCCAGGTGGTCATCTACTGTCCCCCTCGCTTAAAAACAAAGCACGTGACCCGAGCTCAGCATATCTGGGGCTACATGTGGCCTTACTTTTGGAAAGCTCACAGAGAATCTCAGGGGAAGCTGAAGCCCTTTTTTTTTTTTTTTTTTTTTTGTGGTACGCGGGCCTCTCACTGTTGTGGCCCCTCCCGTTGCGGAGCACAGGCTCCGGACGCTCACGGGCCCAGGCGCTCCGCGGCATGTGGGATCCTCCCGGACCGGGTCACGAACCCGCGTCCCCTGCATCGGCAGGCGGACTCTCAACCACTGCGCCACCAGGGAAGCCCCTGAAGCACTTTTTATACTTACGATATTTCTTTACCAAGGAATTAAAGGTTGGCCTAAGATGTGTGACTCAAGCCTGAACAGTATGTCCATCTAAATTTTATTTAATAATATTTATGTCAGGAACAAGACTGTCCCTCACGTAGCTGACAGTCTGGCAAATCATCAGTGGCTGGAGTGAAAATGTGCTTGTTGTCACCTCTGTGTTATACACGTGGGACATCTGACTTTTATTTAATCTTCCTCCAAACCCTTGAGGTAGGGTCAGAGGGTGAGGGGTCAGAGGGTGAGAGGGCCGTGGGCACATGTGTATGAAGAGCAGTTTGAATCTAGGTGAGTTTAATGCCTGGCCCACTCGGTATGCCCCGCCCACCCTTCATGCCCCGCCCACCCTACATGCCCCACCCACCCTGCATGCCCCGCCCACCATGCCCCGCCCACCCTGCATGCCCTTTACTGGCTTCATTCTGCATCTTACAGGAAGGCCTTCTGTGCTTTAGATGAAACAGATCCCTGTGTTTATCCCATTTCTGGTTCAAGCAACCTATCCCACAGATGCATGCACATCTGTGCAGATGTACTCTTCATTTTCCCAGTTCATTTCACTAGCATGGCCACTAGGACAAGATTTATTTATTGAAGGTCAGGCAAGGTGATGGCAGAGGACCAGCCGTGGGCAGAGTTGTGGAAGGTCCTGTCTTTAATGGGCTGGGGCGAGTCATTTGGGTGTGTCTCTTGGCAACACACCTTATCTCGTGGCCGTGACATAAGTAGACTTTGACATCGATTAGTCAGCAGTCAGAAAATGAATTTGCCAAGACCTGAGTGGAGGGTGGGAGCTGCGGCTCTGGACTTAATAAATATGTTTATTACACACTGTTGTACAGCTGTTTTTGTTAAAGTTGCTGGGTTGGTCTTAATACTGTTACTCATGAGTGGTATTGTCATTACTTAATTTTTTGGTCCCATTACTTCTTGGAAGTTTGCATCCATGTGCAGACAGAATTTTTGCCTTGTTGTAATCAGTAGCTCAGGGGATTTAAATAGTCAGGAAAATCTGCCAAAAATGATCTTTCTGCTTCCCTTTGGCAGGAAAACATTGTCTCGGGCAATGTGAATTGTGGGGTGACTGTGTTTCTGCAGTCACGAGTCAAGTCATTGCTGACCTTGGCTCATTTGTCAGCAGGGTCTTTTGTGCAGAGCTCCCCAGAGCTTGCCAGCGTCAGGGCTGTCCCAGCCTGAGCATTGCTCTGTGGGGTCCCCTTGGCCTTGCCCCACCTGCTCTATTTCCCTGTTATCCTCCAGGTGACCAGGGATACACTCTCCATAGAAAGTGGTGGAATATGGTCCTCCTTCAAGTCACATTTGTTTGCAAACAAAAGAAGATGGGCTTAAAATATTAATAAAGTAGCTGTGGTCATCTGTTGAGGAGACACAGGTGTGGCAAAAGTCAGTAAGGTGGGATGGGTTTCAGTGAAGTGGGGCATGGTTTTGTACATTATCATCTTGTATATTATCATCCATTCCTACGTGTTTACCTGCTGACATAGGAAGTGCTGCTGTGTGCAGGGGGCATGGTGTGTGGGTGATGTGAAGAAGTATTGCCCCTCCTGGAAGCTCACCCTCTGGCTAGGGGCATACCGTTTTGACTTGTAAAATGACAGGACACGTATGTAATAAGTACCAGACCTCCCACGTTTGCCCCCTTCTGTGTGGCATCCACTTTGTCCTCTGCTGGAGCCTCCAGGCCTCCATGCTGCAGTGCTGGGCGCTCTCCCCTCTGCTGTCTGCAGGTGGGCAGGGTCTACAGTCTAGGCTGGGCAGCTCTTCTCTACGCACAGCTCATCCTCCTTAGACCCAGCGATGTTGTCTCATGGCAGTGGGGGACAAGCGCAGAGTCCCTTAGCGTCTGGGGCTCTCACTTCAGTCTAGTTCTGTTAGAGTGGGCACATGGTCAGTTTAAGTTCAAGGGGAGGGAATACAGCCTACCCCTTGGTGGGAGGGCCTTGGTCACATTCACGTTGGACTCTCCTGCTGCCTCTACCATGGTGGGGCCTTGGCCTTGCGGCGGGGCGGGGTGGGGGGGTGGCAACAGACAAGGTCTTGAGGGGAGCTGGCAGGTGCATGGACTCTTTGGCGTCCCCTGGTTTGCGGAACTTTGACAGCCCCACCTGACATCTCTGAACCTTGGTTTCCCCCTACGTAAAATGTCCCTGCCTGGAAGGGCGGTGGTGAGGATTTGACGGTTGGTTTCCGTGAAGCATTTAGCACGGCGCCTGGAGCGCAGGGAGGCCCTGTCGCCATGAGCTGGGGTTCGCCCCCGCCTGTCGTTATGGACACGCTTCCACCAAAGTCCTCTCGGAGGCCTCTGAACATTCTGGCTGATGACGGTGGGAAGCCCTGATTCTGGGCAGTTTTGAGACATCCATGGCTCCTACTGGTGCCTCGAGATCTTGAAAGAAGGTCACCGCTGAGGTCACTGCTGCTGGGAGAAATCAAGCAGCCCTGTAGGACTCTCCCATCCTCCCCCTTGCACGGCCCTGGAGCTGGTTCCAGGGGTTCGCCGGTGTGCACTGGGGGCTCCTCCGGGGGCACTGTGCCCGGCTTCCTAGTCGGGGAGCTGGTCCGGGGGAGCCAGGATGCAGAGGTTGTATACCTGGCCCAACTGAAAAGTCAAGGTCAAAGCCTGAGCCACATTCCAGCTGGGACATGAGGCTGCGATGCTCTGAGCTGACCGTAGTTCCGGGGCTCCTTGAGGTCGGCTTGGGGTCGACACGTGGACAGTGGAGCGAGCCGCCCCCTGCGCCTCAACTTCTGTTCTTTCTTCTCCTAATTCTTGCGGCTAGCTGCCTCTGCCTTAATGGGAAATAATGCGAGATTTAGGGATAATTGATTATTTTATCTCGTCTTTTCAGTGGGAAGGGTGAGTAACGGGGGGGGCATTTAATAACACACAACATGGAACAAACCAAGCGCTGCTTCCTGCTTGCGTTCTCTTGGGCAGGTGCTCTGGGTCGGGGGCGCGGGGACCGCAGCCCGTTTGTCTCCCCCCCGGAATCTCATGGAAGTTGTCTTTTCCTTAAGATCCTTATTGCAAACAGCATT
This sequence comes from Phocoena sinus, assembly GCF_008692025.1. Classification (NCBI taxonomy): domain Eukaryota; kingdom Metazoa; phylum Chordata; class Mammalia; order Artiodactyla; family Phocoenidae; genus Phocoena; species Phocoena sinus. Next base: position 3,668,139 of record NC_045777.1, on the reverse strand, counting down.
GACATTTTAAGGTAATTATTTTTCTCTAATATTTTTCCAACTCTTTCCACCTTCTGGGAAATGTATTTGTTTCTTTTTACTTTAAAGATATGTCTTGTCCACTGTTCTGTCTTCAGCTCCAAAATGGAGTCTTGCTTATAGTAGGTGCACAGGAAACGTTCGTTTTATCGTAAGTACATGGTAATGATACCAAGCAGCCCTTTCTTGTTCCTATTCCTATTCCATAAGGAAAAGTAAAATCGAGGGGAAAAATCCCCCAAACAAGCAGCAACACCAAAGCATCAGGTTAAATGGTCTTGCCCTGTTGGAAATTCCTGGAGCGGGTCAACAGGCAGAGAGGGTGGTAGCTCAGAGGATAATACTCATGGCTAAAAATTAGCCTACAAATTTGTTAATAATTGGTCTCTGTGTTTTTTTTTTTTTTTTTTTTTTTTTTTTTTTTTTTGCGGTACGCGGGCGTCTCACTGCTGTGGCCTCTCCCGTTGAGGAGCACAGGCTCCGGACATGCAGGCTCATTGGCCATGGCTCACGGGCCCAGCCTCTCCACGGCATGTGGGATCTTCCTGGACTGGGGCACGAACCCGTGTGCCCTGCATCGGCAGGCGGACTCTCAACCACTGCGCCACGAGGGAAGCCCTCTGTATGGTTTTTTAAATTAACTAATAACACTTTATTCCAGGAGGATATTAGCACAGAGCAGCTGTTTGCTCATAGGAAATGGAAATTCCAGTCACTGGGGTTTTCTCTCTTTGGTTGCATCTTGCTTGGTGAGCTCTTTGGGAGGCTGTGGGAGCCCATTAACATTGCCTAGGGCGACATCCCAGGAGCCAGTGCTGGCTGGAGGGGGCACGTGAGAGCCTGGGAGAGTCGCACAAAAGATGGAAGCCGATGCCTGCAGCTCACTGCATGTGAGGTCCTCCCTCCCTCCCCCCCTCCTTTCTCCTTCCCACCCAGCAAATCGGGTGCCTTCTATTAGGCCAGGCATGATGCCAGGCGAGGGGCTGCCACGGAGAGCAGAGATGTGGCCCACACTGAGGGGTCTAGTGGGGATGGGCTTAGATGCCAGTCTGGGGGGGAAGGGTTAAGAGCTGCTCTGGGGCTGGCAGCCTGGAGGAGCTGAGGGAAGGTGTCCAGGGGCAGTGGGTTGAGACCCAGAAGGTGGTTGGAGTGAACCAGGCCGAGTGGGAAGGAAAGGTGTGCTGGGCAGAGAGAACGGCCGTGCAAAGGCCAAGAGGCAGGAGGGAGCTTGGGGGGTTCGCAGGCTTAAGTCAGCCAGTGGCTGAAGGAGGGTGAGGGTGGCTGGATGAGTCATGGCATGCATGTGTGCACGTGTGCGTGTGCCCTGCTGTAACTTATCCTCATTTATAAAAGCCACAGGCAGTCATGGGCATGGTTAGGGCCGTGACACGGCCCTCATCGCTCCTGCAGACAACTGGAGCCGTTGTGCCTGGGTGCCTCGGAGCTGGCCTTGTGGTCAGTCTAGAACCCCGACCCTGCCAGCTGCACCTGGCTGACGTTGGCAAGTCCCTCTAACAGGCGGCGCCTCAGTTTCCTCATCTGTAGAATGGGGGCAGTGATGGTTCCTAACTCCTGCGATGGTTGTGAGACTGGGTAAAGTATGTGACCCCAGCCCAGTGCCTGTGCTGAATGTAAGTTAACTGTCACCCGCCTTCAGGCGCCTGTCCCGTGAGTGTCACCAGTAGAGCAGAAAGCTCGGCCCCAGGGAATAACACCCTTTTCCTGGTTCACGCTGGGCAGTGAGTCTGCTGAGGCCACCTCGTCCTGCCTGTAGGGGGTGATGCCCCATGGTTGCTGGGAGACCTCAACCCGGTGCAGTTAACCATCTGGCCGCACACAGGAGGGTCTCTCGTGTTTCTAGCCCCTCTAGCTCCAGGACGAGCAGGGGTCAGAGATGTCCCATGAGCTGAGTTGGGCACCGGTCCCACAGGGAGGAGGGTGGCCACGCAGCTAGAGCCATCTCCGGCCAGGCTCTGGTTATTCCTGGCACCCCGGAGATGCACGTGTGTCCTGAAAGCCTTGAACTGCCATCTGAAGAAGTCCGAGCTTATCCTGTTGGAGGCGAACACTTGGCCTAACATGTTACCCCGTTGTTAAATTTATTTCGAGGAGGGCTTCTAACACGGCAGCAGCTTTGACCAAAAAAAATCTTCAGCAACCACCCAGAACCGTGTAGCCACATATGAGGTGTGGCCTTCAAAAGTGACCACCCCCTTGGAAATATTGGCAGGGAAAGGAAAAGAAACGCTTTTCGTGGGAGGTGGGGGACATCATTCTTTTTACAAACAGGTTTCTGGAGACGGGAAGAGCGGTATGTGCGCATGTCTTGTGGAGAAGCGTCCGCGATGGCCGGAGACGGGCGGAGCAGCGCCGGGAGGTTGGCTTGGTGTAGTCAGGCCCGGGCTGGGGTCCGTTACTTGTCAGCTGTTGGTTCCCCTTCTTTGGGCCTCAGTTTCCTCCTCTGTCAAATGGAAGCACTGTGATCGTCTCCGCACCGTGCGGTTACGGGCAGATGAACTGACAGTCTGGCAAGTGCACGTGCAGTGAGTGCTGTCTTTATCGTTCCTGCAGCCCGACCCCCTCTTCCCAGAGGCACCGCCGATGTTTCTTGTTTCTGAGATGCTCTCAGAACATGTCTGTGCATTATATTCTTCCTCTTGTTTTTAATCACAGAAGGGAGTGTGCTCTCCCCACCCCCTCCCCCCAGCCCCGTTCTCTACTTTGCTTTTTCCTCTTAAAACTATATCTTGGAGATATAGATATGAACTTTGAAAAAGCAGGGGCGAACCGGCTGAAGCGTGATGAGGGCAGAGGATGCGGGTCATGACCGTTCCAGGCAGAGGGAGCAGCAGGTGTGGTGGCCCCGGGCGGGAGGGGGCGTTGTGTTTGAGCGTGGGCCGCACGGCCGGGGGTCGGGGGGGAGATGGCAGGGCCCAGCCCGTGCAGAGTGCTGACGACCCCGCTGAGGCTTTGGGTCTTTTTCCTAGGAGCAATGTGGAGCCTTTGAAGGTTGTATGAGAGGGTGACCAATGGATTTGGGACTGGGAAACGTCACTTGGCTGCTGCTTTGGGGGCACATGGGTCGCGCGCGCACGCGTGTGTGTGTGTGTGTGTGTGGTGCAGCTCCCTGAGAGAGAAGATGGGCCAGAGTCTGAAAGAGGTAACGGAGAGAAGTAGATGGAGGGGGGGTTCACAGGACACACGTTGCAGGTGCAGGCAGGGGCGGGGAAGGGAGTGAGTGAGGACGACACCAGGTGTGTGGCTTGTGCCCCTTGATGGGGGAGATTGGAGGAGGACCCAGTTTGAGGGGAGGGGAAGAATTCAGTCAGAAGAGACAGTCAAAGGCAGATGCTCAGGGGGAACTGGATAGAAAAGGCTGTACTTGGACTGGAGAGAAAGAAATCACATTGACATACAAATAGAGGCTTGTGCTTCCCTGCACAGCCAGGCTCCTGGGACTTTGGGGGTGACTTTAAATGTCCCCCAGACTCTCCCCTATCCGGCCTTACCCTGGGAGACCCCACCCAGCCAGCCAGCCGTCTGTCCGCCCGCCCGCAGTGCAGGCAAGTGAGTTCCCTGTCCCCATGGAGCGAGGCTCAGTGACCTGTGCTGGGCACACGGATGGTTTATGTCAAAGTCAGAGCTTGAGCTCTGGGGGGTGGGTGGGGGGTGGGCGCTACTAGGCAGGTTAGGTTGTGTGGCTTCCAGTCCTGACTCTGTGTCACCTCAGGCGAGTCACTTGCCCACTCTGTGCCCTCCACCTCCTGTGAAAAGGGGATTATGCTATTCAAGTTGTTGCTACAGTCGGCCTCACTCATTCCCTCAGACCCCACCGCCCTTGTGCGTGTGACTTGTCAGTCCTCCCATCAGGCAGGGAGGCTGCCCCCTTGCATCCTTGTACTTGCTCTGAACAGAGCACAGCAGGAGTGATGCAGCGTGACTCCTGGCCCAGAGCTTGGGCGCCTGGCAGCCTCTGTTCAGCCCTCTCACCTGCCGTGTAAAGCAGTTTGGACCATCCTGCTGGGGGGAACTGGGCGCCCCGGCCGACAGCTCTTGAGAGCAGAGCCGTCCAGGGTGTTTCCAGCCTGGCCAAACTCCCAGCTGAGGAGTGAGCCTGGCCCTCACCACGTCCAGCAGAGGGGCCCTGCCCAAGCCCAGCCCACAGCAAGTGGACAATGAAATGGTTATTATTTGGGGCCACTGCGTTGTGGGTAGTTCATTACGTCTCATAGATAACTGATAACCCACTCCAACTAGAGCATTTGAGGAGCCCGGGGCTGCTGCTTGCCCTGAGTTACACTCTGGTCCTTTGTGCTGAGCTGCTGGACAGGTGCTGACTTTTAAATGCGGTTTCTCTATTTGTTTCTGGCGGACTCTGGCTCTGCGTTGAATTTGGAGGGGGTGCCCGTTAATCTGTGACTGTGTGCGCCTGCCTTGTGGTGGCAGCTTTGGAGGTTTCTTTCCTGAGAGCCAGTAAGTGGGAGATCTCGGTGCTTGTGTTGTGCTGGGGCAGGCCAGCCCATCGAGGGCACCAGGGCTGGACCTGGTCTATTCAACCCAGGAGTTGTGAGCCAGGAGTGGTCTTCACAACCCCTGTGGGGAGTTGAAAAAACGAAATCAGTCTGAACTTTCTCCCTGGAATTCGTGATTGCTGGGTGTTAACAGGTATTTCTTGGCCACCTACTTTATGCCTGTCATTGTTTTGGGGGCTGGGGATTTAGCAGTAAAGACTGTGGTGTCCCTGCCTTCAAAGAGTCAGTAGTCTCCTGGGGCAAGTGAAGCAGAGAAAGAAATAGACGTGTGATGTGATGCCAGGTAGTTTTCAATGCCTACAGCCAGGCTGGCGGAAGGGGAGTGGTAGGGAGGGGCCAGAGGGCCTCTGAGCAAGGGCATATGCAGAGAGACGAGGCAGAAGTGAGGGAATTAGTCCTGTAAATACCTTGGAGAACAGCCTTCCAGGCAGAGGGAACAGCAGGTGCAAAAGTCCTGAGGTAGCTGTGCACTTGGATGTTGGTTCACAGGAGACTGACGTGCAGTGACTGTTGGAGGTAGGGGTGCTGAGGCCAGTGAGCCCAGAGGCACTGGGGGTTAGGATGTGGGGAGGCCCAGGTGGAGGCTTGGCCTTTGTTTCCAGAGCTAACACTTGGAAGGGGGTTGGTCTGCCTGCAGTGTAGTGGTTCGACCGTGCTGGGCAAGGCAGGAGGAGAAGGACATTTAGTGAGAGATTGTGGTGGCTGGGAGCACACTGATTGCGGCGGGCATCTCTGGTGCCCGTGTCACCTGCGCCTGGACGCCCCCCGCCTCTTTCCTCAGTTGTGCTTCCAACTCAACCCAGGTGATGGGAAACGAGCTACCATGTTGGCACAGAAGAGGCAGTGGTTACAGTTTCAGGAATGTTGGGAGCTGGTGGATACTATGTTGGTACTTGAAATCCTCCAGGGTGGGAGCATTTACACTGTGGAAATTGGCGATGCTACGTAGGTAACCTGCTCCCCTCCGTCCCCCAGGGGCTTGTTAAACCAGCACACCACTGCCGGGGCCTCACCTCAGGTGCGAGCTGGGTGCTCCGCAACCCAATCCCAAGCGGCAGACCTGGGGTCAGAACATCAGCAGAGTTAATGCCCGAGGGACGATCCTCTACTGACAGGATGGGGTCAACGTCCCAGTGTCCCGTCCTTCAGGTGGGCGGTTCTTACAGAATCAAAACCCCACTGCCGGGGACCCGTGGGGCGGGGCTGGGGGGGCGCTGGGACTGGGGCCGGGGTCCCGTGGGGCGGGGCTGGGGGCTGTTGGGACTGGCGCCGGGACCTGTGGGAGGGGGCGGGGGTCGCAGCTCTGCAGGCGGCGGGGGTCCCCGGGGCGCTGCATCCCTTGGAGCCCAGGAGAGCTGCAGGGCGGGTCTTTGTCACGTTGAGAATCTGGGCCGTCGCCTGTGCAGGTTTGCGGGCTCGTTCGCGGGAGGCGTGCGCTGGGGGAGCGGGCTTCCTGCACGAGGTCGCCCCTCAGGGGCTGATTGGAAGGAATCTCGAGACACCCCAGATTTTTACCATTAAAATGGTGGATTAAATGTTCATGCTGGTTCATCCTTTCCCATGATGGAGTGTGCACAGGACCCTGATTTGCAGCTCTGCCGTTTCTCTCTGTTTATTGAAAGCATCTACCTCACAGGACTGCCAGTATTGGTCCGCATTGCCCTAACTGGCCGTGAATACAGCTGTTGACAGGACCGAGGATTATGGAGTTTTGCATCTCCAGCTCTGTACGTGGATTCTGTGAGATGGTCCCCCATTTGCCCCGCACCGTTTGGTGAATGCTCCGTGTTTTCTCCGTTGACATGAAACGCGTCCCAGGAGATTCTTGGGCAGACTTCATGGCTTCTGAGCTGAGCTTGTGGTGACAGTGGTTCTTTGTGAAACCTCTCCAGGCGGGCAGAGACCTCAAACACGCCACTGAGAGCTGTAAACAAGTCAAACCTGCACCAGTACCGGCGTATGTGAGGTCTCCAAATTGCAGCCTGGAATGATGTGAGCGCACGATTCCCATCTAGTTGGTTTCTCCACTCCACATACCATCACTCCAATAAAGTCAGGAGGCGACAGGGAAAACAAAAACAAAAACAAAAACCCCACTGCCTACAGCCATGACCTTGAGGATGTACTGAGTTGGGTTTTCCTCCCTCCCTCCCTCCCTCCCTCCCACTCACTGACTCCTGCTTTCTGTGACAATCTTCCAGATAAACTGCCCTAAGTCCACGTCCAGCTCTGCTCTCGGGGAAAATCCAGCCAAGACAGTGGTAGAGCCGGAAGTGGTGAGAAGTGGCCACAACCTGGGTGTATTTCGAGGCAGGGATTTGCTGATGGATCAGATGTGTGGGGTGAGAGATAGAGAAAGGTCAAGGATGACCCTGAGGGTTTCGGTCTGAGCACCTAGAAGAAGGAGGGTGTCCCAGACAGAGATGGGGAGATGTGGAGAGAACCAGGTTGGGAGTCTGAGCCGGTAGATGCTTGCTTCAGTTTTGGGCAGACTCTGGTCCTGCCCACACTGAGTGGAAGTGGCGGAGGAGCTGGGGAGAGGTGAGTGTGGATACCTGGGCTGAGACGGTGTGGATTAGTCAGGGTCCCCAGCTGGCATCCGTGATGCAGCTGTGCCTTCCTGTTTAAGAAGTACTGTTCTGGGCTTCCCTGGTGGCGCAGTGGTTGAGAGTCCGCCTGCCGATCTAGGGGATGTGGGTTCGTGCCCCGGTCCGGGAAGATCCCACGTGCCGCAGAGCGGCTGGGCCCGTGAGCCATGGCCGCTGAGCCTGCGCGTCCGGAGCCTGTGCTTCGCAATGGGAGAGGCCACAGCAGTGAGAGGCCCGTGTACGGAAAAAAAAAAAAAAAAGAAGTACTGTTCTTTCTTCCTTTCCCTCCTTCCCTCCCCCCCACTCCCCACTCTTTCTCATCTCTCATCTCTCTATCTAATCTATCATCTGTTTATGTGTCTATCATCTATCTATCTCTCATATATCTACCTTCTATCTATCTCTGTCATTTATCTATCATCTATCGTCTGTCTCTGTCACGTACCTACCGTCTATCTCTTTATTATGTCATCTATCATTTGTCTATATCTGTCAATTATATATTTATCATCTATCTGTCTATCTGTCATGCACCCATTTGTCCATCCATCACTTGCTTCCCCCCATCCCTTCTTTGGCTTCCTGCTCAGCTAGAGTCTTGCCCCTGCTTGAATGCCCCAAGTGATAGGCAAGTCCCTACCTCTTAAGGATTCTGCTTACAAGTTTCCAGCCCGTGGGACCACTTCAGAACACTGTCTTCCAGGGACGGTGCTCACTCCTCTTTCCCGCCCCCCTCCCCCAGGCTTATTTACACTCTTCACTGGCCAGGAGAGAGGCACTTAGGAGTTCAGAGCCATGAGTGCTCCCTGGCAGGGCCAGCCCCCAGTGCAGGGGAAGGAATGGGGCCAGTCCCAGCGGGGGAGGTGCTCCCGTCTCAGCTGCAGCTCCCTGCTCTTGGCTGCCGCGCAAGGGCGTCTTTGTGCTCCTCGTGGACAAGGCTCACCATTGAGACCGGCCTGGGGGCACTGTGCACAAGCGAAGGACGGCTAGAAGCTAGAATCAGGCATTTCACAGGGAGCAACACCCGCACCCGTCCCCCAGCGGCTTCCGCGTGCCCGGAGGGGCCCTTGGCCGTGGGGCTGCGCTTCGAACAGGCTCTTCTCACTCGGGGAGAAAGCCCTCTCTGTTCTCTGCCCACATGAGCTCAAACACAAAGAATCGAAAGTGCGAGAGGATTGGTTCCTTTTCTCCTGGCTCCTAGTGGGCCTCCAACCCTGTCTGGGGGTGCGTGAGTGTTCTGGAAGGTTCCCCACAACTCATCTTCAGAGGGGCCGAAGGAAGCAGGCTTTGAGGAAGACTGGCAGATAATCAGACAAAGGAGGGTGGGAACACAGAGGAGACCAGACTTGGCGTTTTATAGTTTTGTATGTTTCCTAAACTTTTTTATTTTGAAATACTTTTAAACTCACATGGAACTTGCAAAAAGTAGTACCGAGAGTTTCCCCAGCTTCTCTCAACGGTGACACCGTACCTGGAACAGGGCGCTGGTGGACACGGGGAGACTGCCCTGGTGCAGTACTGTCACTAAACCAGGGGCCACAGCAAGTGTCACCACGCTGTACGTGCACCTTTTGTGTTTGGTATAAGTTGCATGACACTTTATTACATCTATAGAATCACCACACTTTTGGCCCCTGAGCCGTGCAGGCGGGTTGGTGCCCACAAGCGGAGGCAGGCCCTGCTCCCAGCCCCTTGACTCCACGTGGTGCCCCCTCCATGCCCCAGGGGCAACGTCCTCTGGACCCCCCAGGCCTTGCTTCCTTGGTTCTCAGAGAGGCTCGGCACCCCGTCCCCTAATGCACAGGAAAGGCCGGGCTGCAGGGGCCCCCATCCCCTTCCTGGGGCTACAGGGGTTTCCTGGGGTGGCTGAACAAAGTACCGCAGGCTGGGTGGTTTGAGGAATAGAAAGCGATTCTCTCCTGGTTCTGGAGGCTGGAAGTCCCAGATCTAGGTGTCAGCTGGGCGGGTCCCTTCTGAGGCTGTGATTCATTCCAGGCCTCTCCCCTGGCGGGCAGACGGCCGTCTTCTCTCTGTGTCTTTTTACATCATCTTTCCTCTTTGCACATCAGTGTCACTGGTTATGCATCAGGCCCACCCATACATTTTAACTCATTTTAACTCACCACTCCTGTGAAGACCCTCTCTCCAAATGAGGTCACTTTCTCAGGAACTAGGGACTAGGACTCCAGCACGTGAATTTCAGGGAGTTTCGGGGGACACAGTCCAACATCACAGTGGCCCTCCCTCCCATCCCCCTGAGGGCAGAGGCAGCCCATCTTCTTCTTGCACCATCACCTTCTCCTGTTAGGCCCCCCTTAACCCACCACAGATGCCTCTCAGGCCTCCTTTCTCCCCGCTTCTCCCTTGGATGCAGGCAAGGGATTCCTCACCCTGGCAACAGTGACCTGTGGCCCTTTCTATTACCTGTGCCACCTGGGGTCTACTTCCCAGGGTCTGCTTCCCAGCACGTCCCCGCCAAAGCTGGACCAGTCAGCTTTCGGTTGGAAGTGACAAACATCCCAATTCAAATTGGCTTACCCTGGGGAGGTGGGAGTACTTACTGGTGCAGGTGGGAAACAAGACTGGCCTCCTGCCCCTGGGTTTCAGCCATGTCACCGGAGCCTCCTTCTCTCCCTCCTCCTCTCTTGCTCTTCCCGTGTTGGACTCCTTCTCGGGCAGGCGGGCAGGCAGGTGTCTCCATAGGGTGGCTCTCGGCACTTCATAACTTCCTTCCAGCTTAGCAATCTCTGCAAAAAGGAAGTTCCCCGGGAAGGCAAATAAAGTGCATGGGACCAATGCTGATTCAGCTTGCCTGAGTCACGTGTCCAGGCTTGACCAATCATTGGTCAGAGAGTGAGGATGGAGGAACCTGGTTGGCCAGCTGGGTAACACACCTGCCCTGAGCACCTGTGGGTGGATCAGCTTCATTGAAGCCCGTGAACTGCGATGGGGAGGGTGGTCCCCAGAGGAAAGCTGGGACGTGGCCAGATGCAGGGGGAGTGGGGGCAGGGCGGGCAAACAGAGAACTGTCTGCCATGGCCACTCAGTGGAGTGGAGGTGTGCTTTCCAGGGCAGGTGCCCAGCCTTTGTTCCTGGGTGGTTCTCAGCTGTGTTTGCTGTACTTTCCATGCCATCAGCCACCTTCATCTTCAGAGTGTCTTCACCTTGGAGTCCGACCAGCCCCCCACCTCTGGCCCACCTCGCTTCCATTCTCTCTCTCTTTCTCTCTCTCTCTCAGAGCTTGTGAGCATTCTGTCCTAACATCCTGTTCTTCCATTAAATACTTTTTTGCATTTATAATTCGTCCATGCTTCTAGGGATTATTTGTTTACCATTTCCCTCTCTCACTAAGCTCCACCGCAGTTATGAGCTCCAGGGAGGAAGAGAGCCCATCTATGTTGTTCCCTGCATAGGCCAGCACCTGGGACAGCGACCAGCTTATTCTCAAATAGCTGTGTTGCCTGGGACAAGTTACTTAACCTCTCTGGTCTTGGGTTTCTTCAGCTATTACCTGTTGATCGTGGTTCTCACTTCACAGGTTTGTTGTGATAATGTCATGAGACAGCCTATGGAAAAGCACATGGGGCTCGGCACTTAGGAAGAGCTGAACACATGGGTCCTGTTATGATATGTGCTGTGGCTCTTGACCGTGAGAAGTGGTGGGACGTGGTGGTTAGACTCTGGGGGCAACTGCCCGGGTTCTAGTCCAGCTTTTACCACTTACTAGCTGGGTGACCTTGTGCAAGTTCATCAACCTATCTGTGCCTCAGTTTCCTCATCTGTAAAGTGAGAGTGGCAATAACACCAACCTATAGGAGTTATTTATTAGCAAAGTACTTATGACCTTGCCTGGCTTGGGTGAGCCTACAGAAGCATTAGGTGCTGTCCTCGTCATTGGTGTTTGTTACTTGCATGCCACAGCTCACACGTTGCTTCTCTGGAGCTAGCTGTTAGAAGCAAGTTTATAACATCTTGCAAGAAATGAACAAAGTGCTTGGGATCTGGGTTCTGTTTCCAGGTCATGTTACTCTGCTTTAGTATGAATCCCTAAAGAATCTACCGTCACCCTCCCTGTCATCCATTTCCCCAGTTTACGTTACCGTGCCTTATGTAGTGTGTTCCCCGTGTTTACCTCCTGAGCACATGTCCCACCTCTGTGGTCTTTGCCGAGAGAGGTCCCGTGGGTGGGTGAGCTGCACACCTGCCCCCAACGGATCCCGAGGCTCCAGGCTGCTGCCGGATGCCACACAGGGCACTGTCCAAGGGCAGCTTCTGTTTCACGTCAGAAAATGGAGCAGAGTAAACACAGTCATCTCTCTGGAATCGGAGATTAGCTCTTGTGATTCTGTGTAAGTTCTTCAAAACATAAAAAGAAAAGAAGTATCTTCCCAGTTCCATAGTTGTCCTCAGAACAATCCCAGCGGGCAACACTGAGTAAGCGCCCTGCTCATCAAGATGGCCACTGTGGACCTGAGTTCTCGCGCCCATGGCTGATGGAGCGTCATTGGGCGGAAGCACCCCAGCTCCTGATGCCAGTGATGATAAGTGACACCCGTGGGGATGGCTGTAGACTAAGGCCCCCCTGCAGCTGAAGGAAGAAACACTCGGGCAGAATTAAGAACACTGGGCAGTGGTTTAAATCCCAGCCCACCGTGGGGAGGTTTGGATGCACGCTTCCCAACCAGCCGATAGAATGCTGATCTCCTGGTAGTCTGTGGGGTAATTTTAGGAGGTAAGTGAACTGTTATATAAAGAATGTTTAAATTAGGTATACGTTTGCTTAATTTTTTTTTATTAGGAAAATAGTGCATTTCCATTCAAGTAGATGCCAAAGTTTTCCTTTACACTTATTTAAGGAAACATTAAAAATATTCATTGCAGGGAGGGTGGTGGCCAAGTGAGTGCAATTTGGAAGACACTGCGTTGAGTTATGAAGCCGCCGCGTGGCAGAAGCGCCATTGGAGGTCCGGGGGGCATGGAGGAGGGGGCACAGTCCCGCACACCCTCGAGGAGCTTGTAGTCTAGAAGAGGGAAAGAGCCGCACACGAGGCGTTGTCATGGAAACAGGGAGTTGATAAGCCTGTCCAGGAAGCTCCTTAATGCTCTAGGAAATTCGAAGAGGAAGGTTACGTATGTGGTGGAGGTGGAGGTGGGCGGAGGGATTTGGAGACGGTTCGTGAAGGACAGGAGAGACTCTGTGGGGATTCTGGAGGTAAGGCGACCCCTGGCACGGCAGCTGGCACGTGGTGCGGGCTTGGTGACTGTTGACCGTCATTGTTGAATGGAGGTCAGGCTGAGAAGAGCAGTGTAGACCTTCCGTGCTGGGAGAGAAGTGGTTCTCAGGGATTTATGGTCTTGAGCTAAAAACCCGGGGGCCGATGCCCAGGCTTGGGGGCCCTCTAGTGGCATAATTAGTGAGAAGAGGTCCTTGGTTAAAGTCTGGTGTAGCTCTTATTAGACCTCCACGTGCACCTGAATCTTCCGGGGAACTTGGTAGGATGTGGATTCTCACTCATCAATCTGGGGTAGGGCCTGAGACTCTGCATTTCCAGCAAGCTTCCAAGCGATGCTGCCGCTCCGGTGCCCCCCATGGATACTCGCAGCTATCCCCCTCCAGCGACAGGAGAAGGCTGCTCGCTCAGCAGAGGCCAGCGGCCTGGGAGAGCTGACTAGGGCAGAGAGGGGTGGGGTGTCGTCTTGGTCCTGTTGGTAAATGTGGCCCAACCAAGACAGCAAGGGTGGGCAGAGGTTGCCAACCTTTAAACTTTAACCAAATAGAGATGTTTTAAAACAAAAGGACAACAATGAAGAAAGCTCAGAACATCCAACTATTGTCACCATTATTTCCTAACAGAGGTAGAATTTTAAGTCCAAAGACTCAGGAACGCTACACGCTCCAGCGGAGGACCACCTTTTAAAGTACATTCAGCCAGTCTCAGGAACGCCTCACTGCTTGTCCTTGTTTCGGGGGGACTCGGGATGTGTCGCCCACAGGCTGGCATGGATCCACAGGCTGATGGTTGGGGCTGTGGCTGTGAGAATGGGAACTTCCGTGGTCCTCACCCATGTCGTCGTGTTTCTAAGAGCCCCCTGCGGGACCTCTGGTGGATGCTCTGTCCTTTCCCCGGAGGAAGGGGCCAAGCGGAGCCTGGGTGAGCAGAGCGCCCTCCCTTCCCCTGCACCTCCCTCCTCAGAGGTCTTCATCCTGGGATGCTGCATTAGCTCTGGGATTTGGGCTGGTGGCTCTCATCTGAAGCTACTGTGTGTCCCTCATGGGCTACGTGAGTCCCAGGCATCACTGCCTCAGTTTCACTTGCTTCTAGAAGCTCCACATGCTGGGGTTGAGCCCCAAAGCTGAGGAAGGTCCTGGGAGCCCACTCCTCTCCCTCCAGTGGTCCCCAGGCTGTCTGGTCGTGAGGGAGTGCACACCATCTCCATCCAAGTGGAACCAGCCATCACCCTCCACTGTCCCTCTGCCCGGGATGTGTGGTCCTTGGATGACTACATGACAGGTTTGACCATTGAGAGTCTCTTCCAGGACCTCAGTTGGAGATTTTGGAAAGGGGTGTTTTCTCTCCACTAAGAGGTCACTAAGCTGGTGGGACTTGAGCCTGGAGTGGCCGTTTCCCCAACCTGCTCAGGTGGGGCCTGCCTGAGAATGGATCCAGCCCAAAGGAAGGCTGAGCGAGGAGGTGAGCGTTGACTTCTGCTGGCATCATTTCAGCCCGGGATCCGGTTGCGAGTGAAGCTGGCGCACCCCTGTATGTCTCAGTTAAACGCGTATATTCCCTTTAACGCTTCTGCTGGTTGGAATTGGGGTTCTGTCACTTGCAACCAAGAGCCCTGATCATCACAGGCATCTAGAGAGAGGAAGTGGCTTTGCGCAGATCAGAGGACTGATGGAAGTGCTGGGACCAGCACCCAAAGACCCACCTGCTTTCCCCACATCTCACTCTCCATCCTTCTCCCAGGCACCTACCCAGCCCTGTGGAGATGCCAAAAGATGACCCGTCTTCCCCATCAGTCTTTGGGGTGTCTGCCTCACTGAAGATTCCTGAGGATTCAAAGAGGAGTGTCCTTGGCCAGCTGTGGGAGTTGATGGGGGCGTGAGAGGAGGCATCTATCGGTGGCCTCTGCTGCTGGGAGGACCTGTATGACACCCAGTGACTTAGGCGGTGCTGGGGGTTCAGGGCTTTTTCACGAAAATGGGGCTTTGCTTGGACACTTTCATGTTGCCTGGGCTTGCGTGTCACAGAGAGCTCCGTAAGTCACTGACGAGGGTATTCTCAGGAGTTGCTAATGTCATATTTGATTTTAATAATGAGACACCCATGCTCACTATTTATTACCCACTGGTTCCTTGAGTGGTTTAAGAGTTCGAGGTTAATGGATCACACTATTAATTATTTAGAACGTGGAGACAGGAGGCTCTTACAAAACCAAGACTCTGTAATAGGTTAATTAATAGGTTCCTAACTTAACTATCATTTTGAATTTTCCAAAACCACTTTTTCTGCCAAACCACTCAGCTGTGGAAAGTTATTGGAAAACATCTGATTTTTACATCATTTCTTTGCTAGGTTTAACTATTAATATTCTTATTTTCCCACAGCCATTCAGTTCAGGGCTTTTGTTCTTCATTTTATTGCCTGTGAAATACATACAGTGGGTTCAGACTTTTTGAAGCCTGTGGAAGGGTTCGCAACACAAGGTGATATTTTAATGCTTCGGAGGCCAGAAATTCGGTAGTAAAGTTCCCTTTCATTTTCACTGGACTATGGATGGTTACAAGTGTAGCCGTTAGGGTCAGGGTGACCTAGGTGTGGATCCCCTGAGCCCCTCCACTCAGGTTGGTTACTTGAACTTTCTGGCTCAGTTTCCTCCTTCAGGCAGTGGGGATACTGGTAGTCTTAACCTGCTTGGGTCACAGTGAAGAACAAATTAAAAAATGCAGCTACAGCGTCTATGGTGGTACCCAACAACAGGGTAATAGGCTGAGTGTTGGCTGTTAGTGATGATAAAATACTAGTGTTCACTACAGCAAGCATCGGCAAACTATGACCTACGAGCCCACCTCCTGTGTTTGTAAATAAAGTTTTATTGGAACAGAAGCACGCTCATTCATCCACATAGTGTCTGTGGCTGCTTACACACTTCAACAGTGGAGTTGAGTAGTTGCCCGGAGACGTCTGGCCCACAAAGTCTGAAATATTGACTTTCTGGCCCTTTACAGCAGAACACATGTGCTGCCCCCGGCACATCCTTTCATGCTTTTATCTTCTCTGGTAACACTTGAGAGGTTTCTTTACAAATGAGCCATCTAACAGCTTTCTGCAAGGATGGGAGAGTTTGCATCTGGGCTGTGCTGTCCAGTGTGGCAGCAATGGCTACTGCAGTGAGGCCAGTGCTTGCAGAACTGAATCTTACATTTTATTTAGCTTGAATTAATTTAGATTTAAATAGCTGTCTGTGGCTAGTGGCTAGCCCTTGGGGGCGGTGCAGCGATGTGCTTTTTCTCCTGTCTCAGCGTGTCGGCCAGGTGGCACCTCATGTGGTCCCTGTGCTAAAGTCCTTTCTGGAGAACGCTGAGGCAGAGGTGCTTCTGTCTTTGGCAAGCGTCGGCAAGCTATGACCTGTGAGCGAGGAGCACGGGGCAGGCTCCCTGCTTTGTTTGCTCTTCTGTTTTTGCTTATTAAAAACATTTTTAGTGGCAAAAATAAATCGTTTTTTTGGGGGGTGAAATATTTGCTAAACGTAGAAAAGCACGAAGGAGAAAACTAAGATGTCTGATCCCATGATTTAGAGACAGAGCCCCGTCAACAGTCTGGTCTTCGTGTTCAGTGACACTTTCACACATTTGTGTACTGCAGAAGGGGGATGGTAACGTCCACACGGTGCCACCCCACGTCGTCCATGGTCCTACACACACGGGCCTCCTAGGAGTCCCGGTCGAGGGCTGTGGGACTCTCAGTGGTGCAGCCGCCTCTCTGCAAGGCTCTCTGGGCGCTTACAGTAGGGACTTTACAAGCAGTGCGGTGACCAGTGCCCTTGCTGTAAAGTGTCTTTGTGTTTTTCCTGTTTATACAGAGTGGCCGTGCGTCCTCCTAAGAGGCTTTTATCAGTTTATGTTCCTGCCAAAGGCATTGGGGTCTCTGCTCCCTCGCACGTTTGTTGGGGGTTCATGCCCCCAAATTACTGGTCTGCATTTGCATCGCTGTGATTTTGAATGAGACATGTCCCCGGAAGTCACTGCTCGGACATACCTCTGGTCATGTTTCTCCTTTTAATTTCTGGGTTGGGCCAGCTGTTAGGATGTGGTTCCTGGATCTTGGGACTGTTTGGTGGGGCATGGGTCGGGCCTGCAGAGAGCAGATTTTAACAGCCGCTTGTATTTAGTGAGGCCTACGCTGTGCTTTGCAGGTTTTAGCTCATTCATTCCCCATAACCACCTGCAGATCCAGATGCTTTCCATCCCCATTTTACGGATGAGGGAACTGAGAACTCCCTCAAGTTCAGATGAGTGGGTGACGCAGCCTGGACTTGATTGGATGATGGACGCACACAGTGGGAGGTGCGGTGGAGGAGAAAAGTGTGGGAGACGGGGCAGGAGACTAGCCAGAGTAGGACTCACAGGCTCCGTGGCTCTGCACAAAGACCTGTGGCCTTCTCAGAGCCTCAGTTTCCCCAGCTCCCAAGCAGATACCTTGCAGGGCTGTTTTATAGACACACAGAGAGTGTGGAAGGGCCCTGGCACCCATCAGTGATGAATGGTGGCTGTCATCTGTATCAGCAACTCTTATTAACACAATGATGGAAAATGTAGCATAAAGGTGATAAATAGAAAGTGTCTGATACATAGTAGCTACCAGGAGTGGTAGCTGTTACTTATTTTGTGGACATGTTACAGCGTGCATGTTGCCACACTCTAACATAACAAGCAATCCAAACTTTGCTCTCCCAAGGACGGTGCTGAAAGCCCCTGATGGGCCTCAGACTGTCGTCTTGCAAACACAGACCTCTGATCCATGGTGGCCAGGAGCATTGTAGACTGATGTAGGCCAGAAGATCGCTGTGTTTCTAAAGCAGCCTGCTCCCTCAGGCTCCCCAGGGGCTGTCACATCCTCCCTGGCTTATCACACCTTCACAGGCTGGTGGTGTGTTTCGTCTGTGAGGTCTAATCATGGCTAATCTGTTCTGTGTCAGAGGGGGGACTTGCCACCAGAACTGGAGCCTCTGGGTTCCCGATGTTCTCCTGCAGCGCCTGACCGGCTGTGTCCAGGGACGGTGCTGGTCCTTCTGTTGCAGGCTAGAGACATCACAGCGTGAACAGGTGGCCGGGGCTATGGGCGCATCCTGGAGCAACCTTCATTTCCAGTCCAGCTGTGCCTTTCACCCTCTCCCGGGGTTATGGAATTAGCCAGGCCCTGACATCTTAGCTCCCCCTGTGCTAAGCTGACTGCTGGTAAAAGTTCTGTGGATTAAATTCTCCACGAAGATGTACGTCCACAGTGGATGCATCTCTTCTCAGAAGTGAAGTCTCTTCTAAAAGACTTGATTCCTGACTGTCCCTCTCATCCCAAGCATCATGCCCAACTTGAACAGTTTGGAAATGAGCCTTGCAAGCAACAAACAGACCACAATGAAAAAAAAAAAATCCCAACAAACAGCAAGGAAAAAGTCATTCTTTTGGCAGATCTGCCTCTTCTGGGGCCTGGATGATGGTAACTTTCACTCTTCTGGCAGAACCATCCTCCTTACTGCGTCTTCCTTGTGGGGAAGTTGCTAGAAGGGAAGGTCAGGGATGGTCCTGTGATGGCAGCTAACGTCTTTATTGACGACTGCTCCCATCTGCCAGGTACCACGCTTAGCTCTCACCTCACCTCCCTCAATCTCGGGGCAGCTCTAGGGGATTCCCACTATTATTATCCCCATTTTGAACTCGAGGAAACCGAGGCCCAGGGAAGTGAGGCAGTGCACCCACAGCGCAGGACAGTTGCAGGGTCAGGATTCAAACCCATGCTGTGTTGCCTCACGCCCGGCTCTTAGCCCAGTGCTGTATGAGTTGCTCCCTGGGTTCTTTGACGTCACCCCACCAACCCCAAACCAAGCGGGGTCTTCTTGTATCAGTTCTTTCAGCATTTAAAAAGTACCTTTGTAGACAAATGCCATATGAGATCACTTATATCTGGAATCTAAAAGGTGACGCACATGAACCTATCTATGAAACAGAAACAGAATCAGGGATGTAGAGGATACACTGGTGGTTGCCAAGGGGGAGGGTAGGAGTGGGAGGTTGGGATTAGCAGATGCAAACTGGTATATATAGAATGGATCTACAACAGGGTCCTCCTGTATAGCACAGGGAACTATATTCAATATCCTGGGATAAACCATAATGGAAAAGAATATGAAAACGAATGTATATATATGTATAACTGAGTCACTTTGCTGTACAGCAGAAATTAACACAACATTGTAATTCAACTATACTAAAGTAAAAAATAAATTAAAAAATAATAGAGTACCTCTGTAGCACTCATCAAAACTGTCATTTAATTGTTATCTGGGTACTTAGTAGTTGGAAGCCTGTTCTACAGGCGGAGCTGTGGACTTGTGAACACAGGCCAGTATCCAGCTTGCTCTCCCAGTCCATATAGAGTGCCTCACACACAGTGGGTCTTAAGTGCTGGATGGGTGGATGGATGAATGGATGGCTAGATGGGTGGGTGGAGAGATGATGGATAGGTGGATGGATGAATGGATGGCTAGATGGGTGGGTGGAGAGATGATGGATAGGTAGATGGATGAACGATCAGTGGATGGACAGATCCACTGTGGATGATGGGTGAACGGATGGATGAGTAGGTAGAAGGATGAGGTGTGGGTGGACAGGTGGACGGATGGACAGTGGTGGAAGAATGGGTAGCTGGAAGGACAGATGCTTAAAGTAGAAACAGAGACGTACTCTGGAGTAGGGGAATTTCTCTCATCGCCCCCCAAGTTTGTTGTCATCAGCTCCTGGAGAAGCTTGCACCTAGACAAAGAACCTTGCATGTCTGTCTCTTCTTTCCTTTTGGCCAAGATGCCCTCGTGGCAGTGCCTTGGTTACAGTCAGGAGGTGGTTCTCCCGGCCACATAGAAACCCAAGAGGGGGACAGGCACATCCCTGATAACTTGAATCTCCGAACTTGAACCTCATTCCCCCCCGCCACCTTCCTGTCCTGGGCCTCTTCTGGGATGACTGATTGGAATGAGAATATTCGCAAACCTGTCTCTGAAGGATCTTGGGAGGCAGCCACAGAGAGGATCAGCCTCAGAAGGACTTAGATTTGAGTTCCAGCTCCACCACCTGCTCGCTGTGTGGTTTGGGGCGAGTCCCTTTACCTCTCTGAACCTCCGTGTCCACATCAGAGTGCCTGTGGTTCTGCTAAGGAGGGAGGGGATATGTATGCATGGAGCAAGGTCAGCGCTACATCGGTGTCTAGCAGGTGTTAATTTCCCTTTCCATTTCACCCTCTTTGTTTCCTTTTTCTTAGATTCTTGGAAGAGATGTACTGTGTTGGAATTAGATTTCTGTAATTCTACTCTCTTCCTTCCGCCATATTCTCCATGAGAATGCAAAAAAAAAAAAAAAAGGACCTAACAAGCCAGCTGTGTTGCCCACTAGGCTGGCAGACGTTGTCTTGGTTCCAGTCCTGGCTCCGTGAGAGGAACTTCTGTGGACCAGTGGAAGAGGAGCCCTTGGTCCTGTGTGAGCCCATGGGGGGTGTGCCAGGGGATGGGGGTACAGCAGGAGAGCAGAGCAGATGGTTGATGGTGTAGGTGTGGATTCAGACCTACCTGGGTCAGCCCCTCACGAGCTGAGAAGTCCTGGGAAAGGTTTTGACCTCCTGTAGCACCAGCATTGGAGGGTAGGTAGGACCAAGTGCAGCCAGTATGGAAAAACATGTCGGATGGACTCTATACGAAAGACTTTCCCCCGAGAGCCTGGTTGGATGTGGGCTGGGTCAGAGCAAGGTAGGGGATGCAGATGGTCCTGGGGCCAGGCAGACATCCACCGGCCAGGGTGAGTCATAGTGATGGGTGCCAGCCTCAAGGTGGGGAGACACGGGGAGCCCCTGCCCTGCCCGAAGAGGTTACTGCTACTCTGCCCAGCTGGTTGTGATGACGCGAGAACATGGGGTCAAGGGCGCTAGCTCTTTGGTTTTTAAGAAAACTTGAAAGTCTAGATTTTCATGGGAAATTTCTTCACTCTAAAAATGTTTTCTTTTGATTCATATCTCTAAAAACTGTGATGCACACCCAGCAGCATTTCTTACCCCAGCATTGCAGAAGGCAGAGATGAGAGTAGAAATGACGAGTCAGATGATGGGAGGAAATGGAAAATATGAATGGCCAAACTGATAAGTGCCTCAAACCAACAGGAGAGAAGGCAGCAGGAGAGGACATAAGCTTGGTTTCTAGGGAGATCACATGGGCGACGATGACTGTCTTGCAGTTGTGAACTTTTACCTTGCATCTTGGAGGAATGTGGTATGACTTTAGAATAGGGGTGTTGCAAATGTAACAAACTATAAGGAGGATACTGACAAATACACCTGTCCTGCAAAAGGATTGTAAATGTGTCTTTGGAGATCAAGCCCTCAGCTTCTAAGTTATGAAAATGGACTAAAAAATGGACCAGCAGGGTAGGGACATGTAACTGAATGTATGGTATTATTGTTATATGTGTCTCTCTCTCTCTCTCTCTCTTCCCCCACCCCCCACCCCTTTCCTCCTCCCTCTGTCTCAGTTTCTCTGTCTTTCTCTCCCTCGACAGGTATGTAGATGGATAAGTAAATCTACAGATATGTGTATACGTGTGTATATAAAATATAATTATCATGTCAAGGACAACTCACAGCCTTCAGGGAGCAGTTAACTCTGACCTAATGGTTCTCAGTGTTTCTTTATGTACAAATAAAGTATACAGCAATGATGCCCTAGTCCTATTTGATTAATTACTCTTCTGTTTGTTTCAAGTCAAAGCTCTCAGAGCCCCAGTCTTCTCATGAAAAGCAGGTCCCTGTCGCTTAGGAAACCTGAATGGATGACCGATGGCTATTCTAGTCTCAGGGAGAATGTGGACAACTTCCCTTGTGACACACTCCCTGGTTCTCTGGGTGATTTTGTCCTGTTGAGGTCTGGACCTAGAGTAGACTGCCTCTCTGCAGAGAACTAGACTCCCAGAGACTAGAACTAGACTGTCTCTGCAGAGAACTAGACTCTGG
Organism: Phocoena sinus; assembly: GCF_008692025.1. Classification (NCBI taxonomy): domain Eukaryota; kingdom Metazoa; phylum Chordata; class Mammalia; order Artiodactyla; family Phocoenidae; genus Phocoena; species Phocoena sinus. Next base: position 3,646,731 of record NC_045777.1, on the reverse strand, counting down.
GAAGAAGAGGCCTGAATTGAATAGAAAAAGGGACTCAGACACGGGCAAGCACGCCAACCCTGATTCCACGTTCTCTGGCTTCCCTGATTTGGGACAGTGTTGAGTTATTTCTCTATTTCATTGTTCGCTTGTTTGTCTAATGCCCCCTTTATTTTGCTTTTCTTTTTAGACTTTTTTTTTTAAGGAAAAATACTCATCATTGAACATTTAGAAAACAAAATTAGTGAGAAGGAAATAAAAACAATTCACAAGCTCCCCACCTCCATCCAGAGATAACTTATGGCTACTTTTCAGCTCCCTTCCAGACGTTTTTCTATGTAAACTATTTTTACTGTATCGGCATCTTTCAGTCTCTCCTTTATTAAATTCATGTATCATAAGCATCGCACCGTGTCTGTCCGTATACCTGGAGCCATGATCTATAACGGTTTCATAATGCTCTCAGATACGAATTTGCCAACATTTATTGATTGATTACGCGTCCCTCTTTCATCGGAAACTTAGTCCGTCTTGAGGCTTCTGTTTATTTTTGGGGTTTTCGCTATAATAAAGAACTCTGTGGCAGACTTCAGGCTACGTACCTTTTTTGTGTGTATCTTTGATTGTTTCTTCAGGCTAAATTTCTAGTAGCAGGATTCCGGAGTGAAAGGGAGTGGAGCAAGCATTCAGATACGTTGTACCAGCATGTTCTCTGGCTGAAGGTGGGGTATTCACGGAGAGAAAGTAATCTGGTTGAACCAAATAGCCTTAAGTGATTTAACTTTTTTTTTTTTTCCCCCTTTGGCCGCACAGCATGGCATGTGGGATCTTAGTTCCCCGACCAGGGATCGAACCCGTGCCCCCCTGCAGTGGAAGCGCCGAGAGTCCTAACCACTGGACCGTCAGGGAAGTCCCCGCCTTAAGTGATGTAATTCTGCACCTCAGAGCTGGGGATCAGAGTGAGGTGGGAAATACCTAGCACGCACCCCAGCACACAGTCAAGGAATGCCTTTCCCCTTCATGTCTCGTAATTTTTCCCATCTGTGAGAATTAAGTTTACACCTGCTTCCTTCCTCTCTCTAAATGGGCCTTAACTGGGAAAAGCACTGGAGGAATTCAACACACACGTGGAGCGATCTGTTTTTATTATTATTTCAAGCAGCTTGATGTAATATGATCCAACCAATTTTGTTAAGCTATGCCTGTTTTTTGAGTAATTCTACACAAAACTGTGTCTTTACTCCAAGAGGAGAACAGACATTGGCGTCGATCTTCACGAGATAATTAGACTCTAAAATTAGAAGGCAAACGGTGCCTATTCACATGCATCTAAATAAAACCCCAGGGGGGAATTCATCCTACTTGGCAGTGCAGGCGAACTTGGGTGCACGCCTGATGGAGCAGTGAGAAGCTGAAAGGGAGCGATGGGGGCTGATCCGCGTGGAGCGCTCAGGGCACCTGCCTCCATGCTGCTGACGCAACCCCTTTCTTTTGTCTAAAAATACTTGGTTCCAAACGAAAGGGAGGCGGGGTTGGAGACCTTCCTGAATGTCTTGCGTCGTCCCAGTGTGCAGGTCCTGCGAGGGTAGCCCCGGGGAGGTGTCAGTCCCATTTCCTGTTGTTCTGTGAGCCCATTGGAGAGCATTCCTGGCTGTCCTTGAGGAAGGAGGTAGGTCAGACAGCTCAGGGCTGAAGTGGCGTTTCCTGCCTTGACATAGCTGACCCGGAATGTTCCAGAGCAAGCCGTCCATCCACCCGTCCAGCCTGCGGATGTTTATTTCACGTCTACTAAAGGTCATGGATGCAGTGGGCAGCTTAGAGTCTAGTGGGGTGGGAGAGGCTCCTTCAATAAGTTAAGGTCCATCGGATGCCTGCTACATGCCGGCACAGGGCTGGGGCCGTGGCCCCCCCATGAGCAAAAGGGACATGACATCCTTCTTAACAGAGCTGGCCCTCTGCTGGAGAAGGTGGCCACTAATCCATGAATCACCAGCAAGTTTATAGTGAAAAAGGGAGCTAAGTTGGCCGTGTACCTGGAGAAACATGTATGCGTTGCACTTTGTGGTGAAAACAGCCTTGGATGAACTTTTGTCTGTTGTGATGTGAAATGAAATGAAGGGTGGAGAAGAAGGACTGTCACATCAGTTGTTCAGTTTCAAGTTAATCTTCTCTTCCTTGTCTCTGCGTGCCCCCCACTACATTGTGAACTCTGAAAAGGTGGGACCCCAGGGTCTAGCCCAGGGCTGGGACTTAGTAGCAGATCTTGTGTGTGGGATGGATGGATGGACGTGCTGAGTCTGTAAGACGCTCCCCTACTGTGCTGCAGTGCGGCCCGAGCACCTGGAGATGGCGCTGTAGGGAACAGGTGCGTTCCCAGCCAGGTCGATCCCTTTTACTGCCTTTGCGCCTGCCCCTTCCCTTCCTATCAGCTACCCCGCCTGGACGGTACTGCTTTGTTGGCGGGTCTTTTTTTGTTTGTTTTTAACCAGGGCTGAGCTGACCTCCCTGAACCCAGATAACAGGTGCTCAGTCTTTTTAGAACAAACAGAAGTCCTGTTTAGACTCAGGAGGGAAGGGTGGGGGAGGGAGAGGGGAAGGGAGGGAGGGAGAAAGGGAAGAAAAGAAGGAAGACCTTTGCCTGGAACAGCCTTCCCTCAGATCTTAGCACCACTGGCTCCTCATCATTCCCGTTTCAGCTCCAGAGCGCCCTCCCCGGCCACCCCTGCACTCCCCTCCTACTCCCACTGCATTTCCCTGGACACACTTAGCACCACCAGAAATAGATTATTTATACACAATTGAATCTTGCTTTTATCAGTTATATAGGAAATGCAAAATATACATTCGTGTGTGTGTGCACCTGTTTTCACCCCCTGAATATTATTTAAATGAAAGCAGTCTTTCCCAGCACCCAGCACCGTGCCTCGCCCACAGTGAAGGCTGAAACATGACTTGAATGAATGAATGAGTTTCCCTTTTCCCTCCTCTTTGCTGTATTTTTCATGAGGCTGTTGGGCCCAGAACCCCTGCCCACAGGCTTTCCAGGATCTTAACACCCCTGATACCTTGAGGAGGCCCCATGGCGTGTCTCCAACAGAAACCCTGACAGAGACAGTGTCAGGCCCAAGTCCCCTTTGATCTTTTATCCCTTTCTTTCTCCTTTCCCACTGATTTCCTGAATCCCTTTGACAGACGAGCTCCACAGTTTCAGAAGGAAAGAAACATGTTATCATCTTGTGTGTCCATGTGTGGGCACACATGCCCCGTAGGAGGTCATCTCCCACAGCATCCAGATTCCTAACTTGGTTTCCTGAATGTAATAAGGATTATAGGATCCCCAGATCTAGGTCCCAGACCCACCACTGACGTGCTTGTGACCTTCATGGCCTTCCTTGGCTGTGGTTCCTCATCTGTGAAGTCTAGGACTCGGATTATGTCATTTTTGCCTTTCCTTCCGGTTTTGCAACTTTCCACGTAACTGTTTCATGTAGCCTGTTGATTGTGGAACACATCCCTGTGGTTAACTGCACATGATGTAGACTAGGTGCCTTCCCTTCAGAAGGCCTTTTATCTCATCGGTCAAGATTCTTTTGGTTGCGTGTGGCTTTAGTTGCCATCGAGAAACCCAAGTACACTGGCTTCACGTAAAGGGTATTTATTGGCTGAAAAATCTGATGAGTCCGGGGGGACCCTGACGTGCGCCCGCTGGATCCAGAGGATCGCATTTTATCATCAGTGTTCACTTCCTCTCCATCTCCTGACCTGGGACTCTGTGCTGGCCCGCTCCTAGGCCAGTGATTCCTTCTTTTGGGGCCCTTGTAGGCTCCAGCCCACTGGAGGAAAGAGGAGACTTCCCCTTTCCTACTAGTTCAAAAAGAAAACAAAACTCTAGGAAATTGTGTCTTATTGGCCTGGAGGTGGTCAGCCTCTGTGAAATCATATGCAAAGAATTGGCAAGGGGTGGGTCCCCCAAAGGAGACCCAGGGCTGCAACCAGAAAAAGGGCATAATGGCTGTTGGGTAAGAAAAGAAGTCCGTCTTACAGTCTTCAGAAAAGCTGTCCTTGAAAATTTCCTAGCGATTCCTTAACCAGCGAGAAAATGTCTTGAATCTGGGGGTGGGGGGAAGGAGTTGGAAGACCTTCTGGGGTTAATGATACCATTTGCCTTCCTTCCCTGAAACAGGCTTGCACTGACCTTGGTGCTTAATGTGGGCCTGTCCTTTCCTTAGCTCACCAGCATCCATCCCTGTCACGTCCTTTCGGCACTCATTAAAGGGGACACTTTTGGATTATTAGGCTGATGGATTGGGTCGATGTGATTCAGTGTGGGGTGTGTGAGGGTGTGAGAGGCTTGCTCTTAGAGAAATGACGTACAAATAGCAGTAGAGAGCATGCCTCACCCGTGGAAGGGCTGGGATGACTTGGGAGCTCCCTCCTCCAGAAGGTGTGTTCCTATTAGGGGACCTCATTTTCCTCTGTTGGAAACACCTGTGATGAAATAAGACAGGAAGTGTGGCCGTTGAGTCTTCAGTTTCCCTTGCTCCATCCAGCTCAGTGCTGTTGACTTAGAAGTACAACCAGGAATCAAATGATTTTCCACTCCAGAGTTTGCGTGCTGGGTAGTTGTTTACTGAGTTCAGTTAATTTCTGAGTTTTCTTTCTATGACTTGACCTCACTTTTTTTTTTTTAAAAGAAGGCTAATGAGAGTGAAATTTTATGGTAAGCACATTGAAAAGCAAATAGCAAATAATGAAATTATTATATGAAATAATGAAATTATCCCATCTATGAAATTGTTATAAGAACAGTTATTATGGTAATGGTTAGAGTAAAACAACTCTATTTGATGCCTGATGGTCGTGGAGATTACAGCCAAGATATAGAATTGTATTTTTCTTTAAGTATTTTTCAAAGCATGCATTTTCATATGATCTCTGTCGTACACGGTCGCATGCATTAATGCAGTAAACTCATCGAAGGGTAAACCACATGCAGCAGCCTGACGTTTTCTTTCTTTAGATACGGTGCATATTTCATGTTGTAAATTAGGGGCTAAATTATACCAGGTACATTTTGTGGTAATATAATGGGGTTTTGGGGTTTCATTGAGTTTCTGTTTATTTTTTACTTGGTTTTGAAGGCCTTCTCTGTACCTCAACCTATGAAAAAGAAGCATCCTTTTAGAATCACAGTTAGAAATGCTTGTTCCTATTGAGAACTCAGATGCCAGTACCCACTGATTACTTGAAGGCTTTTTACCGGTTCACGACTCAGTAATATTCAGTGGCGTCTCTCCTGTAGTGTAAAAATATCACTGATAAATTGGGGTGTGTCTTCCGTATAAGATACAGATTGTTCCACGTGCACGTGATCAGCGTTTACCTTCACATGTTAAAAATAAGGAACAGGGCTTCCCTGGTGGCGCAGCGGTGGAGAGTCCGCCTGCCGATGCGGGGGACGCGGGTTCGTGCCCCGGTCCGGGAAGATCCCACATGCCGCGGAGCGGCTGGGCCCGTGAGCCATGGCCGCTGAGCCTGCGTGTCCGGAGCCTGTGCTCCGCAACGGGAGAGGCCACAACAGTGAGAGGCCCGCGTACCGCAAAAAAAAAAACAAAAAACAAAAACCTCACAATGTGGTTTTCCACATTATCTTTGTTGGCAGTGAGAATACACTTTTGCAAATTAGCTTCTATTTGACTTACCTGAGTTATTTTAGAGATGCTGTTGCACACTCGCTAATTGGCAGGCTGCTAAATCCTTCGGTGTTGAAACTCAAGTGGTGTTTTCCCCGTATACTTTTTCTCCTTCAGGTCAAAAGGTGAATTTGGCACATCTGTTAAAACACAAATGAGTAATTTATAGAGGTGCATGTATTTTATTTTTATGGATATAGAAATAGATATAAAGGGACTTGTGAGACAAATGAGCATAAAAAAACAGACTATAAAGAATGAAATACTAGACTCTGGGTACAGGATAATATTCATAATACAAAATGTGGAGAGTTTTTTGGTCGTGTTTTCAAAAACAGGGTTCTTAGAAGTCTGTGTCTCAGCTGTGAAACAGAAAACAAAGAAATAGTTGAACATCAGCAGAACCACCAATTCAGAAACAAATCGGGAAATTCCAAATGGATCTGCATATGTTTGCATTTTTCTCTAAAATTAATAAAGTATATGCTTTATATATCTGCACACGTCCAAGATTTATACGAGGGGTTACAGATGCTAAGTTCTCAGGGATGAGAATAGATAATACAAGCTGTTCTCTGTCTTTTGCATTACGTCGATTGTTCCTGGAGGGGGGAAAATTAACTTTAAAAAGCCAATTGAAAGTAAAATTTCCCATTCCATTAAAATTAAAACAATGAGATCCTGTCTCCACCCATCAGACTGGCAAAAACCAAGCCATAGGAGGATCGCAAGTTTTTGTGAACTTTGGAGAAACAGGAACTTTTACGTGCTGTTGCTGTTAGCATAAATGGCTACGCCAGTTTGGAAAGCAATATGGCATACGTCCTTGAGTTCAAAACGCTGTGACCCAGCAGTGCCTGCCCAGGCCTTTGCCCTGGAGAAGATCACATCCATGAGCAGGAGAGTCATCAGGGATGTTTATCACAGCATTGATTCAATAGCAAAAAAAAAAAAAAAAAAAAAAATGGGGGGTGCGTAAAAGGGGAACAGGAAATCGTGAGCAGGAAAATTCACACTTCAGTCAATAGTCATTGCCTCTGTAGTGGTGGCAGGGTTGGGGGATGTGAGTGGGCTCCGAGGTTACTGCAGGGGCTTAAACTCCATCTGTAATGTTTGTTTTCTTCTAATAAAAAGAAAACCCATCTTAAGCAACTATGGTAAGTGTTCATCTTTGCAAGTTGTGGCTGTTGGATATACACATGTTTATTTTCTGTGCATGTGTATTATTTAAAAGAGATCAACCCATTCAGACTGCATTCTCTAAACCAGTGGAATTTTTAATATTATGAAACTAGAATAAGAACCACTGAAGTATGTTGTAAGTCATGAAGTGTTGCCTTCATAGTTAGTTGCCAGGATGTCCTGCCAGTGTGTATTAACTAATAAAAAAATTAAAAATAGTTAAAAAAATAAAAACACTGTTACATTGTCATTACAAACTGGCTGTATAAGCCTTATGGAAGGAAATTGGGCTATATTTAGCAAAATTACATATGCAGTTACCCTTTGAACCAGTAATCCCACTTCTAGGAATCTATCCCAAAATATCTTGGCAAAATATAAAATAGCACAAATGCAAACCTCTTTATTTTGTCGTTATTCATTATAGCAAAATGTTGGAAACAACCCACATGTTCATGTTAGTGGATTGGTTGGATAAACAATGGTATATCCACACAGTGGAATACTGGATGGTTATCTTTACCACCGTGGAGTGATCCGTAGGATATATCACTGAGTGGGAGAAAATCAAGATAGAACAGTGTTTATAGTATACTAGCTTTTGTGTAATAGGGGGGGAAGAGATGTATGTGTGCGTGTGTGTGTGTGTGTGTGTGTGTGTGTGCATGTGTGTACTGAGATTATCTAAAGGAAACTCTGGAAGCATAAAACAAAAACTAAGAAAAATGGTTGCCTGTAGGGAAGAGAGCCACAGGGTGGAGGGGACAGATATGGAAATGAGACCTCTGTAAGAGTACTTGGTTACATAATTTTGAGCTCTGAAACGTATATAGTTTACATATTCAAAAACTTAAAAAGGGAAAAGTTGAATCAGATGTATTAATAATAATTGGACCTAACTGTATATCAAGTTGGTGGCTTAACCTCATAGGAAGTAATTTCTTCAAGTGACTTTAAAACCAAGTATTTTAACTGTCTATTCCTGGTGGGGTATAGTGTAAGGACACACATGCATATATAAAAACAAAGAAGTCATGAACTGCATTCATTAATCTTATTGTTAGTTGTAATATTGATACTGTTACTTTGAAATTATTACAGGAATAACTTTTCAAAAAGCAAATAAGAAATACGGTAATGTTAGGAATCAAGATTCTTAGCATGATAGAAAAGATATAATTTTTAAAGCTACCTAGAGTCCTATAATATTAAATTTGAATTGGAAATACCAACATGAATTCATAATATTCTTTGCTCTTACAATATCTACTTTACAACCTGTTCACTGAAAACGCTTGGAAGCAGTGATAGCCCTGTGGCAATGAACACCCCCTACTGCCCAGATTTTGCTAGCTAAATACCATTTCCCATTAAAAGGAAGCAGTTTCTTGGAGAAATGACTGATTCCTCGTCTGAGATGCTTTATCATGCCAGAAAGCAAGGAAGCTATCAAAGATTAATGGGGTTATGTCAGAAGAATATAGGAACTAAATTGGATGATTTTCTGCTGGCTAAGAGGAGGTGCTTGCATGTCAAACAGAATAATGACTACAATTGATTGAAATACATCAAAATTATTTTTAAAAATCCATGCTTTCAGAATGATACTTCAATAGATAATTGGTCACCATTTTATGTTGCTAGGGAACCAGCTCACTATTCTGAAAGTCACCAAATAAAGATCAAGCATTTATTCTGCCTACCATATTTCAGGGTATCCAAATAGTTGATGATGCAAAGTTCTCCTCTGTAGAAAAGTTCCAACTAATACATGTACAAAGAAAGATAAAATTAGAAAATTACCTTTTGACCACCTTAATGAAATAACAGGTCTAGGTAATTATCATCAATGAGTGTTACATCTTTTCCCATCCTTTTACACACAACCTGTTTGCATCTTTGATTCTAAAGTGTTTCTCTTGTAGACAGGGTAAAGTTGGATCTGATCTGATTTTTTATCCAGTCTGTCAATCTCTACCTTTTGCTGGGTTCTCTAATCTATTCACCTTTAATGTTATTGACGTAGTTGGTTTTGCATCTGGGTATTTTAGTTTTCGTTTCCTATGACTCATATGTCTTTTTTGTTCCTCTATTCCTCCTTCACTATTTTCTTTGAATTGGTGAATTTTTAGTGTAACATTTTAATTTCCTTAATGCCTTTTGAGTTATTTTCTTAGTGGTTTCTCTAAAGCTTACCAAATACATTTTAACTTATCAGAATACTTCAAATTTATGCTAATTTAATTTCAGTCAGGTATAGAAACATTACTCCTATAAAGTTCTCTTCTCCTCTCTTTTTGTGCTATAATTATTACATATATCACATCTATATATGTTGCAAACGCTGATACATTTTTATAATTATTACTTTATATGAATTTATGTCTTTAAAAAAGCAAAGAGAATAAAGCATAGCAAGTATATATTTATAATGTTTGTTACATGAACCTTCTCATTTACCATTTATGGTTCTCGTTCTTTGTTACTGAGGGTTCAAGTTACCATCTGGTGTGATTTCCTTACTCCAATACAGCTTTGTCCCACACACTTCCTTTGTATTGTTATTGATATGTAATTGGTTTTTAAATCAGTTAACAAAGGAAAGCAGAAGGATATGCATTCACCCTGTCATATATAATTGCAAACATACATTTATAATTATGTAATCACTTTGCTGGTGTTCTTTGTTTTTGCATGTATGTTGATTTGAATTACTGTCTGGTGTCACTTGCTTTCAGCCTGAAAAATTTTCCTAGCATTTCTTGTAAGGCAGGTATGCTATCAATGAATCCTATGTTTTATTTATATATGAATATCTTTAATTCACCTTCATTTTTAAAAGATAGTTTTGCTGGATATAAGATTCGTGGTTGACAGCTTTTTCCTCAGTTTGAATATGTCATCCCACCGCCTTCTGGTTTCCATTGTTGCAGATGAGAAGTCAGCTGTTAAACTTGGGTCCCCTTGTTCCTCACTAGTTGGTTTTCTTTTGCTACTTTCAAGATTTTCTCTTTGTTTTTATCTTTCAACATTATATCTGGATGTGGATCTCTTTGAATTTATCTTCTTTAGAGTTTTTTTAGCATCTTGGATTAATTTTTTAAAAATCACGTTGGAGAAGTTTCAGCCATTATTTCTTCCAGCATTTTTCCTGCTCCTCTCTCACTCTCCTCTCATTCTGGTACTCCTGGCATGCATATGCTGGTGCACTTAATGGTGACCCCAAATTTTCCGAGCCTTTGTTTATTTTCCTTTGTTTTTTTTCTTTACTTTCTTATCTCTGTTTTTCAGATTGAAAACTCTCCACTTTCAGGTTTGATATTTCTTTTTTTTCTGCAAGTTCAAGCTACTATTGATCTCCTCTAGTAAATTTTTCATTTTAGTTATTGTAATTTTCTATTCCAAATTTCCATTTGATTCTTTTAAATAACTTCTCTCTATTGCTAATCTCTTTTTGATAAGACATTGCTGTTAGACCTCCCATTTCCTCTCTAAGAATAGTTTTCTTTTTTTTCTTTTTACATCTTTATTGGAGTATAATTGCTTTACAATGGTGTGTTAGTTTCTGCTTTATAACAAAGTGAATCAGTTATACATATACATATGTTCCCATATCTCTTCCCTCTTGTGTGTCTCTCCCTCCCACCCTCCCTATCCCTCTCCTCTAGGTGGTCACAAAGCACTGAGCTGATCTCCCTGTGCTATGTGGCTGCTTCCCACTAGCTATCTATTTTACGTTTGGTAGTGTATATATGTCCATGCCACTCTCTCACTTTGTCACAGCTTACCCTTCCCCCTCCCCATATCATCAAGTCCATTCTCTACTAGGTCTGTATCTTTACTCCTGTCTTATCCCTAGGTTCTTCATGACATTTCTTTTTCTTAGAATCCATATATATGTGTTAGCATATGGTATTTGTCTTTCTCTTTCTGACTTACTTCACTCTGTATGACAGACTCTAGGCCTACCCACCTCACTACAAATAACTCAATTTTGTTTCTTTTTATGGCTGAGTAATATTCCATTGTATATATGTGCCACATCTTCTTTATCCATTTGTCCGATGATGGACACTTAGGTTGCTTCCATCTCCTGGCTATTGTAAATAGAGCTGCAATGAACATTTTGGTACATGACTCTTTGAATTATGGTTTTGTCAGGGTATATGCCCAGTAGTGAGATTGCCGGGTCATATGGTCGTTCTATTTGTAGTTTCTTAAGGAACCTCCATACTTTTCTCCATAGTGGCTGTACCAATTCACATTCCCACCAGCAGTGCAAGTGTGTTCCCTTTTCTCCACACCCTCTCCAGCATTTATTGTTTGTAGATTTTTTGATGATGGCCATTCTGATCAGTGTGAGATGCTATCTCATTGTGGTTTTGATTTGCATTTCTCTAATGATTAATGATGTTGAGCATTCTTTCATGTGTTTGGTGACAGTCTGTATATCTTCTCTGGAGAAATGTCTATTTAGATCTTCTGCCCATTTTTGGATTGGGTTGTTTGTTTTTTGTTATTGAGCTGCATGAGCTGCTTGTAAATTGTGGAGATTAATCCTTTGTCAGTTGCTTCATTTGCAAATATTTTCTCCCATTCTGAGGGTTGTCTTATGGTCTTGTTTATGGCTTCTTTGGCTGTGCAAAAGCTTTGAAGTTTCATTAGGTCCCATTTGTTTATTTTTGTTTTTATTTCCATTTCTCTAGGAGGTGGGTCAAAAAGGATCTTGCTGTGATTTATGTCATAGAGTGTTCTGCCTATGTTTTCCTCTAAGAGTTTGATAGTTTCTGGCCTTACATTTAGGTCTTTAATCCATTTTGAGCTTTTTTTTTTTTTTTCTTTGCGATACGCAGGCCTCTCACTGTTGTGGCCTCTCCCGTCGCGGAGAACAGGCTCCAGACGCGCAGGCTCAGCGGCCATGGCTCACGGGCCCAGCCACTCCACAGCATGTGGGATCTTCCCGGACTAGGGCATGAACCTGCATCCCCCACATCGGCAGGCGGACTCTCAACCGCTGCGCCACCAGCGAAGCCCTGAGCTTATTTTTGTGTATGGTGTTAGGGAGTGTTCTAATCTCATACTTTTACATGTACCTGTCCAGTTTCCCAGCACCACTTATTGAAGAGGCTGTCCTTTCTCCACTGTACATTCCTGCCTCCTTTATCAAAGATAAGGTGACCATATGTGCATGGGTTTATCTCTGGGCTTTCTATCCTGTTCCATTGATCTATCTTTCTGTTTTTGTGCAAGTACCATACTGTCTTGATTACTGTAGCTTTGTAGTATAGTCTGAAGTCAGGGAGCCTGATTCCTCCAGCTCCATTTCTCGTTCTCAAGATTGCTTTGGCTATTCAGGGTCTTTTGCGTTTCCATACAAATTGTTAAGTTTTCTGTTATAGTTCTGTGAAAGTGGTAGTTTGATAGGGATTGCATTGAATCTGTAGATTGCTTTGGGTAGTAGAGTCATTTTCACAATGTTGATTCTTCCAATCCAAGAACATGGTATATCTCTCCATCTATTTGTATCATCTTTAATTTCTTTCATCAGTGTCTTATAATTTTCTGCATACAGGTCTTTTGACTCCTTAGGTAGGTTTATTCCTAGATATTTTATTCTTTTTGTTGCTGTGGTAAATGGGAGTGTTTTCTTGATTTCACTTTCAGATTTTTCATCATTAGTGTATAGGAACGCCAGAGATTTCTGTGCATTAATTTTGTATCCTGCTACTTTACCAAATTCATTGATTAGCTCTAGTAGTTTTCTGGTAGCATCTTTAGGATTCTCTATGTATAGTATCATGTCATCTGCAAACAGTGACAGCTTTACTTCTTCTTTTCCGATTTGGATTTCTTTTATTGCCTTTTCTTCTCTGATTGCTGTAGCTAAAACGTCCAAAACTATTTTGAATAAGAGTGGTGAGAGTGGGCAACCTTGTATTGTTCCTGATCTTAGTGGAAATTCTTCCAGGTTTTCACCATTGAGGACGATGTTGGCTGTGGGCTTGTCATATACGGCCTTTATTATGTTGAGGAAAGTTCCCTGTATGCCTACTTTCTGCAAGGTTTTTTATCATAAATGGGTGTTGAATTTTGTCGAAAGCTTTCTCTGCATCTATTGAGATGATCATATGGTTTTTCTCCTTCAACTTGTTAATATGGTGTATCACGTTGATTGATTTGCATATGTTAAAGAATCCTTGCATTCCTGGGATAAACCCACTTGATCATGGTGTATGATCCTTTTAATGTGCTGTTGGATTCTGTTTGCTAGTATTTTGTTGAGGATTTTTGCATCTATGTTCAACAGTGATATTGGTCTGTAGTTTTCTTTCTTTGTGACATCTTTGTCTGGTTTTGGTATCAGGGTGGTGATAGCCGCATAGAATGAGTTTGGGAGTGTTCCTCCCTCTGCTATATTTTGGAAGAGTTTGAGAATGAAAGGTGTTAGCTCTTCTCTAAGTGTTTGATAGAATTCGCCTGTGAAGCCATCTGGTCCTGGGCTTTTGTTTGTTGGAAGATTTTTAATCACAGTTTCAATTTCAGTGCGTGTGATTGGTCTGTTCATATTTTCTATTTCTTCCTGATTCAGTCTTGGCAGGTTGTGCATTTCTAAGAATTTGTCCATTTCTTCCAGGTTGTCCATTTTATTGGCATAGAGTTGCTTGTAGTAATCTCTCGTGATCCTTTGTATTTCTGCAGTGTCAGTCGTTACTTCTCCTTTTTCATTTCTGATTCTATTGATTTGAGTCTTCTCCCTTCTTTTCTTGATGAATCTGGCTTATGGTTTATCAATTTTGTTTACCTTCTGAAAGAACCAGCTTTTAGTTTTATTGATCTTTGCTATCGTTTCCTTCATTTCTTACCTGATTTTCATGGTTTCTTTCCTTCTGCTAACTTTGGGGTGTTTTGGTTCTTCTTTCTCTAATTGCTTTAGGTGCAAGGTTAGGTTGTTTATTCGAGATGTTTCCTGTTTCTTAAGGTAGGATTGTATTGCTATAAACTTCCCTCTTACAACTGCTTTTGCTGCATCCCATAGGTTTTGGGTCGTCGTGTCTCCATTGTCATTTGTTTCTAGGTATTTTTTGATTTCCTCTTTTATTTCTTCAGTGATCACTTCTTATTAAGTAGTGTACTGTTTAGCCTCCATGTGTTTGTATTTTTTACAGATCTTTTCCTGTAATTGATATCTAGTCTCATGGCATTGTGGTCGGAAAAGATACTTGATACAATTTCAATTTTCTTAAATTTACCAAGGCTTGATTTGTGACCCAGGATATGATCTATCCTGGAGAATGTTCCATGAGCACTTGAGAAAAATGTGTATTCTGTTGTTTTTGGATGGAATGTCCTATAAATATCAATTAAGTCCATCTTGTTTAATGTATCATTTAAAGCTTGTGTTTCCTTATTTATTTTCATTTTGGATGATCTGTCCATTGGTGAAAGTGGGGTGTTAAAGTCCCCTACTATGAATGTGTTACTGTCGATTTCCCGTTTTATGGCTGTTAGTATTTGCCTTATGTATTGAGGTGCTCCTATGTTGGGTGCATAAATATTTACAATTGTTATATCTTCTTCTTGGATCGATCCCTTGATCATTATGTAGTGTCCTTCTTTGTCCCTTGTAATAGTCTTTATTTTAAAGTCTCTTTTGTCTGATATGAGAATTGCTACTCCAGCTTTCTTTTGGTTTCCATTTGCATGGAATATCTGTTTCCATCCCCTCACTTTCAGTCTGTATGTGTCTCTGGGTCTGAAGTGGGTCTCTTGTAGACAGCACATATATGGGTCTTGTTTTTCTATCCATTCAGCCAATCTGTGTCTTTTGGTGGGAGCATTTAGTCCATTTACATTTAAGGTAATTATCGATGTGTATGTTCCTATTCACATTTTCTTAATTGTTTTGGGCTCGTTGTTGTAGGTCTTTTCCTGCTCTTGTGTTTCTTGCCTAGAGAAGTTCCTTCAGCATTTGTTGTAAAGCTGGTTTGGTGGTGCTGAACTCTCTCAGCTTTTGCTTGTCTGTAAAGGATTTAATTTCTCCATCAAATCTGAATGAGATCCTTGCTGGGTAGAGTAATCTTGGTTGCAGGTTTTTCTCCTTCATCACTTTAAATATGTCCTGACAGTCCCTTCTGGCTTGCAGAGTTTCTTCTGAAAGATCAGCTGTGAACCTTATGGGGATTCCCTTGTGTGTTATTTGTTGTTTTTCCTTTGCTGCTTTTAATATGTTTTCTTTTTATTTAATTTTTGACAGTTTTATTAGTATGTGTCTTGGTGTATTTCTCCTTGGATTTATCCTGTATGGGACTCTCTGTGCTTCCTGGACTTGATTAACTATTTCCTTTCCCATATTAGGGAAGTTTTCAACTATAATGTCTTCAAATATTTTCTCAGTCCCTTTCTTTTTCTCTTCTTCTTCTGGAACCCCTATAATTCGAATGTTGGTGTGTTTAATGTTGTCCCAGAGGTCTCTGAGACTGTCCTCAGTTCTTTTCATTCTTTTTTCTTTATTCTTCTCTGCAATAGTTATTTCCACTATTTTATCTTCCAGGCCACTTATCCATTCTTCCGCCTCCGTTATTCTGCTATTGATCCCATCTAGAGTATTTTTCATTTCATTTATTGTGTTGTTCATCGTTGCTTGTTTCCTCTTTAGTTCTTCTAGGCCCTTGTTAAATGTTTCTTGCATTTTGTCTTTTCTATTTCCAAGATTTTGGATCATCTTTACTATCATTATTCTGAATTCTTTATCAGGTAGACTGCCTATTTCCTCTTCATTTGTTAGGTCTGGTGGGTTTTTATCTTGCTCTTTCATCTGCTGTGTGTTTCTCTGTGTTCTCATTTTGCTTATCTTACTGTGTTTGGGGTCTCCTTTTTGCAGGCTGCAGGTTCGTAGTTCCCGTTGTTTTTGGTGTCTGTCCCCAGTGGCTATGGTTGGTTCAGTGGATTGTGTGGGCTTCCTGGTGGTGGGGACTAGTGCCTGTGCTCTGGTGGATGAGGCTGGATCTTGTCTCTCTGTTGGGCAGGTCCACGTCTGGTGGTGTGTTTTGGGGTGTCTGTGGACTTATTATGATTTCAGGCAGCCTCTCTGCTAATGGGTGATGTTGTGTGCCTGTCTTGCTAGTTGTTTGGCATAGGTTGTCCAGCACTGTAGCTTGCTGGTCATTGAGTGAAGCTGGGTGCTGGTGTTGAGGTGGAGATCTGTGGGAGATTTTCACCGTTGGATATTACATGGAGCTGGGAGGTCTCTTGTGGACCAGTGTCCTGAAGTTGGCTCTCCCACCTCAGAGGCACAGCACTGACTCCTGGCTGCAGCACCAAGAGCCTTTTATCCACAAGGCTCAGAATAAAAGTAGAAAGAAAGAAAGAAAAGGAAGAAAGAAAGAAAGAAAGAGAGAGAGAGAGAGAGAGAGAAGGGGGATGGAGGGAGGGAGGGAGGAAGAAAGGAACAAAGAAGATAAAATAAAGATAAAATAAAGTTATTAAAATAAAAAATAATTTATTGAGAGAAAAAAAATTTTTTAAGTAAAAAAAAAAAGGACGGACAGAATACTAGGATAAATGGTGAAAGCAAAGCTATACAGATAAAATCTAACACAGAAGCATACATATACTGAGAACAAGAGGAAAAGGGGAAAAATCATAAATCTTGCTCTCAAAATCCACCTCCTCCATTTGGGATGATCCGTTGTCTGTTCAGGTATTCCACCGATGCAGGTACATCAAGTTGATTGTGGAGCTTTAATCCGCTGCTCCTGAGGCTGCTGGGAGAGATTTCCCTTTCTCTTCTTTGTTCTCACAGCTCCCGGGGCTCAGCTTTGGATTTGGCCCCGCCTCTGTGTGTAGGTCGCTGGAGGGCGTCTGTTCTTCGCTCAGACAGGACGAGGTTAAAGGAGCCACTGATTCGGGGGCTCTGGCTCACTCAGGCCTGGGGGGAGGGAGGGGCACGGAGGCGAGCTGGGCCTGCAGCGGCAGAGGCCAGTGTGACGTTGCACCAGCCTGGGGCGCGCTGTGTATTCTCCCGGGGGAGTTGTCCCTGGATCCCGGGACCCTGGCGGTGGCGGGCTGCACAGGCTCTCGGGAAGGGAGGTGTGGACAGTGACCTGTGCTCGCACACAGGCTTCTTGGTGGCGGCAGCAGCAGCCTTAGCGTCTCCCGCCCGTCTCTGGGTTCCGTGCTGTTAGCCGCGGCTCGCGCCCGTCTCTGGAGCTCCTTTAAGCAGCGCTCTTAGATTCCCTCTCCTCGCGCACCAGGAAACAGAGAGGCAAGAAAAAGTCTCTTGCCTCTTCGGCAGCTCCAGACTTTTCCCCGGACTCCCTCCCGGCCAGCCGTGGCGCACTAACCCCCTGCAGGCTGTGTTCACACCGCCAACCCCAGTCCTCTCCTGGCGCTCCTACCGGAGCCCGAGCCTCAGCTCCGAGCCCCGCCCGCTCCGGTGGGCGAGCAGACAAGCCTCTCGGGCTGGTGAGTGCCGGTCGGCACCGATCCTCTGTGCGGGAATCTCTCCGCTTTGCCCTCCGCACCCCTGTGGCTGCGCTCTCCTCTGCGGCCCCGAAGCTTTCCCCCTCCGCCACCCGCAGTCTCCGCCCGCAAAGGGGCTCCTAGTGTGTGGAAACCATTCCTCCTTCACAGCTCCCTCCCACTGGTGCAGGTCCCTTTCCTATTCTTTTGTCTCTGTTTATTCTTTTTCCCTACCCAGGTACGTGGGGACTTTCTTGCCTTTTGGGAGTTCTGAGGTGTTCCGCCAGCGTTCAGTAGGTGTTTTGTAGGAGTTGTTCCACGTGTAGTTGTCGCACATGTATTTCTGGTGTACCTGTGGGGATGAAGGTGCTCTCCGCGTCTTACTCGTCCGCCATCTTCCCCCTCTCTCCAAGAATAGTTTTCTTTAGTCTTTGAACATATTTATAATAGCTGCTTTGACGTCTTTGTCTGTTAAGTCTGACATCTGGGTCCTTTCATAGGCTGTTTCAGTTGTTTGCTTTTTTCCTTATGTACTGGTCACATTTTCCTGTTTGTTTACACACTTTATAACTATTTTTCCCCAAATGGGTGTTTTAGATAATATATTTTAGCAACACTGGATACTGATTTTCCCTTCTCTCAGGCTTGTTGTTTGCTTATTTATATGTTTTGTGACTTAGATAGGCTATTTCTTTGTTTAGCGCCCCCTCCACCCCCCCCACCCCCACCCCCAATGTGGAGTCCTTGGCGTTGCTTCTCAGAGGATGCATCCTTGGACGTGTGCACAGTCACTCTGAGATGACGGTACTTTTCGTAGGTCTCTCTCTGAGGGTTTCTTTTCCTAATTTTTCTTTTAAGCTGTTGACTTCTGTTGGTATCACACGAAGCTGTTAGGCTCCACTAACTGCCAACTGATTGCTCTATTACTTCCAACAATAGTCAAGGGCTTAAGTTCTTCTACAGTCTGATCCAATTATATTTGCACCCTTTTGCCAAAGAGCCGATCTTTGGCCAAGAGGGCTATTCTTAGCTGTCTCTTTCTCTGATAAAATAGCTGATCTACAATTTAGCTTGTTGCTGTTGTGGAGCTACCAGCCTCCTGTACCTGTCTTCAAGTTCACTGATCATTTCCCTTGCTCTGCCTAGTCTGTCATTAAGCCCATATAATGAATTCTTCATTTCTGATATTGTATTTTCCACTGTAGCATTTCTATTAGGATCATTCTTTTAGTTTCTATGTGTTTCAATTCTCCATCTCTTCAGACATGTTATCTACCTTTTACACGCCATTCTTTAGGATTTTTATCATCGTTACTTTAAAGTCCCTATCTGTTAGTTTCAATAGCTAGTCTACTGAAATTAAGAGGAATTTATATTTGGAGACTAGCTAGGTCTTCTCCTCTTGTCTATCTCCTCCCTGGATCATGGATCAAATTTTATTGCCTCTTCATGCATCTTACTTTTTACCACACGTAAGACATTTTGTATCAAACAACAGTATATTCCTCTTCTTTCAGGCTATCAGAGGTGGAGCACAGAGTCAGTCTTGTCCATGGTTGAGCTGAGTCTGGACTTTTTTTGTTTGTTTGTTTGTTTTGTGGGGTACCTAGGCCTCTCACTGCTGTGGCCTCTCCGGCTGCGGAGCACAGGCTCCGGACGCGCAGGCTCAGCGGCCATGGCTCACGGGCGCAGCCGCTCCGCGGCATGTGGGATCTTCCCGGACTGGGGCACGAACCCACGTCCCCTGCATCGGCAGGCGGACTCTCAACCACTGCGCCACCAGGGAAGCCCTGGACTTTTTTGTAGGTTTGGTTTGAAGGAGGGTCAGGACTTTCCCTCTGCATGGCTTGGGCTCTGAGCACTGAGAGGTCTCTTTCTGTTTTACATCTGAGGTCCCAGCTTTCTGAACCTTGAGAGTTCCTTCTCTATGTTGTAGCCTGGCTGGCAGACGTAGGGGCCACAGAGACTCACTGTTGCTCTCTGGCCCCACTGGAGAGCTCTCTCTGGTCTGTTGCCCTGCTCCCAAACTTGGGAGGGCAGTTGTCTAACACTCAGTGAAGGTCTGTGATGCCTTGAAGGGGTTTCCTCCAACTCTCCCCTGCACGCTAGACCTCAGTAGCTGAAAGCCTGGAGTTTCCAGGATGGATTTCTCTTGACTTTCCCCCTTGGCCCGCCACTTTCAAAGGGCTGCTGTCTGTCACTTGGGGAAGCCACTCCCTATCTTGGGGTCTTTCAGTCTTCTCGATTTACCCGTGGGAAAGAGGAGCCCGTGGATACAAACTCGCTCTGTGGCTGGAGCTCCTCCACCCTCTAATCTGTCATCTGGCCATCAGAGCTTCCTTCAACTGGCCGCATGGTCCTGCCTGTCCTGTGCTTCCCTCACCGCTCTCTCAGGGGTGAGAGCAGTCAGCTAGCAAACTCCTTCAATAATATTTTCTATCACTCCACTTCCATACTCTGGGTTTCATACAAATGTTAGTCATATGGAAGCACTGCATGTTCACAGTAAGGACAGCGTTTTCTTGGAGAGCCAGAAAGTGAGTTGTTTTATGAAACATCTTAATTTAGTCAATTTTTTTAAAAAAAACAGGGAAATTCTATGGTAGTCATTGCCTTTGTCTGTGAAAATTATAGAAAAGGGAAATCAGGAGACCAGCGAAGGAAATCACTCCACTTCTGGAAAATACTTTGTTTGCCCTTACTTACGTCCTTTTTCAAACTTCTGAAGGTTGAGGAAGGGAATGGGGCTGCCTGAATGTCTGTTTGACGGGATCTCTTCATGCTGTGGTTTCTCATTTTTCTAATTTCAAATTTCAGAATTTTAAAGCAGATAGTGGCTTGTCCAACTTTACAAAGCTTCTTAATTACCTGATAGTGAGAGGAAAATCGGGCTGAAGGCATAATTGGCAGAAGAGCTCACCCAAGTACCATGCCTTTACTCTGATTTAAGGAAGTTTCAGCCAGAGAAAGTGGTCATTTCCAACTGGGCTGTTCTTATATTGCTATGTTGTGAGGTGTGTGATTCCAAAGTTATTCCCTGTAGTAGGGATAAATCCAAGTGGTCATTTCTATCGTAATGCTCCATGGGTAATTGCCGGGATCCTCATTTTAGGACTTGGTTCTTTGACTGCCATGACTGCAACATGTATCCGTGAATACATTTGGTCCAATCTCCTTAACCGTGTTGGAAACTGGTCCAGCTTGGCCTCCCATAGGGAACTCTTTCTGTGGCCAAAGATGCCAATACATGTAATTTCCTACATGCTTGAGGTCTCAGCTCCCTCGGACGTCAGGCTGGCCATGCAGTGACAGACCTGCCTCTCAGTGGGAGTTCTCAGGATGTCTAATCAGATGGAAATCTGACCTGTATGCACGGCTGGCCTTGGCAGTTAGATGGTGCAGGAAACCAAATCTGCCCTGGCTTTACTAGTTCACGAGGTGAGTGCTGGCCACAGTCCCGCTTGCTGTGGACCCATTGCCTTCCGGTTGGATGTCTTTGGGTCGGATCTGTTTCTCGTGAACCCACAAAAGGAAATCAGCGCTGTTAGGAGATCATGTGGAGACGTAAACCCGGAACTCCAGGGACTTTCCAGGTGCATCTGTGGACCGTTCATTCATTCATGCACTTACCTCCATCTGTTGGGGACCTACTATGTGCCAGGCTCCATGCAAGACCCTGGGGTTATGGGAGTAACCAGGAAATAGTTCTGCCCACAGGGGGATCATAGTCTAGAGGGAGAGATAGTCACAGAACAAGAAGTGACAGATGGGAGTGTGTGCAGAAGCCAGGATCTGGTGGGCACTTGGCAGGGGGCCTTGACCGAGCCTGAGGTGGGGGCAGGGGCAGAGGTGGTTTCCCCCGAGGAAGCCGCCTATGCCCTGAGACCCCCAGGAGGAGTAACATTCCCAGATGAGGAGGGAGAGAAGGGGCAGGCGGAGAGTATTCAGGGAGCGGACCCGGTGTGCAAGGGTCCGCAGCGGGAGCCGGCAGTGTGTTTCCACGAAGGCAAAGGCCAGTGTGTCTGAGGGCAGGAAGGTGAGAGGACGTGGAGAAGTAGGTGAGACCACGCCATGGGGCTTCGTAGCTACGTGAAGGAATCTGGGTTTTATCCTAAAAACAAGGGGGAGGAAGTAGAAGGATGCGAAGTAGAGGAGTGAGCTGATTACATTTGCAGTTTCTTTTTTCTTTTTCTTTTTTGCGGTACGCGGGCCTCTCACTGTTGTGGCCTCTCCCGTTGCAGAGCACAGGCTCTGGACGCGCAGGCTCAGTGGCCGTGGTTCATGGGCCCGGCCGCTCCGCGGCACGTGGGATCCTCCCGGACCGGGGCACGAACCCGTGTCCCCTGCATCGGCAGGCGGACTCTCAGCCACTGCGCCACCAGGGAAGCCCTAGATTTGCATTTTCAGGAGATCCCCCTGGTGCAGAAGGGGCTGGAGGGTGCAGCTGGTGGAGGGAAGGGGGCTTCTTTGCAGACACCCAGGCAGGAGGCTCTGGGACCCTGGTCGTGGGCTGGAGGTAGGGAGTGGGGTGGAGCGACCTGGAGTAACTCTGCGTATTTTAAGAGTAAACTTCATGTGACTTGATGATGGAATTAACTGGGTGGGTGAAGGAGAGCCTGCGAGTTTCCTCAACAACATGCACAAACTGGGGAGCTTAAAACAACAGAAATTTATTTGTTTCACAGTCCAGGAGGCCAGAAATCTGAAATCAAGGTGTGAGTAGGGCCATGCTCCCTCTGCAGGCTCTGGGGGAGGGTCCTTCCTGCCTCTTCCAGCTCCTGGGGCTCCTGGCATCCCTGGCTTGTGGCTCCATCACAAATCCCTGCTTCCATCTTCACATGGCTTCTCCCTGTGTCCTCACCTCCTTTTATAAGGACACCAGTCATTGGATTTAGGACCCACCAGGGAGATCTCATTTTAATGAACTAATTACATCTGCAAAGACCCTATGTCTAAATAAGATCTCATTCTGAGGTTCTGGGTAGACATGAATTTGGGGGGGGCACCCCTGAACCCACTACAGGGAGGGAGGAGGAGTCAAGGATGGCTCCAGACCTCCTGCTTGAGTAGCTGGGTGGGACAGACAGACAGCAGCGTAAAGACATCAGGACCACTGATCCGGGGACACGAGATCATGGGTGCGCGGGTGGTGAGACCGGACCTGGTGGCAGCCTCAAGCGCCTCGCCTTAACCTTTTCTTCTTTTTCACGTGAGTGAGGCTGAAAACCTTTCAGTTCGTCCTTACTTGGCGAAAGCTGTTCTGTAAAGCTGATGCATAGCTTGTTGGCTCAACTCAGTAAAGGTTGTGAGGACGTTCATAGTGTGGGGACCCCTGAGGCCTCACACGGTACCAGGTTCAGCGTCGAGCTGGGAGGGCCCAGCTGTCCTGGGCTCTCGGCACTGACCAGCTTGGCCACTTCCCAGCTGTGTGGCCTCGGGGAGGTCTCTGAGCTTCTCAGGTTGCTTCCTTTGTACAACGGAGTTGAAAACACTTACGAACAGGGTCATGGAAAGAATCACGTAATGCTTGAAAGTGCTCGACACAGAACCAGTCTGGGTTTGGTTTTGTTTTTACTTTTAATGGAGGAGTTCCGCATCAGGGTTGTACTTTACATTCACCAAACCCATCAGCTGGAGAGTGTCCGCGATTACGCGATGCTTGGTGAAACATCCACGTTCCTCTTGAGCGTGAATTATTGACAAATGCTTGTGATTCTTCCTTTCCTAAGCACTCAGGTGAGAAAAATCCCACTTCATTGTAGATTCTCTTTTATTAAGGAAATACTTTATTTAGGAGCCTGGGAAAATGGTGCTTGATGGATACATAATAAGCAGGTGGATAAGAAAAACAGTAACCTTCCCTCATAAAAAGAAGGCAAGGAAGTGAAAACTCCGCAAAAGGAGTGATGCTAAAGAACTTTGCATTTAGAGAGAGAGAGAGCTCACTTGTCAGTTCCTTTCTTCAGTTTCCTTCGGTTGCCCAGCTCCGTTGCCGTACCCTTAGAATGGCTCTTCCTCCAGCCCTAAATCAATGAGCCAGCACTCCATACAGCTGTGCCTGCCCTCAACCCCCACGTGACTCTGTACCCCAGCCCCCCTCCTTCCTGTCCCATAGCCCTTTCCTGGCACGGTTTCCTCGCTGACCCAGCCTGGATCCCAGAACCAGGCATGGTCTCACTCTCCGTTGGATCTCAGCCTTGACCTATAGCCCCCATCCCCAGCCTTCAGACGTCTCTCTCCTGGTCTCAGGGTTCTGGCTCCTCATTGATGGCAGAAATCACGACCGTGCCTTAGCCATTTCCCCAGCCTCGGCCAAGGCCAGAGAGCTGCTTGCCCATCTTCTTGTGTATCCCAGTCTCACAAACTTGTTAAGACCTCGATCCAGGTCTCATGTGCATCACTTACGGGAAGCACCAAACATCTTCTGCCAACCATCTGGATGCCAGAATGCCATCTTTCACAAGTCAGCTCCCAGAATCTGACCTCCCCTGTGAAACCTTCTGCCCTGACTCATCAGAGGACAGTGGATGTCCTCCTGTTAACCATTATAGCCTGGACCGAGGCTTCTCCTGGTCACTTCCCATGTTCTCAACCCTCACACGTGCCTAAGGTGCTTGTGGCTCCATCACAAATCCCTGCTCTTACCTCCTACCCTGAGAGTATGACACGCTTACTTTGCACCTGGTTCACTTTGTTTTCTTTTCTTTTGTCACGAAATATAAGGATTTATTGCAAGTAGTCCAGATTGAAGTTTAGTTTCCAAAATTGCAGGCGTGAGCAGTGTCTCAATGGAATACCCACTTCAGTGAAATTTACTTCAGTGGTCCTCCTTCTGTTGGATAATTTGCTTCAAGGTTTTCAGCCTGGTTGCTAATACAGCAGAAGAGGCTTCGTGCATGTGGTGTTCTCTGTATTTAGGGCTCTTTCTTGAGGATAGATTCTGACACATGAAGAAGTTCAGTGTTCTGCGTCTCTTGAAAAGTAATGCAGAATTGCCATTCTGGGGGCTTGTGGTGATTTAAAGTGCTCCTAGCAATACACAAAGGTGTTTGATTTCACCACCTCCCCTGGAGGAGTGGGAAATGAGATAGAAGATCAGCTGGGGATGAGGAGAGAGCCTGGAAGTGCTTAGTGCCCAGTCAAATACAGCGAACGTCTCACCTTCCCATCTGTCCTAAAGGTCCAGGTAGAATCCCAATCTCATGTTGACTCAGCAGGTCACCTGTCTCCGGGGTTTAGTCTCGTAGACCAAAGGAGATGTGAGCACAGCCAAGCAGCTCCCTGCCAAGCAGCTGTGCAAACTTCATCCTCTCAGCAGCGGATTCCCTGTAAGTCTGACCGAGGGCGTGTCTTGGGAAAGTGAGCTTTGCGTGAATCATTTAGACCCTGCTCTTGCTTCAGAGTCGGGCCCATCTGCCTAATTGCTGGCTGGAAGTAACCCGTGGGTTCCGCTGAGCTGGCCACAAGTGTGTGCTGGGAATGTCAGGCTCTTTGCTAAGTCCCAGTGGGGCTTGTTTGTTTCGTGGAGATGGTACAGCCCCTTGCTCAGGGGCCGTTTTGATTTGTTCTCGGAATACGAAGCTGTCCCCCGTCAGAAACATCCATCCTCCCTCTCCATGGAGGATCCTTCTTCCGTATCAGACCAGGTTCTCCCAAAGTAAGCTCCTTCCTGGTGGGCAACTCAGCAACGACGTACCAAGAGAGATGGACAGTCAGCTGAGCAACAGAACCTTAAGCTTTGTTAGCAGACACGCGTCTTCAAGTTCTGCCTCTCTCATTGGCTCGCGGTGTGAGCTCAGCCTGGTGGCTGGAACCCTCTGAGCCTCACTTCCCACATCTGTAAAATGGGGACAAAGGCTGTCTCTGCCCGCTAGGGCTTCAGGCAGAGCACTCCGTGTGCTCTCCCCCTCCTCGCCAGGGAAGCTCAAAGGTAAGTCGCAGTTCCCTCTAAGTTGTGATGCCTTCTCCTTTCTCTCTTAAGCCTGCTTGAAAACCACAGAGTCTACAGGCAGCCCAGGGAGGTGGCCCAGCCCTGCTTTTCTCTGAATCTGGCAGAAAGGAAGGATAGAAACCCAAGGTCCAAACAGGCAGCCCGGGGGCCAAGTTTAGCCTGTAGATGTGGTTGGTTTGGTTTGAACGGTGTGTGTGTGTGTGTGTGTGTGTGTGTGTGTGTGTGTGTGTGTGTGTGTGTAACTGAACGAGGATTTAACAGTTGGGGGATTTTACACAAACATCTGGACTTCTGGCATGGCTTGAAAACCTCAGAGCTTCAGGCAGTGCTGAGCTGCCACAGTGAGCCTCTCTTGAGGACAAGGTTGTCCCTCCATTTTGTTCACTGCTCTGTTTCCATGGCCTAAAGCCGTGCTTGGAGGTGTTCTCGATTTGCAAAACTGGAAGAACGGATGGCCAAGTGGTGGCCGCCCACTTTGGGCAAGACCCACCCTGTCCAGTGTGTCAAAGCCCCCGCCCCCTGCATGGAGAGCTCACACCGGGTCCACCGTCACATACCTGTGTCCCCAGCCTGGCCTCTCGGTAACAGCCGTGGGCATAAAGTGTGTGTGTGTCCTTCATTCTAAAATGTGGTCCATCAGACCCCAGCTAGAAACGCTTCCAGAAATGCCGCCGCGAGGAAGCCTAGATGCCTGCGGCTGTGACCACAGCTCTCACGAGTGAGCGCGTTCTGGGGCGGGGTCAGGCAGACGTCATTGGCTGCCGTTGCCAGGGCAGTGCCCACGGTGTAGTGTCCGTGCTGCGTGGACAAAGAGAAGGGATGTTGTTTAAGGGGCCAGCAATGCTCCTCTTATTGTGCATTTTCCAGGGAAAATAAGTCTCGGACCCCCAGTTAGAGGCAAAAGCCGTACAACCCACGTCCAGATGTCCCTGTGTTCTTCCATCCAGAGCAGCGGTTCTCCACTGGGGGTGGTTTTGGCAATGTCTGCAGACATTTTGGTTGACACAACCGGGAGGAAGTTCTATTGGCCTCTAGGGGGTAGAGACCAGCGACGCTGCTAAACATCCCGCGGTGCACGGGGCATGCCCCATGGCAGAGAATGGCTGGGCCGCAGCGTCTGCAGTGCCGGGGCTGGGAAGCCCTGTGCTAGAGCCACAACACCTGGGTGCTCCCCCAGCCCTGCTTCATCACTGCGGGCCTCGGCCCACTGCCTCTCTGAGCCTCAGGTTCCCGTCTCTAGTTCGGGGATGATAGGAAGGCCCATCCCTTGTGGACACGTGGGGCTGTAAAGGAGATAACCTGTGTGCAGGTCCCAGGCGTCCCGGGAAGGCAGTAGTCATATAGCGCTCTGCTGCGAGCTCACCATGACCTCAGGCTCGTCACGTGCCCGCTCTGAGCCTCAGTTTCCCCACCTGGACATCAGGGAGAGTGATATCGCACCCTTCTGAAGGGGTGTGAGATTAAACAGGACTCTGCCCGTGCTCGGCGCACGGCACGTGAGGACAGCCGTGAGCGTTGCCGTCTGCCTCTCAGCCCCTGCTCCTGGCTTCCCCTGGCACAGCCGTGCCTTAGGTGCAGCTCCCGGCCTCTCCCCCTGCCCTCACATCCGCATTCCTCATCCACGAGGTGGGTAAACCCACCCCGACCCACACTCTCCAGGAGGCTTCGGGAAGTCCGCTGAGTCTGACCTTTGGTGGCTGGACAGCTCACAGGGGAGCGGGGAGGCAGTGGATGGGCTTCCAGGGGGGAGATGGGCGTGGCTTAGTCTAGGCTGGTTGTTGATGGGGGTGGCGAGGAGGGGACGGAATTGAGAGAGATCCTGAGGGCAGAGCCCAGCGGAGTTGCCAGTGGATTGTGTGGTCTGTCCCAGAGAACTGTGAGGTGTCCGGGGACGGGAGCGCACCTCGTTTCAC
The DNA here is from genome assembly GCF_008692025.1 of Phocoena sinus. Lineage (NCBI taxonomy): Eukaryota > Metazoa > Chordata > Mammalia > Artiodactyla > Phocoenidae > Phocoena > Phocoena sinus. The sequence continues at coordinate 3,619,552 of NC_045777.1, read as the reverse complement.
TGGTTTCTCCCCAGCGTCTGAGTCAATATGGTTTGTGGATTTAAATAAGCTTGGGGCTTTTGGGGCCTCCTTCTGGGATAACCCTAACTCATCTGTCATCTTCTCATGGTTTATATGCCGTTGTGGCAGGAGTGTCCTGAGACTGGGGTGGGGGCTCCCTCCCACCTGAGCCTCTTTGGGTCTCAGTTTCCCCATCTGTACAATGGGGATGAAATCCCTCCCTCCATGGCCTCTTGTGAGGATTCAGTAAGACCTGGTATTGGAAGACCCGGCAGTGATGGGCTCCCGGAGAACAGATGGGACGAATGTGGTGATGAATCGTCCTCATGAGAGCTGGTCCCAGGGGCGCTGAGTGCCTCCTGGGAGCCTGGCACCAGGCTAAGCGGCGTTTCTGCTGTTAACCCCGTCTGGCTCAGTGACTTGGCCTGGGTCACTGCTCACAGCCGGGTTCTGGGGCTCTGCGTATGGCAGGTGTACAGCTGGGTCGGGAGCTCCCGGGAGCAGGCCTTGTACCTGACCTTGCTTGGCGCTCCCTTGGGACTGCCCTGAGCTGGACAGTGATTCGTGGACCCTGGATGTTGGCACCTCGGAGCTGCCCGGGTCAGACAGAAGTGGCTTCTGTGCCACCTCCTAACATGTGGCCTTGGGAGCTCATTTTACCTCTTGGAGCCTGTCTCCCCACCAGACAGAGGGATCATAGAAGTGCCCGCCCTCAGGACGGTCACGAGTGAGGGTGAGACCAGGCCTGGCAAAGGGGGCCCGGCGGTTCCCCCTGCCTGGCAGCCCGGCGCTGCCTGCAGAGATGCTTTGCATGCGAGTCGAGGGAGAGTAAACCGTTTATGTTTCCGTCCTCTGCCTTCAGCCGAGATTCCAGTCCTCAGTTTTCCTGACCCTGAAGAGGGGCAGAAATTGTCTGCCCACTTCAGCTGTAAGCACATCGGGCTGGCCCCTCCCCGGCGGGATGGCAGAGAGGTGCCATTAGCAGGGCAAGACCTCTTTTCTGAAAGGCAGAAGCAGCCTATCCGTGGCTGCTGGAATTAGAGGTTTCCAGAGAGACCCCAAACGTGGATAACTCCCAAAAAATGTTCCGTGTTCGTGTGCTTTGCTCCAGGGCTGTGTGAGGGGGCCTGACTCTCCTCTGAGCCCTGCCCTTGGGATTGCCTCCCCGCCGCCGCCCCCGCCCCGCCCCGCCCCCCCCCCCCCCCCCCCCCCCCAGCTCTTGGTTGGAGCCTTTACTGTGTGATAAGCACTTTGCTTACCTCACACCAGCCCTGGGGGGGGGGGGGGATCCACGCTGTACACTTGGGGAAACGGAGGTACACAGTGGGGCGTGAAGCCCTGGCTGCAACGTGGTGGACACAGAACTCAGGCCCGGGTCAGCCTTGCTCCAGAGCCCGGCCCCCAACACCTGGGCTTTTCTCCATCAGCAGGAAGGATCTGGGCCCCTCTGGGTGTGCAGTGAAGCGGACTCAGCAGCAAGACCTTCACTAATCAGCTCCCGGCCCCGGCCTAACCCCTGGCAGCCTTATACCCACTTTGCAGGTGAGAGCACTGAGGCCCAGAGGAGTTGTTGCTTTCCCAAGTTGACACCGTCATGAGGTGGTGAGAGCAGGATTCAGATCCAAGCTGCCTTTCTCTAGATTAGAAATCCCAGCCAGGGACAGTTCTTCCCCCTCCAGGGGACATCACAATGTCTGGAGACACTTGGGTCGTCAGAATTGGGGCTGGGGGCTTCTGGCATCTCATGGGGAGAGGTCGGGATGCTGCTGGACGTCCTACGATGCACGCTGTGGGCCCCCGATGCCAACAGTGCTGAGGCTGAGAAACCCTGCTCTGGGCCCCTCCTCGCTGGGCGGTCACCCCTAAGCCAGCCATAGAGGTATAGATGCAATAGGTGTCGGGCCTTCAGCTGAGCCTCCCCTTCTGTCTGCTGCCCATCCGGGCCTGGAATAGAAGGTGCAGTGAGGGTCCCTGCCGTCAGCACCTTTTCACCGAGGTTGGAGGTCAGAGTCCCATTCTCCTGCCGTGGTCCCTCCAAGCTTGGCTCTGGGCAGCCTCCCTGACCTAAGCCTGCAGCAGCCATCTCATGACTGTGCAGGGCCAAGGTGCCCTCTCCCCAAGGTCAGCGTGGCAGCAGTGGGGGTAGAGGAGAGCACCCCTCTAATCGATGGGCCCCGCCTAAGGCCAGGAGAAGTTGCTGGCGCAGTGGGTTTTGAATGTGGGACTTAGGGTTTAGGTTCTGGTGACTTCTGCCAGACTCTGGCCAGCTGCTGGCCTGGGCAGTGTCCTGACAGCGCTGGGGAGCAAATCGTGGGCACTGAGCAGAGCAGGGGGGGCTTGGTCCATGAGCTGATTCCTCAGGCCCTGGGCCGCTCTCCTCACCCCATCCCCACCTGCACTCCTGTAATGTCTGTATTTAGAAATGTTTACGGATAATAATGGTGTTCAGCCCCAAAAGGCAGACAGGAGCGTCCTGACAATTGCAGTGCGGCTCCGGGTTGGAGCTTTTTTCAGGGAGCTGAGCTAGTCCGGAGCGCTGCAGGGCTGTTTGCCAATCACTGCCTCCGAGGGAGGTTTGGAGAGACAGGATCCAGGCGCCTGCAGGGAGACAGAGTTCCCTGGGAGAATGAGGACCTTAATTCAGAACCATTCTTTGACCAGAAGGTAAGTGGGATTCCCCCAGACACCTCCGAAGGAGGGAGGGGTGTAGGCGTCTTTCGTAGGGGAGGCCTCTTAAGAAGGCAGAGACTTCGCAAAAGTGAACAGCACCAGGGCCAGCGGAGGGGGAAAGACTGCCCCGCCCCACCATGAATCAGATGGCCAGGTTGGGAGTCTGGGCTGAGAGATGGGTGTGCCCTTCTCCCCACAGATGGGTCGATTTTATGTGTCTGGTGGGTCGGGCCAGGATTAGCCAGCAGCCCTGCCACAGAGACCAGAAAAAGAGTCTTTTGTTTCCACAGGAATGCTATTTTAACCTATTACTTCTGTGCTAAAAATAAAAATCCCACCTGGATGCCTTTTCATCTCCAGCTTGTAAGCTGATTCCCAGGGAATAATAGATTGTCGTGGATGTGCATTTTGACTGCATGGGGTCCTATTCCGAAGCCAGGTTTTGTCAAAATTCAAAGTAGGGGAGGTTTCCGACAGTGGAGGTTTAAACCTTCATTTAGCATCAGGGAAAAAGATTGCACAATCAGGAGGCATTGCACTTTGGGAATCTCCACCACAGAATCCCTGCTTGGGAGGCGGGGCGTGGGGAGGAGCGCGTACATTTTGCTTTTCTGTGAGTTTGCATTTGGCATAGTTTTTGGATTTGGGGTTCTGAAAAATGGTTTGCCGGTGAGGTTGGATATCTGAAGTTGGGGCCAAAGAGGAAAATGGGGAAACTAATTCTGAGTGGTAATATGGGTCGTGGGAAGTTCTTGAAAGCAAAATTGGTTCCCGACTGTGCCCTGCTGTCTTTCTAAGCTGCAAGTTTTTGGCCCCAGAGGGAAATGGTGATCTGTATCCTAATTTCTTCAGGAGACGGCACTTGTCTGAATGCCAAATCCCCTCCCCTGAAATGCTTGCTTTTTTTCTTAGCGGGGGTGGGGGGGTGGGGTGGGGGTGGGGGGGGAGCAAAGATGGTAAGTTAGCAGTGCTTTTGTGGGATGTCCTTGGCATGTTACACTGTGAGGATGAATTACAGATTTATGCAAATTCATAATGATGGTAACCACTTACAAAAATCTAAGCATAACGGATCATTAAAAAACACCATGCTTGAAGTTCATTCAGAAATCATCAAGGGTATATTGTTTGATTAAGGAGAGAAGGGAACACTTGTCCTAGAGCCATCATGTCAGCTGTCACCTAGGTGTGACTCTCTGAGAAGCAAATATTCCCAGTAAGACACGCCGCAAATTGGCCGCTGTTTAATTTCACAACTTTTACCAGGCGAGCTAAAGGAAGTAGCCCTTATGAAAGCGCAGTTTCCTTACCATAAATGACCTTCCCTCCAGAGCCACACCCATGGGTGGCTTGGCAGTTTGTAGTTCTCTGTCCACATGCAGTAGATATAGACTTTCTTTTTCCCTGTATTATTATTATTATTATTTTGGGATTAACTCTTTGGTTCCAGGCAATTGAGCCCTGAGTCAGTATGATTGGCAGCCTGTGACTTATGCGATTGTTAATTACATTGTTGTTACATAAGGCAATAGCTTTACTTGTGGGGTGACTGACTGCTCCTACCTTGCAGGTGCGGAACATTCTATTTTTAGACTGTAAAGTATCACCCTGGGAGCAACCTGCTCACTCCTGCCTCCCCTGGGGCCCTTCGCTTTGTACCCACGGAGCTGTGGGCATGAGGGCACATGGTATATATGGACAGAGCAGCCCGCTTCTCCTGTCCAGGGCCCGCTGGGACCTAAGGAGTGGCCAGAGGCTGTTTTTCTTTCTGGTCCTGGAGTTGATGAACCAGAGCCCTTTCTGCTCAGCCTGTGGTGCTATTTTTAGCTCCCTTTCTTCATTGCTTCTTGACACAATTTGACATGTCACAGCAGAATCCCGTCTACTTGCAGAGCTTACTGTGTTCTGCAATCTGTTTTTTGTGGGGCAGAAATCATCTTTGCCTGAGCATATTGTATTGTCGTTACTTAGGTGGGAGGTTAAGATAATACCCATTAACTTCAAAAGATACATGCAAAATAAAATCTAACGGTTTATTTTATTTCTGTGCTAATTTCCCGGCTGACCGGCTGGCTGGCTGGCTGGCTGGCTGGCTGGCTGGCTGGCTGGCTGGCGTGAGCACCTGGACGGGAGGGAGGGAGTATTCTTCCAGCTGTTGGCTCAGAGGGCAGAGAGCAGTGGTCCAGGGTTTGAGAACCTGCATCAGAATCCCCCGGGGAGGGGGGCGGGGCTTGTCACAGGAGCCATTGCAGCCCCACCTGCACAGTTTCTGATTCTGCAGGTCTGGGATGGGTGTGAGAATTTGCATTTCTAGTGTATTCCCAGGTGATGCCCCTGGTCCGGACCACTCTTAGAATCACTGATGTAGAATCACAGTGAAGGTCAGTAAATACTTAGAGCGGGGAGAAAAGGCATAATTCTAGAGCCAATTTAGAAAATGTTCAGATAGCAGAGAGCAGGAGATTTCTGTTGGTTTGTATCCTGTCCACATGGTTGAAGATGAACTTGACAGGAAAAGAAATGAAAGTTTACAGAAAAACTTTATTTCACAGAAGGGCTGAGTATTAGATGATCCGGGGAATTAGTTGGTAGATGGGACGTTACTTCAGGGGGATAAGGCTGAACTGTGGAGAGGTGGAGTGTCACAATTTTAGACCACTTACTTTGAGATGGTTCAGCAGTGCCCACGGTCTGTAAGAGAAGTATGTGTGAGTAAATATATAGAACGCACAGAGCAAAATAGTAACAATTGCTGAACCTGGGGGTGTTCATTATATAGGCTTAACACTTTTCTGCAAGTTCAAAGATCATATTAGCACATTAGGAACAGTAATAGGGCTGAGGGCTCATCTTGTCTTTTTTGTGTGTGCTTCATCGTGGGTGTTTAGAGCTAAGTTTCTCTGGGTGTGTCAGGCATGTGCGTGGACACACACGCAGCCCCGTCGCCGTTACAGTTAGTTCCTGGGACACGATCATGCCCCCGGTTCATGTCTCTTTCGGGCTGTCTTACTGGCACCGGTATAAAGTTCCTTCCTGGAACTCGGCTTAAAGATGCGTCCGTTCTTCCCTGACACATAAGCCCCCTACTGCAGTTGCGCCCCTGTGTTTTTAACAGAAGAATTCCATAAGCTCAGGGCCTGTGACACTGCGGGGAGAAGCTCCTAGAACCTGACTGGGGACAAAGAGGTGGGTGGAATTAGTACCAGCTCTTCTCCGGGAGAGCTCTTCTCTGGCCCGGAGTCGAGGCTCAGGGCTCTCACGTCGAGGGGGAAACACGACGCAGGGGTGTGTGGGGTCAGGCGCCCACCGTGGGCCCCGCGAGTCGCTGCCACCAGGCCCTAGGACTGTCTCCTTTCCTTCCTTCCTCCCCTTCCCATCTCTCCGTTTTCCTTCCTTCTTTTTCCCGCACGGCTTCTGATCCGAGTAAGTAGCACAATAGGAATCCAGAATTATTAAATTTCACCCTGGGAAATAAAGCACCTCACCTGTGTCTTCCCAGCCCCCCCCCCCCCCCCCCCCGCCCCCACGGGTGAGCACACAGCGCGTGCTGGCTCTTTGCACCTCTCCCTCATCCTCACTAGGGCCTGGAAGGCAGGTCCTACCGTTGGCTGCCATTTGACAGATGGGCAAACTGAGGTTTAGAAGTGTAAGGAAGTTGCCCCTCATCCCAATCTTGAGCCCATTGACCCCCAAGCCCACATTCTTCCCCACTAGTGTGGTGGGGAGAGCAGGGCAGGGTAGGGAGTCCTCTGGTCCCTTCTGGGCTCTGCTGCCCACCCTCAGGCCTGGCTACTCACTCCTTCGAGCGAGGGTAACCAAGTGCTTAGCCTTGGGGCTTGGAGATAGACTGGCCGGGTCTGCGTCTCCCAGTGGGTTATTCGTGTGAGCTTCCAAACAGGGGGTACTTGATACGGGGACCGTAGGCCCACACTGATGAGAATATTTACTGTCTGGCCTGTTGCAGAAAAAGTTTGCTGACTTGTGATTTTTCCCATGAGGTAGCTGTCTGGGTGGAGATCAGACACACACACCGCACAGAGAAAATGCAGCAAAGATGTTAACAGTTGTGTGGTGGTGTATATACAATTGTGTACATATAATTGTTCAGTTTACTATTTTTTCTACTTTTCTGTATGTTAACAAAATGGTAAGACATTTTGATAACTGTAATAGTGATGACCCCCGGGTCTCTAGAGGAATGCCACAGGGCTCTATCCTAAGTCCTGCAACATCAGTATTTGCCTTAACAACTTGGCAGGTTAACAACAACTGGGTAGACGATGGAACTGATAAAAGCATTAACAGTGAGTCCAAGAGTCAAACGTATATCTCAGCAGACCGCTTGGGAGGCTGAGATGACGAGACGTTTCATGTTGCTAAACTTCAAGCCCCCAGCCTAGGTTCACAAAGCTCACTGCCCAGGCCCCGCCAGGAGTAGCCGTGGGTGGGAATCTAGCCTCTTCGTTGAACTAAACTGATGTCTACTGCCCCAGAGTGTGGGCACTGTTCTGGCTGTCGGGATATCGGTGAGCAGAGCAGGCATGTTAGCTGGTCCCTGGGGGCCTGCATCTGATGGGAGAGGGGCGGCAATAGCCAGTACCCATCACCGGTAGGGAATCACCCCGCACGCTGGTAATAAATGTTGTGGGAAATTAGCAGGGGATGGAGGGCAGGGGGACGGGAGCCTACGTGTGGTGGGCGGGAGACAGCTGAGTGTTTGAATCAGGGTGGGCATCACTGAGGAGGTGACATTGGAGCCAGAACTGGAGGGCAGTGAGGAAATGAACCATTGGATATCGGGGGCAGGGGGGTGGGAACCATCAGGGCAAAGGCCCCCTGTGGGAGCCCCCGGGGGTCCAGGAGCAGTAGGAGAGAGCCGGCAAGGTCGTAGGAGGGGGCTGCCAGGACTTCGGGTTTTGTGCCCAGTGTGCCAGGAGCCATCGGAGGGTTTGAAACTCAGAGACTTGAGATCGGACATAGGATTTCGGGGACCCCTAGGCCACTGTGTGAGGGCAGGCAAGGGTCAGGGAGTCAGGCCAGTTCCGAGGTCACTGCTGCGATCCAGGCGGAGATGGCAGTGACTGACCACGGCAGGGGGGGCGGGCGCAGGTAGAAGGTGGAGCCAGTGGGATCGGCCGAGGGAGTGAACCAGGACGGGAGGGCTGAGGGTGACCCTCAGCTTTTGTACTGAGAATCAGGAGGACGGAATTCCCTTCCTGGCCTTGGAGGAGACGGCCCTGGGTAGAGCAGGTTATGGGGGAGAGAAGTTCATTTGGGCCACGTTGAGCTTGAGGTGTCAGTGGGACATCCACGTGGACACAGTAGATGGCACCTGGTGGCCTGAGCCTGGCGTCCAGTAAAGGGCTGGGCAGCAGCTCTGCATCTTGAAGGCTCTGCATCACGGATGTGGCCGATAGACATACAGCACGTTCTCTGATGAGCTCTCTCCCAACTCACTTGTCTGCCACCTTTAGGGTACTTGGCTGAATATTTTCTTTTTTTCTCTTTTTTTCTTTTTTTCGCGGTACGCGGGCCTCTCACTGTTGTGGCCTCTCCCGTTGCGGAGCACAGGCTCCGGACGTGCAGGCTCAGCGGCCATGGCTCACGGGCCCAGCCGCTCTGCGGCACGTGGGATCTTCCCGGACCGGGGCACTAACCCGCGTCCCCTGCATCGGCAGGCGGACTCCCAACCACTGCGCCACCAGGGAAGCCCTCTTTTAATTTTTATTAAAAGAAAGTCTATTTACTTTTACCTAAAACTCGTTTTAAAAGGAAATCTTTTGCTGCGACTTCAAGTGGAAAACCACTTGCTTTTAATAAAAGGTAACCATAAAAGTAAAACAATGACTATAAAATAACATTTAGTTCAAACTAGACGTGACCTCGCACCAAGGTCTCTGACCCAGAAGACCCTCTGTACTTGTTAAAACACCAAGATCTGCAAGGGTAGGGGGGCATCAGAATCATCTTGGCACTGAACTAAGACTCTCTCCAACTTTCTCTGGAAGAGTAGAGGGGAATTGAAAAGGGACTAACCTCTGTTACTTTGCGCTGGGTCCATGAGCCCCCGAAAATCACCTTATCACCCTCGTATCTGTGCCTGGATCTTTCTGAGCGAGCAGCTGATAGATGGAGAATGTATACAGTAATGGAGCTTAGGGTCTAGCTTGACCCTCTGCTCAAGGTTGAGTTCCCTTTGAGATGCTGTGTTTTCTGGAGGACTTTGGCAAACTGGAATTTGCAAGAACATTGAGCGGGACTGTGGCTGTTTATTCTAGAACAGACTGAAGGGATGGCAACCCTGGAAAGAAAGGGGGGGATTTGTCTCTCCTGGTTCCAGAGGGTGGCACTGGGACCTACAGGGAGGCTACAGCAGACAGCTTTCAATTCCCTCTGAGCACACGCTTCCGTTCTGAGAATTCTCATTGGAGCTTGTGTTTTTAAATTAAATCATCCGCTTCCTGACTCATCTCTTTCCTCTGGGGTGTTGCTTTTTCCTGTTTCTTGTGGTCTCTTTTTCACGTTGCAGCCTTTCCTCCAGCGCCATGGTTGACCTTTTCTGCTTCAAAATGAAGCTGCAGAGAGCAGCAGAGCACACAGGGGCCGGGTGCCTGCATCAGAGATTGTACCTCAGGCTGTCCTGGTCTGGAGCTGGCCTTTGTGCTGAGGGCACTTGCAGAAGCTTCTCGTTACGCGTGGTCTGGGGGCAGGCACAGGGGACCCAGTATTCTGTGCCTGGAGATGGGAGCTGTCTGTGTTATCTGTGGTCCTCCCTTTGGCTGATGGTGAGAAAGGAGTTCACCGTCATGGGAAGTACGTAACCAGAATCCGGGGATGGAAGGCCTTTTGGACCTCTGGGGTCCTTCCTGTTGTGCGTTTGTATAGTTTTGCCTCTGCGACCTCTCCTTCAGGACTCCTTCCCTGGGTGGGGAGCGTCTGGAGCGTAGCGTCTGCTGACCTGCTGTCACATCACGCCCAGCCCCAGTCGGGCTCTGAAATGTTGAATGGGTGGATGGGTGGGTGGGTGAAAGTATCTGCCGCTGAAGCCGGCTGCCCGACGCAAGGCCACCGAACCCAGCTTGGCCCGCATGTCCAGCCTCCACGCCTCAGCTGGAACGTCCTCACCGCTCCCCCCCCGCAGCTCTCCAAATCCTGCCTGTGCAGCCAGGACCCCTGTTGTATGAAATCTTGACCCGCCACCTCCACGTCAGCCCCCTTTGTGGCCCCCCCCTGCCACCGTCCTGTACCCACCCACTCTCATTTGGCTTCTCGTGGTCTCCCTGCTCCACCCTCACCTCTGGGAGAGCCCGGGAGGCTCTCAAAGTGCAGATAGATCTTGTCCCAGCCCCGCTTCCTGTTGCCCTTGGATAAAACCCAACCCCCCAACCATGGCCTCTGAGATATGCCTCCCTCGGTCACCGCATCCTCCATCCCTGGGAGTGGCGGCTGTGTGGTTATGGTCAGGAGTTTGGAGTCGGAGCCTCGGACCCCCTGGGTTTGGACCTGGCTCCCTGCGTGCTTGCTTTGTGGCTTCCTTTCTTATTTTCCTCCTCTGTAAACAGGTGATGCTGAAGGTACCCACCTCATAGGTTGTTCTGAGGATAGACAAGTCATGGGTGAAAGGCTGAGCACACCTCCAGGCTCACGGTTGGTGCCACCTAAGTGTTTTCTTTTGTTGTTTCTCTCCCTGCTACGCACAGCTTTCTAGCCCCTTTCACCTTTCTTTTTTTTTTTTAAACATCTTTCTTGGAGCATAATTGCTTTACAGTGTTGTGTTAGTTTCTGCTGTACAGCAAAGTGGATCAGCTCTATGCATACGAATATCCCCGTATCCCCTCCCTCGTGCGTCTCCCTCCCACCCTCCCTATCCCACCCCTCCAGGTGGTCACAAAGCACGGAGCTGAAGATGTGACACATATATACAATGGAATATTACTCAGCCATAAAAAGAAACGAAATTGAGTTATTATTTGTAGTGAGGTGGGTGGACCTAGAGTCTGTCATACAGAGTGAGGTAAGTCAGAAAGAGAAAAACAGATACCGTATGCTAACACATATATATGGACTCTAAAAAAAAATGGTTCTGAAGAACCTAGGGACAGGACAGATAAAGATGCAGACGTAGAGAACGGACTTGAGGACACGGGGAGGGGGAGGGGGAAGCTGGGATGAAGTGAGAGAGTGACATGGACATACACACACTACCCGTTCGCCTTTTTTCACATTCCTTGAATTTGTCAGATGATTTCCCATGGCTGCTCGTCCTGTCCCTTCACTAAGGACACTATCCCGTCTTGTCACTGTCCCTGTTATTTTGGGGGTCTCGGGATAAATGTCACCTCCCCTCTAACCATCCCATTTAAGGTAGGTTCCCCCACCCACATTCCATGGGGTGCTTTTGTCTGCTGGTGGGTTGTGTTTGCGCCAGCCAGCACGTGCCCGTCACGAGGCTGTGGGCCTTGTCTGTAGTTTCCTTCGCTGTGTGGAGGGAGGCCACCAATGACTGTCTGTTTGTTACCAAACCACACTCAGGTCCTCTTGCCCACGTGCAGTAAAGCCAATCCACTGACACTGGGTGGTGGGGAAGGAAAGCGCAGCATTTATTGCAGGCACCAAGCGAGGAGTTCAGGACACCTAGTGCTCAGGAAGCCCGAACTCCCCAGTGGGTTTCAGCAAAGCGTGTTTACAGGCCAGGTGAAGGAGGGGGTCCCAGGGCGTGTGATCAGCTTGTGCACCATTCTCTGATCGGTTGATGGTGAGGTCACAGGGCGGTCACAGGGGTTAACATTATCCTCGGGTGCCGGGAGGTCTGGGGGCTATGTGCTCAATATCATCAGGTAGTTACTTTCTTCCACTTGGTGGTGGTTTTAGCACCTGATAAACGACTCAGGAAATGTGCATCAGATACTCTTATCTGGGTGCTTCAGAGAGGAGCTGAAGCAGAGGCTATGGGGGCGGGATCTGTCCCGAGAAGGCCCCACAGGGTCCCTCGGGGTTATGTGTTGGCTGAATGAAGGAAGGAAGGAACACACGGACTGTTGAACCACGGTGCGAGGGGCTGTGTCATTCACACGGCGTGAGGTGTGGGCCGCACCCTATGCCTAACTTCTGCTCTGCGTTTTCCCTCTGAATTCAGAAGGTGCCGGCCTCAAGGGCAGGAATGCCAGCTCGTGCCGTGCAAGGTGTCAGGTTCGTAGGCGCAGCGTCGTGCTATGAATGAGACCGAAAGGGGCTGAGCAGAGGGGGTCAGGATCGTGGTTCTGGAGCTCACGTGATCCTGACTCCTCCTACTCGTTAGCCCAGTGACCTTGGCCAACTTTATTTTATCCCTCAGTGCCACAGTCTCCTTATCTGTGAAATGAGAGTAATAATAGTGCCTGTCTTAAGGGTTGTTGGGAAGATTAAATGAGTTAGTGATATTTAAAGGTCTGGAACAGTGTCAGTGTCTGGCACATGGTAACTGCTGTGTAAATGGGGCTGATTGGATGATGATGATTGATGATGTTTTGTAATAGATTTAAAATGTGGAGTAGCAGAGAATTAAAGAAAAGGCTAGCGAACTAAAGAGGGGAAAGCCAGGATCCAGGAAACGTTTGCCAGGGAACGCATGAGCCCTGTTTGCAGTGTCAGGTGGATTGAGACTCATGAACTTTACTGAAACTGAAATGTACTGAAGCTGATGGCAGGATCCATTTCCCAGAGCATGGACGCAGCCCCCAGCAGGTGTCAGAGATGATTTTCCAGCAGTGCGTTTCACATTCTCTGTGGAATAGGACCTGTTTTAAAATTTCCAATATGCTACAAACTATTTTCTTTGGTGCGGAGAGGAACATTGTGGCACTTCACCCTAAAGGGAAGAGGGTGGAGTGTGTGGTACCTGGGACAGATCCCTACCTTGTTGCCGCTGGCTACACACACTTGCCTGGTGGGCAGTGGTCCCAGATGCCCTGCCGCTGTTTCTGATGTAACTCAGATGGGGCTTTGACTGTCATGGGATCCCATGGTCGGATGGCTATTCTCTTTGAATTCTATTTCAGTTTTCTGGTTGTAGATCAAGGAGAAGATTTTAGTTTGTGGCTGGTGTGTCTTTGACACTGGATGCTGGTTGATTTCTCTTTCCTAGCAAGCAAAGAACAGCCTCAGACACGGAGCCCTGCAAGGGTGCAGTGCCTGCCAGAATAGAATTATATTGACTTGTTTCCATTGTAGTTGTTTTGTGGCCACTTAACATTTCTGGAAATTGATTCTGGCTTTCTTATTAAAGCAGAGGTGTAAAGTTTCTTTAATAGATGCATTTATGTAGGTACAAAAAGTGAGTTGACTTAAGATGTAAATTATCCTGTAGCTGATTGTACATGTACGACAAATATAACGAAAACGGTACAGGAAGGATTCTTGACAAATCTGCAGAAGATGAGTGGAAGGCGGGGTCGGGGAAGCGGGAGTTGAGGGAGTGGAAGTTTGGGGGTCATTTGGGGCCATGTGAGCCCCTCCCCAGCTCCCTGGTGGGGTAGCATAAAGGACATGGCTGCTCCGCCTTGAACATCCACTTTGGGAGAAGCCACAGGAAGCTGTTATTCTTAGTACCGGAGAAGCCTGGTTTGCTTCATTTTTCAGATTCGGAGAACGTTGTGTCTGATTTTGTTTCTGTCTTCACCAGGGTTGCTAGGAAGCCCGGCATCCAACTTCATTTCAAACCTCCAATCTTTGCACAGAATATAGTCTGTGTTTTGTGTATTTAAGCCAAAATCATGTATTTTCTTTCCTCCTCTAGTGTCATCTCTTTTTCTTTTTTAGATCACTGTAGGCATTTCTGTAAGCCAGCTTACCTCCTTTTTGGAACACGATGGGGGTGATGATTAAATGCTGGATAAATAAATAATGATGAAGCTGTCTTCTGTAACTGTGAGACTGGGGGCAGCTTCGTTACTGGAGCTTCTGGAGGTGATCAGGACCAAGAGGCAGGCAGAGCATTGTAGGACGCGAAGAGCCTTTGTTCTGAGAGGCTCGGGCTGGGTGACGTCACGGTTGTTCTGAACGCTAATTTCTGTTATTTGGTGGTGTTCATATCTCAGGCCTCTATTTAAGATACAACATAGATTTCAAGGCACATATTTGCATTCTGTGTGGGCTGAGGTGCCTGGCTTCATTCTCTCTAAATATACCCACACCGCCCCATGGGTATTTTTAAATGCACGTCTTAAGAGCCAACTTTTCTACAGGGAGTGGGCTTATCATTGTGCCAGGGGAATTGCCATGTGGGTTTGCCAGGGCTGAGGGCAGAGACATTAACTCCCTGGGGGGAGGGCCCTTCCCCTTGCAGCCCGTGGCAGGGCTGCCCTGGGGGATCGCTCCCTAGCAGGGCGGGACTCAGTCCCTGGTGTCTGTCCTCACAGTTGCTGGAATGGCCAGGAGGCCAAGTGGCCTGAAGGTCACGTCTGAGGCCAGGTAGAGAGGATGACTCAGGAGAAAGATGGTTTGTCAAATAGTGGAGCGTGACAGAGACAGCAGGGCCTGGCGAGATTGAGTCCTGTGTTTTTTCACGCTTGTCTGAGGATCATTCAGAATATCGTGGGGATGCCCCAGGGGCCTGCTTGGAATCGAGGGATGCCAAGCTGTGTGGGCTCCGTCCCCTGTCCCCTCTCATGTGATTTTTTTGGATACCAGGATGCTGTGTGGATTGGCTTGGAGTCCAGACTTGGCTGGTGAGACAAGGGGGAAAGTCCCGCAGTAGCCCAGCCCCCTGACTTGACACGAGGGGAAACCGAGGCTCAGAAAGGGACCCGAGGCTGCAATTCCTCATCCTCCTGCAGTGTTCCCAGGGGATGACGCTGAGTCTCCCCTGGCCACTAAATCCAGAAACCTGGGAATCAACCTGACTCGGCCTTTTCCCTTCTCACCCTGCATCCCTGCAATATCCCTGCATCCCTGCAATATCCCTGCATCCCTGCAATATCCCTGCATCCTTCAGCCTCCGCCGCTGAGTACCTCTCAGATCCATCTGCCTCCCATCACCCCTAGCCATGACCACCGAGGTCCAGGCCTCCTCCTGTCTCCTCTGGGAGGATGCAGCTGCATTCTGACCCACCCCTGCTTCCTCCGTATGCCCACCTAATTGGGTTTCTGGTGGGTAATTGGAGTGATCTTTTTAAACCTCAAATCTCATTATGGCAGTATCCCAATCCCCGCCCCCCCCCCCCCCCCCCCCCATGTTCTGATCTTGCTTAAAATTTCTCAGGGGCTGCCCATGACTTGTAAGACTAAAAACACCCGAACTCCTCACTGTGCCTGTCGTCCTGCCTGCCTGCTCCGGCTCCTCTCTGCCCCTCTGGCCACATAACGGTGTGGCGATCCTTCCAACCTCAGGACCTTGACACGTGCTGTAACCTGCACTGGAACTCTGACGGGTTCCACCCCCTGCAACTTGTATACACACAGGTCTTTCCTGGCGGACTTTTGCTCTTCCTTCCCATCCTAGACCAAGCACCCCGTCTTCATACGGCCCCAGTACGTTCCTGGTCCTTCGGGACACCCAGAACCAACTGTTGGTGTCTGAGTTGGGGTCCTCTCTGGCTTTCTCTCTCTTACCCACTGGACTGTCAGCTCCATGAAAACCAAGTGCACCTACCTCATGCCCCCCGAGTCCCGGTGCCTCCCAGGGTGCAGTCAGTATGTGCCGAGGAGACAGAGACCTTAGGTGTTATGTGGAGGCTGTGTGATGTACGTAGACGTCTGAGGTCCAAGCAGGAAGTGTCTTCCTTCTCATCGTCCCGCCAGTAAATCCTTCTTCATTGGGTCACTGAAGCATGGTCTTGTGGATTTTCAGATTCAGGGACCCCAGGCAAGGGGACCGTCTTCAGTTCACCATCCCCAGAGCCCCTGCCTTTTGTACCCAGAAGGGTCTCCAGTGCTGCCGGGACTATCACTATTTAACTGATTATTTGCCATCTGTCACAGCTCCAGAGCCTAGCCATCAAAGGTCACCGGTGATGGTCCTGCGGTCAGATAAGCTAGTTTTGTTGCAGGAGGGTGTATGTGGGAGGGTGTCCACCCAGGGGCCTTGGTAGCATCCCGGCCAGGAGGGCTGGGAGGGGCTTCGTACAGGGTTTGGGGGGCATGAGATGGATGATAATAGAAGGAATGAGGAAGTGAGGCCCAGGATTGGATATTGTCAAGAATAGCCTTCCACTGTGGGGTATCTCAGTGGTCTTTGCTGAGGAGCTGGGAGAACAAATTGGGTGGGGATGTCTTGATAGGAAAGCAGGATTCATTCATATGAGGGATCCTTTGTACTTTCCGTGTGGCCTCACGTGTGTCCTGGTGGAAACCTTGTCTCTCTCCTGCTGGAATCGTCCTCTGATTGTCAACAGGGATGGTTTTCACTTTGCTCACTTCTCTACCATTTTTCTTCTTTCTTCTATTTCATATATTAGGGAGTTTAGCTGTGTGTCTGAGGTATGATTTGCAAATATTTTTTCTTGGTTTGATGACAGTCTTTTGACTTACAATGATTTTTGTCATACAGAAATTTTCATTTTTATGTAGGGTGAGTGTATCAAAATTTTCTTTCTTTTGTGGCTTCTGGGTGTCATGTCATTGTTAGAAAGGGCTTCTGAAGCCCAGGCTTATTTTTTACATGTTTTCTTTTAGTAGAAATATAATGTTATACAGGTGAAACTGATATGATGCTATAAACCAATATGACCTCAATAAAAAAAATTTTTTTAAATAAATGTTTCCTTTTACTTTTTCTATGCTGTCATTTTCCTTTTATGTTTAAAGCTTTCGTAAATCTGGGATTTATCTTGATGTAAATGTGAGGGACACCATCCTACTTCTATTCCAGTTTGCCACCAATTGTTGTACCTCCATGTATTGAGTCATCCCACTTTCCCCTGATTTTCATTGCCTTCTCTATAAATATATTAAATCCATGTGATTTGAGGTCTGTATTTGGATTTTTCATTTTGTTCCACTGAAATCTGTCTGTTCTCGCAACAAAATCACCTTGTTGTCATTATCGTCGTGGTATATGATATGTTTTGATAAGAGGGAAGTTTGTTCCTTTCATCTTTATTCCTCTTTCAGTCTTTTCCTGGTTCTTCTTGTTTACTTTTTTCATTTAAATTTTAGCTTGTCTACTATCTGTCTTTTAAATCTCTGATAAATTTCTTACCAGGAATTTAGTCCCACAGGAATTACTGGATTTAAACCTGGAAGAAGGCCTGGAGAGCCCTTGTCTGACTCTCTCATTTTCTAGAGAGAACAGTGATTCTATGAAACTGATGCCGTGAGTTAGTGATGATGAACCAGGAAATCCCCCCATTCCCGTTCCTCAACTCGCTTCCCCACTCCCCAGCCAGAGCCTCTAGCTCGAAGGCTGGTCTTGCCCACTGCCAAGGAGACACTTCATCAGTGAGGCTTAGTGCACCCCTACGATGTCAATTTGATCTCAGTCAAAGCACCTCCTTCTGCTACGTTGATTTTACTGGAAAGGATGGAGCTGAGGGATTCAACCTCGATTTTCATTTTGCTATTCACATTCTAGCAAAGCTACAATGTAGTCAACACCACTTCTTTGTTTCCATGTCGGGAAGGAAGTTTTATTGGAAGGGTCGGCTCCATTGAACTTGTGGGCAAAATCTTAAAAGTACCCAGGGCAGGGCATTCAGCAAGGAAGTGAGCGGTGTGAGACGGAGTCTGAGGAACAAAGGCCTTGCAAGCATTGACCCAGCGGGGCCGCTGGACTGGAATGGTAATAAATAGAATTGGGTGAGAATCCAGGAGGTCACACGTGGTTCGGCTTCGGAGGCGTCCTTGTTTGTGCTTTGCTCGGAGTGAGCATTGGCTTATAAATAGCATCTGGCCAAGTGCCCGATGATGATTTTGACTGTCCCTTGCCGAAGGCCTGTACCGGTAGCTCGGTTGTGAGACTGTCATGGGTCTCCGCGACCTCACTCGGAGGGGGAGGGTAGGCAGTGAGAGATGCTGCTGCTGTTAGCAATGAACATGTTTGGACCACATGCCCGGTGCCGTCCTCCACGTGCTTTGTGAATTAACCCTTTAGTCTTCAAACAGCTCTTGGAGGCAGGTGCTATTTTTATCCCCATATTACAGATGAGGAAACTGAGCCCCAGAGAGGTGAGGGCAGAGCCACCTACTGCCCACAGCTCCCGCTAGGATGTAGGTATATGAAAATAAAAACAGCATCAGATATAACCCCACGACCCAGAGATGAGCACTGTTGACATCCTGGTCGAGCCCATGACAGTGTTTTTCCCTCTTTGTATGTGTGTAAGTATGGATTCCATAAACAAAACTGGGATCATGCTGTTTATGCTGTATCCTGTGTTTTAACCTCATGTTACTTGGTGAACGTTTTCACATGAATATCTTAGCGACTGAGTATTTTTGTCTCAGGCATTTTCATCTTACCTCTTGAACTCAATTTCTATCTAGAAAATGGGGGTGATCACGAGATCAGCCTCGTAGAGGGTGTCTATTTTGCTTTGATTTGGGGAGGGTTAAACGAACTCACGCACTTAGCCCCATCCTATAACATCCGCTCTAAACTTTAGTACATGTGCATTTATTTGGGACGAGAGCAAACAGTGTGCTAGGCTATTTGGAAGGTCATATGTAGAGAGAAATGCTTTGAAGGCTTTGGTACTAGCACAAAATAAAATTAAATGGAGGTCAGATCATAGAGCACTTAGGGATTCCCGAAGTGTCCAGACCGACAGTGGCTGGCTGTAAATTACAGAAGTAACCCAACGGTGCTGCCTCTAAGATTCTGAACACAGCATCGATTAGCACCAAACAATGGACAGCCAGCCTCTTTCAGGGCTTACTGAGAGCCTCTAAAGAGTGTCACCAATGGAGGGAGAGATTGGAACGATGACCTGAGATGCTGCCTTTAAGTGTGTGTTGACCTGTCTAGAGGGAGGGACCTGCCCGTTCTCCCCACGTGGCTGAGCACGGTGGGAGTCCACCTTGGGCTGTACTTCTTGCTCCCTTGCTGCTTTAGTGGTGCTCATCATACCTGAGTGCAGTTTGTACACTCAGACTGGGGCGTTGGTATTCCAGCCACTTCGCTGAGAAGGCCCAGGGCGACTCGGTGAATGCTAAGGAACGGCTCCTGCCCTGGCCCAGCCTGTGCCCAGCTCCCTGGGCAGCTGCCCAGTATGCAGGGGGAGGTGGAGACGCATGCCAATGGGCTTTGAAGAGAGGCTGGTCAGCTTCTGACCACTTGGGGTTGACAGTTCCCAGAGTGGCCCCTTAGGATACCCAGATCTGCTTCAGGGAGACCTTGAAGGCCTCTGAATTTCCTCCCTGCCTCATTCTGGCTTTACCTGAATCAGTATGGGGACATTGCTGTGTGTCATGCTTTCCTGTTTGCGGGGTCTCTGGCTCACCAGGTGGATGGACACTGAGACTGTCAGCGATAATAATAATAAAAACCCCCTCAGAGTTGAACAGAGGATGCTGGGATTTAAGCAGATGTTTGGGTAGAGAGGAGGAGCAGGGCTGGGGGTGGAGCTGGAGGGCGATGTGACAGTATCACTCATATGTGTCGTCCCCTTTGCTTCTCACTAGGGATGCATGAGGTTAGTGTCGCCCCATTACCAGGTTATGAAACGAAGGCTCAGCGGGTGGAGGTAAATCAACCCAGGTGTGGACAGGGCTTCTCTAGAGCCTTTGACAAAGGATGTAGGCACTTGTGGCCCCAGTGGGAATCTTCCTCGCCGCCTTCTTTGTCTGCGCTCGTCATGTTTCTTGAGTTGCTGCTGGAAAACTGAATTCAGATGCTCCCTAGATCCATGTCATGACTGCACGGAAACAGGAAAGTCATACTTATTGCCATGCTGGCTCAGACCTACTTCTTTATCCCTGTCCTACACACAGAGGCCCCTAAAACATATCAAGTGGTGCGGAGGGGACTTCGGAAGCCAGGAGACTTGGTTGCAGACTCGTCTACCGTTTCTTAATCCTGGGGCCTTTGGCAATTCACCCCCCACTTCCTCGGCCTCATAGCAGCTGTGGCTACTAGTCACCCATGAGGATGCAGGACGTAGTCATTTTCAGGCCAAGAAAGGACTGGAGAAGATTAGAAGGAAGGCGGGAGAGAAAAGAAAGGGCAGGATGTCTTCCACCCAAATTTGACAGTGTCATGTGTTGGCAAAAATGTGGGTGAGACAGCTTTCAAACATTGCAGATGTAAACTGGGATGGCCATTCTGGAGTGGCGGTATGGCGATATCAAGTGACATTGGAAATGTGCGTGCACCCCATATCTATTTCTAGGCAAGTGGAAGTGGGCGCGGGAGGCGTGGGCCAGGGTGGTCCTCATGGTTAGAGCGTTGTGTGTCGTAATGAAACCCTGAAAGCAACCTAAATGGCTGTTAGTAAGGGGCCAGATATATCAGATATGGTATGTTCCTACCTTGAGGCTCTAGGCGGTCGTTTAAAGGGATGAACTAAATTTCTGTGGCAAAGGAAAGTTGCCAGACCAAAATTTACAGTGTGATATTATGTTCGTAAACCGAACCCCCCCCAACAAAACAATATGATGTATATCAGATAAGCATGGTATGAGGAAGGGGTGGGGAGGGAGAGGGGGGGAGGAGGGAGGAGAGGAGAGGAGAGAATAAGTGAGAGTGTGTGAGTGAGCTGCTAAATGTTGGGCTAGAAGGACGTATACGAAATCCGTGATCATTGACCCCTTCTGGGGGTGTTGAACGCGGCAAAGGAGGCCTTCACCGTCATCAGTGATGCTCATTGTATATATTATATATATCATTATGCACTATGTATATTATATATGTCATTGCACACTGTGTATCATACACACTGTATATATCATACATACTATCTATGCTTTAGGTATCATTGCACACTATATATGTTATATGTATCATTACACACTACGTATATCACACACACACACCAAACGAAAGCTTTAACAACCTCCAGCTTTGTACGTTTGATATATTGTTCTGTGTGCTTTAAATTTTTAAAAAATTATTCAGAGAAATTAGTGAAACAATTTTAAAAAGAAAGAGATTTGTTTGGGGAGGGAAAAAGGCTGGACAGCTGAAGATCCATAGTTTAAGTTCAAGGTCAAATTTGACTGACTTTGTAAGGTACTCTTCTTTTCTCCTAGAGAGTGTTTTCCAGCAGACACTTATTAATCTCCTGTCGTGTACACGGTCTACAGGACTGTCCACGGTGCTAGTTCTTCAACTACTAGGCTCGCAAATAAATCCCCTAATTGAGTTCATCTTTGATGATCTTTTCCTCTCTGATAAGGACTCACGTTGTCACATAAGCTTGGCCCGTATGAACTACAGAGTACTGAAAGTGAGTGAGCAATGCCTGGGAAGTACATTCATTCAGAAGCATGACTTTCCCAGATGTTCTGGTGTTTCTGCTGATGCCGAATTCCCAAGGCCAAAATAAGTACAAAGGTCACATCTGAGCTGCAAAAACATCAGAAAATTTTTGGCGTATTAAGTGGAAGGGGTGTCATTTCTTATTTTTTATGGGCCCGGAGGACTCCAAGAATAGGGAAACATCTCAGACCAAACTCGAAGAGGACAGACATGCCAGGCCCATTGGCTGTCATCTTTATCTGTGGAATAGGGAAGCATCTCGGACCAAACCCGAAGAGGACAGACCTGCCAGGCCGGCCCATTGGCTGTCATCTTTATCTGCTTCCACAGCGTGGGGTTCGGGCTGTGGTCTGCAGGGAGACGGCACTGCTGCCTTATCTTGTTCTAAGTCTTGGGCTGGAACCAATATGGCGCCCTCTAGATTCAGAGCCAAGAGCTACAAGAAACATGGCCCGAACAAACCACTTCCCATCCAGAAGTCACTGGTTCTTGAGGAATCCACTGATTGCGCATTCACCCCTAGTGACTCGTAAAGACCTGACATTCCTTTTTATGCTATTAAAAAGAAGGCTACCAGTTCTGGTTGACTCCCGGTCCCCGGTATGTTATGATTCCTTTCAAATCTCTGTATGGGCTTGGCAATTATGTTTGGTTTGGCAAATGTTTTTCCTTTTTCCCCCTTCTTCCTTACATTTACTCTAAAAATATTTGAATAGATAATATTTGACTTGCTTTTGTAAGGTAAAAAAATTAAGCATCATGAAAGATGGGTAATGCTATTGTAAGTACTATTACTACCATCACCGTCACTTTTATTAGATAGTACAAAGGTTCCCTTCTCTGATTCTCTGGTGGTTCAGTCCTCTTCACCTGGGGCAACCACTGTTGTGAGTTCCTTCTTTGTGACTCCTGGCAGATAAAACTTAAGTCCATATATGTGCATATGTGTGCATGTGTGACCCTGCTTTTTCACCGTAATGATGGTATACTATATACATCGTTACATCAAGCTGTTTGGTGCCTTTTCTTACTTGCCAGTATTTCCGGTAGATCATCCCATATCCATTTACATCAATCTTCCTCATTCTTTTTTTTTTTTTTTTTTTTTTTTGCGGTACGCGGGCCTCTCATTGTTGTGGCCTCTCCCGTTGCGGAGCACAGGCTCTGGACGCGCAGGCTCAGCGGCCATGGCTCACGGGCCCAAGCCGCTCCGCGGCATGTGGGATCTTCCCGGACCGGGGCACGAACCCGTGTCCCATGCATCGGCAGGCAGACTCTCAACCACTGCGCCACCAGGGAAGCCCCTCATTCTTTTACATGTTCCTGATGTTCTAAGGAGAGCAAGTAGCAAACTGCTCTTCTCCGGCACCCCATTGGTGGGCACTGAGGCTGTTTCTAAATATTTGTCAATAAAATCAGCTCTACCGTGAATAATCTTATACCTGTTGTACGCCTCTTTAGTGTCAGGTTCAGGTTTATTTGTAACATCTGTTCTGAAGATTGTAACTGCTGAGTCAAATCATACGTGCATTTTAAGTTTGGGATAGATATGAAAAATTGGCCTGCAAATGTATGATACCAATTTATAATCACACCAGAATTAGTAGGGACTCTGTTTCTGACCCCCCTCACTAAGCCAGGTCACTGAAAATTCTAAGAGATGTGTCAACAAGAGTAGTGATCTCAAAAAGCAGAAGTCATTTTTTTGACTTAAATTCAAGCTGTATTTACCATCAAAATGATATAATGTCTTTGCTTCAAAATAATGCAGCAGGGCAGGGGTGATTGAATGGGAGTTGGCGGGGGTGTGCATGAGAGGCGATCACCCACGTATTAGGAGTCCTTGAAGCTGAGTGGTGGGTACATGGCCGTTCGTTTTTTTCATGCTATGTACTTTTGTAGGCACTTGCATTTCTTTATACTTTTATAACAGGAATTTTTCAAGTCACATGTGAAACAGTTTTACCATCTAATCCACACAGTAAACATTTGGACAATAAACTATCATGGATTTTTATTTTTCTGCCTGCGTTTAGTAAAAGCTCATCGTGTACCAGGCAGCAGACGAAATGCCTGGTGTGATCATCTTTACTCACTCCTGGAATCCCTGCAAGGTCAGGAGGTGATGATTTTATTTCTGTTTTACAGATGAGGAAACAGAGGTTTTGAGAGATTAGAACCAGGAAAGCAAGACATCTGACAAAGTGTCACAACCATGTATGGCTGGCTGTCCCTTTGCCCTGGTGGTTGCCCCCTGAATGCCACCTGCCTGCCAGCCTCTGGGGAACTGGTCACTCAGGTCCTGTCCCAGCAGGACAGGAGAGACTGGAATAGATGTGAATGGATTGTTTGAACATCCCACCAGCAACTCTTCTTTTATAATAGATTTAATTTTCAGAGCAGTTGTAGGTTTGCAGAAAAATTGCACAGAAGACACAGAGTTCCCATAGACCTTCCCCACTCCCCACGCCCAGTTCCTCCTCTTATTAGTGTCTTGCATTAGTGTGGTACATTTGTTACCACTGAAACTCAACACTGATACATTGTTGTTAACTCAAGTTCATACTTTATATTGGGGTTAGGTCTTGGTGGTGCACATTCTGTGGGTTTTGACAAATGTGTCATGTTGTGTAGCCACCATTATGGTATCATACAGAATAGTTTCACTGGCCTGAAAGTCCCCTTTGTGCCACCTGTTCACCCCCCCTTCCCCCGCCCCGAAGCCTTGGCAACTGCTAATCATTTCACTGTCACTGTGCCTTCCCCAGGGTGTCCTATCGTTGGAAACATACAACATGCAGCCTTTTCAGACTGGATTCTTAGCGACACACCTTTAAGTTTCCTCCATGTCTTTCTGTGTCTTGTTTTATTTTTATCACTGAATACTATTCCTTTGCACGGATGCACCACAGTTTGCTCATTTACCTATTGAAGGACATCTTGAGGGCTTCCAATTCTTGCACACGCAAAAAAATTGAAATTTACCTTTTCAGAATGGTTGGATTTCACTGTGAATCTTGTTGCACTTAGAGCACCATCAGATGCTCCCCATGACCTGAGGCCCAAATGGCCTGGGCTCCATCGCCCTCACCTCCCAGCCTGGCTTCCTCTCCTGCTTGTGTCCCTTCCCTCCTAAGTGCAGCCGCTCCAGCCTTCTTCCAGTTCTTCCACGTGCCTTGCTGGATCCCCGCCTCAGCACCTTCCTGCTTACTCTCCCCTCTGTGCAGAAAGCTCTTACCCCAAGTTTTTGCACTGTCTAGGTCCCAGCTCAAATGACACCTCCTCTGAGAAGCCCTCCCTCGCTGAAAGA
This sequence comes from Phocoena sinus, assembly GCF_008692025.1. NCBI lineage: Eukaryota > Metazoa > Chordata > Mammalia > Artiodactyla > Phocoenidae > Phocoena > Phocoena sinus. The sequence goes on along the minus strand of NC_045777.1, from coordinate 3,595,181 downwards.
AATCCATACTTCCCAGTAACCCTCCTTCCCAAACTCCTGTTTTGATTTCCTTTAGTGCATTTTCGCTCCCTGAAACGGTCCTAGCTGTTTGCTTGTTTGTTACCTGTCTCCCCACAGACAGAGGGCGGGACCACATCTGGCTCATCCCTGGCTGTATCCCCCAGCCGTAGAACAGTGCCTGGGGCACAGTGAAGAGGCTCGAAGAACATTTGTGGGTGAACGAATGATTCATTGATCGGTATGACTGCTCTGATGTCCTCAAGTTGATAGCCTTACCTCTACACTGATCACATTCGCCCATTAAATATAAGATGGGGAAAGTACATCTTCAGCGACATGTGTTGTGTCTCGGGCAGCTTATGGGGAGACCCGTAACATGTTTTCACGCAGCTTCTGCTGGAGGTTAGTCTACACGCCCGCTCCCTCTGGAACAGAAGGGATGGAGCCATCAGTGTAACAGAAGGTATGGAGACATCTGTGTTGTATCATTCTGAACCAACATGTTACAAGAATCAATTTCAAAGAGATCCTTTAGAAATGCCTCTTCTCTCCTTTACCTCCCCATCTATTTAGACCCTGAACGGTGTTTATGTTGATTCCTGCCATTCTCCATTCCTGAGGTGCAGATGTTAGTATTGAACAGGTCTTGAAATTTACTGACATAATTTCCATTGTCTTGTCAGTTCTCACAAGCACGAGTGGCCTTTTTTTGGTGTGTTGAATGATCCACAGTTGGGGACGGTTCGAAGGCATTTTTATGAGGACATTAGTCATTGGGGACCACTTGTTCCTGACTCATGCATTTATTTTAAGTCTAAATCTTTTGAAAGGTCATTTAGATTTTGCAAACGTAGTAGGCGGGTCCCTGTCTCACATCCTTTCTCCTTGCCCATTCTTGCTTTCAACAAAGGAAATTATTTTCAGGTAAAGAAGATTTAGATGAGGTACAACCAGCCCAAGAGGAATATAGCTTTATACACACATTGGTGAAGTGTTTGCATCTTCTCTTGGGGGAAGAATTGTGTCCAAGGTAGGAGGTGGTGAGAATTTTAACCGAAGTCTCTTTCTAATTATGAAATTTGCACATGTGTATGATGGAAACATTTTCAGGTAAGTGTAAGAAAGAAAATAACTATTATGCAAGGACCTCTAAATAATCACATTCTGGTGTATTTCCTGTGTGTGTGTGTGTGTGTGTGTGTGTGTGTGTGTGTGTGTGTGTGTGATCTCATTAGTCTGTAAACTCGGCCCCTGAGAAGATGCTCTGTGACAATTTACTGAATGAATGAACGTACACAGGTGTCACATCTTTCAAGCAAAATTCGGCTAGTTTTCTGTATTTAGTTTTGTATTCTGCTTTTTTTCCATTCAATACCAGCCATTCCTCATTTTCAAAAGGTTTTTTGAAAACAGAGTTTTAAATGGTGGAATGTTATCTCATTTTTTTCCCCAGGTTTTTATTAGTTATCTATTTTATACTATTAGTATATATATGTCAATCCCAATCTCCCAATTCATCCCACCACCCTCCTCCCCGCTTTCCCCCTTTGGTATCCATATGTTTGTTCTCTACATCTGTGTCTCTGTTTCTGCCTTGCAAACCGGTTCATCTGTACCGTTTTCTAGATTCCACATATATGCATTAATATATGATATCTGCTTTTCTCTTTCTGACTTACTTCGCTCTGTATGGCAGTCTCTAGGTCCATCCAAGTCTCTACAAATGACCCAATTTCATTCCTTTTTATGGCTGAGTAATATTCCATTGTATATGTGTACCACATCTTCTTTATCCATTGGTCTGTCGATGGGCATTTAGGTTGCTTCCATGACCTGGCTATTGTAAATAGTGCTGCAGTGAACATTGGGGTGCGTGTGTCTTTTGGAATTATGGTTTTCTCTGGGTATAGGCCCAGTAGTGGGATTCCTGGGTCATATGGTAATTCTATTTTTAGTTTTTAAGGAACCTCCATACTGTTCTCCATAGTGGCTGTATCAATTTACATTCCACCAACAGTGCAAGAGGGTTCCCTTTTCTCCACACCCTCTCCAGCATTTGTTGTTTGCAGATTTTCTGATGATGGCCATTCTAACCAATTTGCATTTCTCTGATAATTCGTGATGTTGAGCAGCTTTTCATGTGCCTCTTGGCCATTTTTATGTCTTCTTTAGAGAACTGTATGTTTAGGTCTTCTGCCCATTTTTGGATTGGGTTGCTTGTTTTTTTAATATTGAGCTGCATGTATATTTTGGAGATTAATCCTTTGTCTATTGATTCACTTGCAAATATTTTCTCCCATTCTGAGGGCTGTCTTTTGTGTTGTTTATAGTTTCCTTGGCTGTGCAAAAAGCTTTTAAGTTGGGCTTCCCTGGTGGTGTAGTGGTTGAGAGTCTGCCTGCCAATGCAGGGGACGCGGGTTCGTGCCCCGGTCTGGGAAGATCCCACATGCCGTGGAGCGGCTGGGTCCGTGAGCCATGGCCGCTGAGCCTGCGCGTTCGGAGCCTGTGCTCCACAACAGTGAGAGCCCCGCCTACCGCAAAAAAAAAAAAAAAAAAAAAAAAAAAAAAAAAAAAAAGCTTTTAAGTTTCATGAGGTCCCATTTATTTACTTTGGTTTTATTTCAATTACTCTAGGAGGTGGGTCAAAAAAGATCTTGCTGTGATTATGTCAAAGAGTGTTCTTCCTATGTTTTCCTCTAAGAGTTTTATAGTATCCAGTCTCACATTAGGTCTTTAATCCATTTGCAGTTTGTGTGTATGGTGTTAGGGAGTGTTCTAATTTCATTCTTTACAGGTAGCTGTCCAGTTTTCCCAGTACCACTTATCGAAGGGACTGTCTTTTCTCCATTGTGTGTCCTTGCCTCCTTTGTCATAGATTAGTTGACCATAGGGTGTGTGGGTTTATCTCTGGGCTTTCTATCCTGTTCCATTGATCTGTATTTCTGTTTTGGGGCCAGTAACCATATTGTCTTGATTACTGTAGACTTTGTAGTATAGCCTGAAGTCAGGGGGTCTGATTCCTTCAGCTCTGTTTTTTTTCCCTCAAGATTGCTTTGGCTATTCGGGGTCTTTGTGTTCTCCATAAAAATTTTAAGACTTTTTGTTCTAGTTCTGTAAAAAATGCCATTGGGTAATTTGATAGGGATTGCACTGAGGCTGTAGATTGCTTTGGGTAGTATAGTCCATTTCACAATATTGATTCTTCCAATCCAAGAACATGGTATCTCCCCATCTGTTTTGTGTCATCTTTGATTTCTTTCATCAGTGTCTCATAGTTTTCTGAGTACAGGTCTTTTACCTCCTTAGGTAGGTTTATTCCTAGGAATTTTATTCTTTTGTTGCAGTGGTGAATGGGATTGTTTCCTTAATTTCTCTTTCTGATCTTTCATTGTTAGTGTATAGGAATGCCAGAGATTTCTGTGCATTGATTTTGTTTCCTGCAACTTCACCAAATTCATTGATTAGCTCTAGTAGTTTTCTGGTGGCATCTCTAGGATTTTCTATTTATAGTATCATGTCATCTGCAAACATGTGTCAGTTTTACTTCTTCTTTTCCAATTTGTATTCCTTTTATTTCTTTTCTTACTCTGATTGCCATGGCTATGACTTCCAAAACTATGCTGAATAATGGTGGCGAGAGTGGACATCCTTGTCTTTTCCTGATCTTAGAGGAAATGCTTTCACCATTGAGAATGATGTTTGCTGTGGGTTTGCCATATATGGCCTTTATTATGTCGAGGTAGTTTTCCCTCTATGCCCACTTTCTGGAGAGTTTTTATCATAAATGGGTGTTGAATTTTGTCAAGAGCTTTTTTCTGCATCTCTTGAGATGATCATATGCTTTTTGTTCTTCCAGTTGTTAATATGGTGTATCACATGGATTGATTTGCGTATATCGAAGAATTCTTGCATCCCTGGGATAAATCCACTTGATCGTGGTGTTTGATCCTTTAATGTGTTTGTTGGATTCTGTTTGCTAGTATTTTGTTGAGCAGTTTTGCACCTATATTCATCAGTGGTATTGGTCTGTAATTTTCCTTTTTTCTGTAGTATCTTTGTCTGGTTTTGGTATCAGGGTGATGGTGGCCCTCATAGAATGAGTTGGGAGTGTTCCTTCCTCTGCAGTTTTTTGGAAGAGTTTGAGAAGGATGGGTGTCAGCTCTTCTCTAAATGTTTGACAGAATTCACCTGTGAAGCCATCTGGTCCTGGACTTCTGTTTGTTGGAAGATTTTGAATCACAGTTTCAATTTCATTACTTGTGACTGGTCTGTTCATATTTTCTATTTCTTCCTGGTTCAGTCTGGGAAGGTTGTGCCTTTCTAAGAATTTGTCCATTTCTTCAGGCTGTCCATTTTATTGGCATAGAGTTGCTTGTAGTAGTCTCTTTTGATGCTTTGTATTTCTGCTGTGTCCGTTGTAACTTCTCCTTTTTTCATTTCTAATTTTATTGATTTGAGTCCTCTCCTCTCTTTCTTGATGAGTCCAGCTAAAGGTTTATCAGTTCTGTTTATCTTCTCAAAGAACCAGCTTTTAGTTTTATTGATCTTTGCTATTGTTTTCTTTGTTTCTTTTTCATTTATTTCTGCTCTGATCTTTATGCTTTCTTTCCTTCTGCTAACTTTGGGTTTTGTTTGTTCTTCTTTCTCTAGTTCCTTTCTCTAGGTTCCTTCACACCTAAAAGGTGTAAATTGTTTATTTGAGATTTTTATTGTTTCTTGAGGTAGATTGTATTGCTATAAACTTCCCTCTTAGAACTGCTTTTTGCTGGGCCCCCAGGTTGGGAAGCCTCACACGGGGCTCAGAACCTTCACTCCAGTGGGGTGGACTTCTGTGGTGTAAGTTTTCTCAGTCTGTGAGCCACCCACCCACGTTTATGGGATTTGATTTTATTGTGATCGCGCCCCTCCTACCGTCTCATTGCGGCTTCTCCTTTGTCTCTGGATGTGGGGCATCTTTTCTGGTGAGTTCCAGCGTCTTCCTGTCAGTGACTGTTCAGCAGTTAGTTGTGGTTCCGGTGCTCTCGCAGGGGGGAGTCCAGAATGTTATTGCATTGAATGAAAAGCTGTGTTGGAAATCCTCTTTGTACTGCAAAGTTTGAGGCCATCTTCATTCACTTCCTTGCAATCAATCCCTAGAAGTGGAAATCTTGGATTAAAGGCCTGAACATTTTTAAGGCTTTTATACATTTTTGCTAAATAACTCTCCAGGAGAAAGTGCCTAGGTTCATTCCCGTGAATAGAAGAAACTGGTTCTTCTATATCATGCCACCACGAAATGCGGTGCTGGGGGTCCTCTTACCGTATCGATATATTTCTGTTGCGTATGTTAATATTTTCTGCAGTGACTCAGTAGCATTCTCAGTTTGTCCTTAATGGGATATTTTCATGTTCAGAAGTTCTAAAGATTATTAGAGCCAATGTACTAGTATCTTTTCTTTACAGCTTTGCCAATTGCTTTTATACTTAAGAAGGTCATCCCCACCGCCAAGGACCTTCTTCTCGTTCTTTTCTAGGTTCTTTTTCTTTATATTTGACCTTCAGCTCATGCATTTTCATTGTGAGGAGTGATGTCCTGACCTTCTGAGTTAGGTCAGAGACTCAGCCACACCCTCCAGATAGTTCATATTTCCCACTGATTCGAAATGCATATTTTGTAATATACCTACTTCTTTTATTTATATCAGGTTCTCCTCCTGAACTTTTATTTTCTTTTATTTACCTGGGTCTGTCCTTTTAATAACTACAGTTTTAGTATATATTTTAATATTTAGCTTCCCTAAAAACATATTTAATATTAAAATTAATTATAACTATATATTAATTAAAGTATACTTGGTGTATACTTTAATAGGAGGCCTCCCTCATTATATGTTTCTCAGCTTTATTGGCCATTCTATCATATGTATTCTATAAGAATTATTATGATTTATATCACATTAGATTATAATATACAGTTAGAATTGCATGAGATTTACAGAATCACCTTAGAGAACTGATATCTTCACCAAATTGAGTCATCCCATTCAAGAACCTGATACATATCTTTGGTTTTGAGACCTTTTAAAAAATCTGTGTCATTCTCACGTTTAGATGTTATTGTTTCCTCCCAGAGGACTTCAAACAATTTCTTATGAGTTTTTATGTCTCTGCGTTCATGTTTTGCACTTGTTACTGTGAATGGGATTTTCATTTTCTTTGTGTTAGCTGCGTGACTGTTGCTAACTAATCAGGAAAAAAAATAACTGATTTGGGTCCATTCATTTTGTAACAAATTCTCTTAAAAACTTTCATAGTATTTAGAATAGTTTCTCGTTAGCTCCCTTCGGTTTCTGAGCGTAGGTCTGATTGATCAGCTACCCACCTAGCCAATAATGAGTGACTCTTTCTGTAAAACGTTCAGCCGTGGCCCACAATGTCCACCCTAACGAGATGGCCCTGGTTCAAGGGCAGTTCTGGTCCATGGTTCCTGCTCTGTTTTCTGTGGAGAAGGATGCTCTGACTAGCCTTAAAGTGCCCTTTCCTCCAGTAGGCACTACTAGGCCCCAGAATGAGTAATAAAGGTTAAGCGGCTCGCCTCTGATTAGCAGTTAGTTGGCAAGTGGCCACGTAGGGCTGGGACCCCTGCCTTCTGAGGGCCGGGCCCTCCTGTTGCACCCGTCCTGCCTTTTGGGATACCCTGCCGCTTGTCCGCTTGCTGGCTCCTGTTCTAATCCAGCGAAATCTCCTTACTTCACACCTCTTCTCTGCTGCTCCCTCTGCCAGGACAAGCATCCTTCTCCCCTTCCGCCTCTTGCTTATGCTGTGCATTCAGAACCACCTCTTCCAGGAAGCCTTCCTGAACCTTCCCACTAAGCTAGTCTCCCTGGGCCCTGCTTCCAAGACGAGCGCTTTCATTCCCCCCCACCAACAGGATTGTAGGTTCCCCCGAAAGGGACCCTTGGGTCTTGTCCGCTGATGGGGCCCAGTATGTAGTGAGCACACTATGTATGCAGGACCTACCTGGCAGGTGTCAGGGGAATGGTGGGAGGGGCAAGGGTGCAAACTAGGTCTGTTTGTTATCCGGGTCTGCCCCTGCCCACCCGCGCCCAACGGGCAGGCAGCTGAGGGTGCCAGCCTGCAGCATCTGGCGTCTGTAAAGGATAGTACAGTCTATGTGGGAGCTTCAGACTGTGGGTTTATGTCCCAGGTAACGGGACAGAATCGTGTGCAGCTGACAGAGGCCCCTCAAAGGGCAGGTGAGGTCTGGGACTGTCCCCTAAGAGAGGAAGAAATGACCCCGAGCTTCCAAACCTGCAGCGATGTTTCAGATAATTCCTCCTGCGTGCCTTTCTGACAGTCTTTTTTGTGGCTTTTGCGAACATGGGAACAGTGACAAATGGCACCCTGACACCCCCTCCCCGCCCCCCCAGTGCCTGACTTGCAGGATGCTCACCAACGCCACGCCCACCGCCAGGCACCAGGCATTTCCGGCTCCCGGAAGCCAGGGCTCCTTAGCCTCCCTGCCTGGACCACACGTGGTATTAATGGACATCACGCCCTGGGCCTGGAAGGATAATTGGTGGGCCGTTTCCCCGAGAGCTGTTAATTGGGGAAAGAAGTGTTCGTCCTGCTTTGCTGTTCCAATCTTGTGATTTTGTGTAGAACGTGAACACACTCGGTCACACACAAACATGAAGAACCAGAACAACTGAGCCCTTCTGTTTGAGAAGCCAAGCTCGCCCACAGAAGGGGAGCCGTCACTCCAGCCTGTCTCCTGGGGGCACGACCCTGGGCTCTTTCTGCGTTGACCTGTGGGAGGAGCCATCAGCATCCTTTCCTGGTTGTAAAATTACCCACAATTGCTCAGGACCTCAATGTCTGTGGGCCTTTACCTCAGAGCTTCCCCCAAAGCATCTTATTATTTTCTTCCTAAAGAAATGCAAATCTGTTTGTGTTTCCTAACCTGCACAGGGCAAGAAGGGTCTGACTTGAAGTGGTGTAAATGAAAAGGGCACTGATGGAATCACAAGGATGAAACGTCCAAGGTCCGGCCAGCGGCTGTGTCCAGTGGTACACACCGTGTCAGCAGGAACTTCTCTCTCGTGTCTGCTCTGTGCCCATCTGGTTTGCTTCACCCCCCAGCAGGCTCTCCCCACGGAGTAGCAAATGGCTGTCAGAGCCCAGGCTCGTGTTCTCATAGTTTAGCAATCCTTACTTGGAAACCCAAATGTAATCCCAGCAGTTCCATAAAAAGTCCTGGAATTGATTCTCATGGGTCCAGCCCAGTCACACGTCCATGCCTGAGCCGATCACTGCGGCCAGTGAAAAGTGACACTCCGATCTGCTTGCTCAGGCCTGGGTCACGTGTCTGTACCTTAGGGCTGTGGGTGGGTGGGAGGGGAGAGCTGTCCGCACCTGAGAGGGGGGATTAGTCAGGATTAGCTGGGCTCCTGCTGCTATAACATCCTGAATGTTTGCCGGGGCTCACGACCATGTCTATTCCTCTCTGATTCTCTGCGTTGATTACGGGATAGCAAAGGGACTCTGCCTGACCACATGCTTGGGAACCAGCTTGAAACAGGCTCCATCTCAACATGTGTCTCCATGGCCATAGAGGCCAGATACGGGAACGCGGAGATCCATGTCGTGGCTCGCAAAGCATCCGCCCAGAGTGGCACGTGTCACTTCCACGGATGCATTTGGTCAAAGCCAGGCTCGGAGTTTTCCTTCTCTCTACTTTTTCAGGTTTGGTTCCTGAAAGATTTCTTAACTCCTCCTAGCCCACCCCCTTGACTCAGTAGACTTATCTTAACAAGCAAACAGTCCTATTTATTTGGGCATCATGGATAAGAGTGGAAAAGTCGAAGCAACCTCATTCATCCATCCTCTTCTCCCACTTTTGGTCCCAAGCCAGCTGATCCAAGGGTCTAAGTGGACCTCAGGAGGGATGAGTCTGCAAGACACCAGATGATACAGTCCCTCCTGGATTGTGACTAGGCTTCTAATTTTGGAGCTTGATTTGTTCTTTGAGAGACAGGGGTAGGGTTAAGTTGGGGCTCAGAGCACCATCTGACCTAGCCAAAATGGACAGCTGAGTTCCCTGGCCACCCCCTTCGGGCAGACACACACGCTTTCCAATTCCCCACAGTCTCCGGCTAGCCTTTTTATTTATTTATTTATTGAAGTAGATTTACAATATTGTGTTAGTTTCAGGTGTACAGCACTGTGATTCGGTTATACATATGTGTGTATATATATATACACACATATGAGATATCTATATTCTCTTTTTCAATTCTTTTCTGTTATAGTTTATTACAAGATATTGACTAGAGTTCCCTGTGCTCTACAGTAAATCCTGGTCGTTCATCTATTTTATATATGATAGTATGCATTTGTTAATCCCATACTCCCCATTTATCCCACCCCCTTCCTTTTAGAAAACAAACCATAAGTTTGTTTTCTATGTCCATGAGTCTGTTTCTATTTTGTAAATAAGTTCATTTGTACTGTTTTTAAGATTCCACATGTAAGTGATATCATATAATATTTGTCTTTGTCTGATTTCACTCAGTATGCCAATCTCTAAGCCCATCCATGTTGCTGCAAATGGCATCATTTCATTCTTTTTTTATGGCTGAGTAATATTCCATTGTATATACGTACCACATCTTCTTTACCCATTCATCTGTTGAGGGACATGCAGGTTGCTTCCATGTCTTGTCTGTTGTATATAGTGCTGTCCAGCTAGCCTTTTTCATCCTTTTTCAGTTCTTACGTGTTTCCTGGAAATACCTGACCCCTTTCACCAGAGCCTTCAGCTCTGCCAGTTTCATACGCAGCTCCATCAGTGACTTCCTAGTTCCCAGGTACATCTTTTTCATCCTTGTTAGCTGTTTGGAGTTCAGGTCCCTCCAGGGTCTGCCCCCACCTTTCCTTCTCACCTCTCTCTCCGTTGCCTCCCCTCATTCCCCAGCCCAACGTTTTGCCGTTCCTGCATCACAGCTTTCCTTTCGTCTGAAAGCTCTTCCCCACCTGTCAGGATCCTACCCACCCTTCAAAGCCCAGGTCAAATGCTACACCGTCAAGAAGACGTTGGATGGCAGGAATGGAATATTTTCCCTGCATCTGAGAACATTACATGCTTATTATAGAATATTTATAAATGAAACGAAAATCACCTTCCGTCATGTCACCCGGAGTTAATCACTGCAAATATTTGCATATATCCCACTCATCCTTTTTAATGCAAACATATGCACAGACTCTTTTCTAATACTGATACCAGATTGTAGATATAATTACAGATCCTGATTTTAAATATAGCATTGTGTCTTGAAAATTTTTCAACATCATTAAATATTTTTCAAATACATGATTTTTATTGCATGCCTGAAATTCTGTCCTCTCTCTCTTCTGCAGTATATATAAACATTGCTCTTACTGTTGGACTATTTAGATTGTTTTAGTGTCATAACTTATTTTAGAGATTCTTTTGGGTTTTCTAAAAACGTTTCTGTAGGGAACAAAAGATGGCTTCATTTCTTCCTATCCACTCCTTAAAGTTTTTGTTTCACATTGTACTGGTTAAAATCTTTAGTACAATCTTAGACAGAGACATTTTTGTCTCATTCCCAATCAGAAAGAAAACTTTCAGTATTTCATCACTAGGTATGAGTTTGCAACAGATATTTCGCATGTATTCCTTTTTTTTAAACATCTTTATTGGAGTATAATTGCTTTACAATGTTGTGTTAGTTTCTGCTCTCCTCGTCCCAACTTGCTAACAGGTTTTGTTTGTTTGTTTGTTGGGTCTTCGTTGCTGCACGTGGGCTTTCTCTAGTTGCGTCGAGCAGGGGCTCCTCTTCATTGCAGTGTGCGGGCTTCTCGCTGCGGTGCCTTCTCTTGTTGCGGAGCACGGGCTCTAGGCGCGCGACTTCAGTAGTTGTGGCTCATGGGCTCTAGAGTGCAGGCTCAGTAGTTGTGGCGCACGGGCTTAGTTGCTTCATGGCATGTGGATCTTCCTGGCCCAGGGATTGAACCCATGTCCCCTGCGTTGGCAGGTGGATTCTTAACTGCTGTGCCACCAGGGAAGTCCCCCAGTTTGCTAACAGTTTTTAATCCTGAAAGGGTGTGGAGTTCTAGCAAGTGCTATTTTTATGTCTATTGAAATGGTCATATGATTTCCCCCTTTATTCAGTTAATGTGGTTTAATCACTGACTGATTTTTTCATGTTGAACCAAGCTTACATTTGGAATAAGCTGGTTTGTGATGTTTGTCTTTCTACACATCTCTGTTTCTGATTTTTAAACGTTTGTGTAGGGTTTATTTGTCTGTTCATAAGAGAGGTTGGCCTCTTGTTCTCACTTCTAGTGATGCCCTTTCTGGTCCTGGCATTAAAGGTGATTCGGGCCTCCTAAAATAGGTTCCCTCTTTTTGATTCTCTCTGAGATTGATGTTATTTTCTTCCTTAAGAGCTCGGAGGGATTCACCGTTGAGCCAATGCATCCTTCAACAGATACTTGAATGTTTAGAAGAGGTGACATCATTCTCAGACGTTTGCAAACTAAGAAAAACGGAACGAGGTAGAGGCAGAGGTGCCTGTCCAACATTCCCCTTAGGGGGAAGGAGTCATTCATTCAGTCAGAGCGTCTCAGATGTTTGGCCCACACCAGGCGCTGCCAGGCGTCGGGGAATGCGCGGGGAGGGAGCCACACACAGAACGTGCTGCCCCTGGGACAGAGGAGTTTCTCAACTCGGGGATGAGCATGTGTCCATGCACTTAGGACCCCTCATCCCGTTACCACGTCCAAGCTCATACTGCTCACTGCACGACAAGCCAGTAAATTGAGAGGTGAGTTGTTGGGACAAGGAATAGTGACTTTATTCAGAAGCCAGCAGACTGAGAAGAGGGTGGACTCGTGTGCCAAAGAACCATCTCGCCTGACTTAGAATTCAGGCTTCTTTATATTAGAATGGGAGTGAGTAAAGTCGTACATTTCCTGGTTCCGGTCAGCCTCCAGAGGGGATGTGTTAATTTCTTCCTCCCTGCAGTCATTCACAGGTGAGCCTGGTCAGGAGGTTTCCTGTGAGCTAAACAAAGGTATTTTAGCTTAATCCTCATTACCTGGGAGGCAGGGTCCCAGAGATGGGCCACTGTGTATAATTTAAGCTTATAGGCAACATCCCTTTAGCGATGAACTTAGAACAAAGGCTCTTTCCTGTTACAGTCCCACCCCTCACCCTGCATATCGGCCCCGCCTCCTTCTCCAGCTTCACCTGGCTCGCTGCCCTCCACGACTTTAGCCTACATTTTCATCTCTTAGGTGTGAGGTATGTAGTATATTAATAGATTACTTGAGGTATAATAGGGCAAGGAACTAGGAGCTGACTGCTGTTGAAGAGATAGCTTGCTATAGTTCATCCTGTGCCATGCGGGGGCCCACTTAGGGGGTGGCCCCTGCAAGTACTGGGTGGGCGAGGGGAAAACGTGGACGAGAGCCTTTATTGTGGTTTCCTTGGGAGGGAACAGGCAGGGCAGGGAACCTAAGTTGGGGGGGTGGCGAGTTTGAATATTCTAACAGGCTCTGGGGTGTGTAGGGGATGTCCCTCTTGGTCCGGTACCTGGCCCCGGGGTGATTAAGGCAGGTGGATAGTGGCCCAGAATATGAGACCCCAGTAAGGGGCAGGGGCTGGAGTGTAACTCTGGGTTGGCTGGTCTGTATTGGAAACCATGGTCATGGGCAAGTTGTATACTGTCTCTGGGAGTTGGCTCCTGGGGGACCATGGTCCCTCTAGGGTCAGCGAGGCTCTAGATGTCAGAGCATCAGAAAACAGAGGACAAAAGACATGGTCATACACACACCCAGGCTAAGTGAGCTTCTCCAGGACCACAGTCTCAGAGCCCTATGCTCGTCCCTCTCCACACTTACTATGGTTGCAGTTTACAAACTTGCAGTTTAATTATTTTGGTTTTAATGTCACTTGTCCTCATCAAATTGTGGTGCTACTTAAGGACAAAAAGCTGTACTCATTCTGCTTGCCAAGGAAGCCCTTGTGCCCAGTGCAAGGCCAGGCACACAGTAGGTGCTCAATAAATGTGCCTTCCCTTCCTTTCTACAGGGTTCCTGAGGGCCATTAGTAGGCAGAAACCCAAGTGCAGATGAAGACCAAATCCAGCTTGCTCCCGATGTGTCCCCGTTCCCAGCACTGGTCGCTGTCCCATTATAGTGGAATGACCGAAATGAATCAGTGAAGTGTAACTGAAGTTTATGATACTCATAAAGGAAGACAGAGGTTAAATAGAGCCATCGCGGTGAGATGACTTGAGAAATTACTTTGTTCCCGCACTCATTCGGTTTCCATCACTAATGGTACATAGACACATTTTTTGTTGTTGTTTTCATGAAAAGTTAACAGGACCCTTGAGTGTTTATTCAGTGTATCCTTTTTGGCAGGATTCAGACCTTAATAATGAAAATAGCTGGCTTTTTGTTTGTTTTTTTTTTTGCGGTACGCGGGCCTCTCACCGCTGGGGCCCCTCCCGTTGCGGAGCACAGGCTCCGGACGCGCAGGGCCCAGCGGCCGTGGCTCACGGGCCCAGCCGCTCCGTGGCATGTGGGATCTTCCCGGACCGGGGCACGAACCCGCGTCCCCTGCATCGGCAGGCGGACTCTCAGCCGCTGCGCCACCGGGGGAAGCCCTGGCTAACTTTTTTAATTGAACTTTTTTTGAGATCACTGTAGATGTACATGTGAGAAATCATGCAGGGAGATGGTGTGGCCTTTGCCCAGTTACCCCCAGTGCTAAACTAGAGAGTGATAACCCAACTGGGTTATGGACATGGATGCAACCCCCTGGAACTTACCACGTTGGCTAACTTGTCATTTACATTCGCAGGCGCTGTGCTGAGTGCTTCATCTCATCTAATTGATAAAACAACCCTCGGAGGGAGGCTGCATTAGGGCTTGTGTTCTAGGGCCTGGGGCTCCCACTCTCAGAGCCGTGAAGTGAGTTACCCTTGGTCTTACAGATCCTAAGTGGTGAAGCTGAATGCACACCAAGAAGACCGACATCCCAGCCTGTGCTATTTACCACGTTGACAGGAACATGATGTCAACATGATCTGCCCCTCGTTAGAGATCTTTAGAGAAGAAAATGACTTGAGGAACAAAAGAATTTTGTTGTCAGGTGTGTTTTTTGAGTATTCCTTCAGAATCGCATTTTCTGAAAGTCTAAGGAAAACTGCAAAAATTCAAGGCACCCAAGTCTCTGAAGAAGCTCTCTGAGTTTACCTGTGTCTGATTCATAGTCTTTCAACTTAGCGGTAGATGGAGTTATCCTCCTTGGCAGTGGCTTCATATCCTGGGGTAGCTCCCCCGTCCAGGTTTGCAGACGTTCCTACAGGGCTTGGGGAAAGGTCCTAGGTGGTAAGAAACCTGCGTGGACAGGGTCCTCGTGTGTTCTTAGAAGCTAGGTGGCCGGGGCAGCCTAGAAGTTAGGTGGCCAAGAGCAAACCAATTCTTTTTCTGTCTTTCTTCCAAGCACCTTGTCACTTGGAAGATTTGAGACGTCTTCCGCAAGGCCTGGTGACTGGGCAGTTGTATCAGCGGGCTGCATATTCTCTCCTGCTCATGGAATGGTGTTGAAGGCCACCTGGTTCGCCCGGTCGCCGTGTGGCTGTGAATGACCCTGGACTTCTTACAGCCCAACATTTCCATCTGGTCCCATCGGGGAGGGGGATGTGGAAGCTGGGTTTGTGGCTGAGCTTCAGCGGGACCCCAGCCCCAGGATCGCTGGTTCCACTCGCCTGGACCTTTGGCAGAAATCTTTCCTTGTGTGTGAAAGTAGAAGAAAAGGGCAGTCAGTTACAGCGTAAGGAAAGGCTCCAGTGTGGGGATGACCCCTCTTGATGATGTAGGGAAGACTCTCCCCTAAACACTTCTAACCCTATTTCATCTTCGTTCATTTCGTAATAAAATGAGATCTAATTTTAACTTCTGTTAGGCTGAACTGTACAAAATTGCCATTTTTGCAGGTCAGTGACTGCCGAATTTTGGCTTTCGAATGGCTCGGTCTAAGCTACAACAAGTTAAATTAAACCTGAGGAATACGCAGATCATCACTTAGCGTGGCTCTTGTTTTGAAAAGGATGTCAAGATATTTCAGCTGCATTTCTGTCGTGTGTTGTGAGCATCTGTTAATGGTTAAGGCACGGTGGTTGCGCTACGCGTGGCCTCCCGCTGTCACTGAAAGCCCTCGGCCTCTCCGAGGGGCAGAAATCTCATCGCCAGGGACATTCCTTATCTAGATGAGAACCCATCAGATCTCATGAAAACTTAATGTGGCAAAGGGTATAGTTGCAGGAGGGTTTTTTTTTTTTTTTTTTTTTTTTTTAAATAAATCAGTTCGTAATCCTTGGTGACACCAGATGAACATAATAATGGGTCTCCCCCAGGGGTTGTGGCGCTGACAGGCAGCTAGGGTGAAATTCACTCTCTCTTATTTGCGGTTTTCCCTTAAGGAGAATTCCTGCCTTTTGTTTTTCTTTCTGAAGTAGCTTTCAGGGTTGACAGATTCTGGGGGTTTTGAATGGATTTTGTGCTCTTAGCCTGCAGGATGGAGCAATCTAGCCCTTTAGCCTACCCCCCACCCCCCGCCCCAGAGACGTGGTGGAATCAGACCTGCAGACCCGAGCTGAGCCTCGATGTTGGGGGGCTTTAAACAGGCCTTGGGGGAATTTGTCAGGTTCGCCCAAGCATGTGTCTTTGCGGCGGGTTCCCCTCCAGGTGCATCACAGACGTAGCTGATGTCGACGTTAGCATCATCGCATATCCGCATATCGCAGTCAAGGACCCCTGGGAGACCCGGAGAGGTCTGTGACCTGCCTGCGGTCGTGGGGCAGCGTGACATGGAGCCACCCGCCTCTCCTGGCTCTGGAGCCCAGGCTCCTTCCGAGATGTCCGATGGGATTGTAAGGTCCTTGAAAGCAGGGACCTGTGCTTGCACGGCTCAGTGTCCCCGCTGCCCCGGCTTTCTGCCATGAGGCGGGCCGTGAGTGCAGGGGAAAGGCCCCTTGTGCTGCGGGCTGTGGAGGTCTTCCAGTGAAGAAGGGGCAGCACCACCAAATTGCCCTCGGGAGGCCACCAAGCTCACCATCCCTTTGTGTGAGCCCTGCACAGAGCTGAGTGGCCACGTGGGGTGCACGTACATATCAATAAATGTTAAAACCACCCACGAGGATCCCAGGGGTTCACATGGACAGGCACGTGGAGACTGAAACAGAGGCCACGGTCCCTTAGGTCTCCCAATGCCTGTCCCCTTTGCTTTTGAGGGTCCAATAATGCTGTCTCTGGTGACCCCAACCCCGGGCGACACACAGCTGACGGCATCCACTCAGCACGCTACCGCGTTCGCTGGTCCCCGTGCTTGTGCCTTTGGGCTGGTCTTCCTCGTTCAGGACCTCAAGGAGCATGCGCCACACAGAGTTCTCTACCTTCCTTTGATCTGAGAACGCTGGTTCTTCCTGGTTTTTGTTTGCTGTGCATTTCTTCCCAGATCTTTAAAAAGGATTGTGCTTCGTCCAAGCATCTTAAGACTCCTGCCATAATGGCCACTTCTGCTGAAAGCATCCAACCCGGTCCTTGCAGATTCCGGGAGGAGCCACTGATCCTTTTTTCATTCGTCTTTGGTGTTTTGCCTTCAGAAGGGAATATCCGTTCTGTTGAAAATGAAAGACTTGCAAAAAGTGCTCTCTATGACTCCCTTGAAAATTGTGAGATCTAGCCCAGGGTCTCCGTGGTGTCTTCACTCATCCAACAGATATTTATTGAGTATCGGCTGTGATTCAGGAAGGCCACCCAAAAAGCCTGGAAAAACAGATGACAAAGATGCTGTGTGCTGGGCACCATATTAAGCTGTCCACATGCATGAACTCATTTCATCCTGCCAACAACCCTTTGGGGTAGGTACTCATGTCATCTCTATGTCATGGATGTCAGGAAACCGAGGCTCAGAGAGGTGAAGTATTTTGTCCAAGTTTCAACAGTTAATAAGAGCTTGCATCCCCACCCAGTCCATTCTGGCTCGTGGAACCCAAGTGTGGCAATGCTGCACCGTGCTTTGTAGGATAAACCCGCATCGCCTGCTGTTTTTTCAAGGGTCCTTACTGAGGACTTTGTGTGAGATTCTGCCCTGTTGGTGGTGGGCGAGACACACCTGTCTCTCTTGATGGCATCATTCCAGCAAGAGATCCAGTGAAACCAGCAATTTGGATGCTGTGAGTGAGATGTGATGATTGTGGGGGGTGGGGAGTGGTGATGATATGAGGGCTCAGGGTGCACAGAGCAGGGCCCCCAGTCCTGAGCTGGGAATGGCTTTTGGAAGGAAGTGAAATTTAAGCTGTGACCCAGAGTAGGAGTTGGCCAGGTCAGGAGAAGGGTGTTCTAAGGGGAAGCATGGGTAAAATTCGTGAAGCAAAAAAAAAAAAAAAAAAAAAAAAGACCCTGCGGAACGAAGTTGTGGCCAGTCTGGTTGCAGTGATGAGCGATGAGGTGGAGGGAAGGCAGCAGAAGACCCCACGGGGAGGACGCTCTGGGCCTCTTGCGCTCCCATCCTCAGGGCAGTGGATCTGAGCAGAGGGTGACTTGGCGTCCAAGAGAAAGTTACTGAGCCTCTGCTGCCCGGGGTGAACAATGGTGGACAGACAGACAGAGCCCCTGCTCTTGCGGAGCTTGTGTTCCAGTGGAAAAGCAGGTAAACACACAAGACAGTGTCAGAGAGCAATATGTACCCCAAAGGAAGTGAACCAAGGTGAAGTGAGCTGCAGAAGGTACGGGAAGGCCGGGTAGAGAGGGTCGGAGGGGAGGGATTTGGGGATGAACAGTAAGCAGTGTGGCAATGTTGGGGAAAAACATTCCAGGCAGGGGGGGGACAGCGGGTGCAAAGGCCCTGAGGCAGCAACAAACTGGGCATGCTTAAAGGCCACAGAGCACAGTCAGTGCGGCTGAAATGCAGAGAGCGAGGTGGGGCAGGTGCCGGGAGAGGCCAGAGGGGCCTCAAGGAGTTTGGCTTTGATCCCAAATGCGGGGGAAGCCACTAGAGGCGTAGGCTGGGGATGGCAGAGCCTGATTTTATTTTTGACCATCACTCTGCTTCTGTGCGGGTAACGGATTGTGGAGCAGCAAGAATGGAAGTTGGGATGAGGGCAGGGACGTGAGCTCCTGCCGTTGTCTACACTACAGAAGGTGGTCAATTGACTTGAGCGGTGGCCCTGGGGAGAGGAACCCAGATGGGTTTGGGAGATGTTGCAAAGTGAGCTTGCTTTGATACGGAGCCTTTGATTGGATGCAGTGAGGGCCACAGCTTATGGGAGACAGTCCGGGTTCTGAGTTCCATCCCGACATCAGAGAGACTCCCACCCAGAGAGGGCGGGAGGGAAAGACCCCTGTGGTTCTCAACCAGCTCAGAGAAGGACCTGAATGAGGATGCGGGCAGGCCCTGACCACCTTGTGTTTTTCTCTTTTTTTGACAGCTTTTTTGAGCTATAATTCACATACCGTACAAGTCACCCACCTTACAATCCAATGGCTTTTATTAGTATATTCGTAGGGCTGTGCAACCATCACCACCATCGAGTTTTAGAACCTTTTCATTACCCTCCCAAAGAAGCCTCATACCCGTTAATTAACCCCATGTCCCCCTCCCCCAGCCCCTGGCAACCACTCATCTATTTCCTGTCTCTATGGATTTACCAATCCTAGATGTTTCGTTTCAGCGCAATCATAGAACAAGTGATCTTTTGTGAGTGGATTATTTCACGTAGCGTAACGTTCTCAGGGTTTACCCATGTGTAGCACGTATCAATACTTCATTCCTTTTTATGACTGAATAATATTCCATTGTGTGGATACACTGCATTTTATGTATCTGTTCATCCCTTGTTGACTTTTCCCCCCACTTTTTGGCTGATATGAATAAAGCTGCTATGAACATTCATGTACTTAATGGTTGAGGAAGGAAATGATTTCTGAGGCCAAGACCAGAGGGGTCCCCAAGGGCTTCGTTTAGACAGTGCATTTAAACTTCCACCTGGGGATTTGCTTGTTATGCTGGGAATTGTAACCAAGGACCATTCAGTTGATAGAGGGATCTTGAGAGTAATGACTCTTTAAAAAGGCATTTCGATGGGAAGGACTGAGATCGATTGGGGTCCACAGTCTCTCTGAGGTTTGTGAAAAGCAGCCAGACAAGGCACCCTCGGGGCCCTGGTACGAGGTGAAGCCCACTCTTCACATTACCAGTGCTGTGTGATCTTGGGCCAGTCACTGTGCCTTTCTGGTCTGTACTTGTCTCATGGCCACATGGTTCCTGATGGAAATGTGGGCAAGATGCATGGGCAGTGAAGATTTTCGTAGAAAGGTGTGAGTGTGAATATTCCAAGCTGCCTCTTTCCAGGTAGTTTTGCACTTTTTTTTTTTTTCTGGATAAAAATTACTCAGCCCATCTCAACCTTCTCATCTGATCTGGAGTACCTCCTTGGGGTAGTTTGTCTAGTCCCCCATCACATGCTACCATACAGCTCTCTCCCATCTACCCCAAAATGCTTACCCGGCTTTCATGGTGCACTTACGCATTTGGTTTGCCGGTTGATGTCTGTGAGCCCCGTGAGGGTAGGCACCACATCTAGTTTTGCTCATCGGCTTTACCCCGGCACCTCACCCAGAGTAGATGGTTGTCTTTGTTTGGTATTTTGCAGGGTGACCCTGGGATGAGGGTTTGAGGGTGAGTAACTCTTAAAAGTGCTCCCAGGAGAAACTGGTTACAGAACAGGGGCAGCTGCTCCGGGAAGGGGAGGGGCAGGCGGAGGGTGATCTCAGGCCATGTGGCCCCCATTACCGCCTTCTCTCCGTGCACGAGGGCAAAGGGCAACTCAGCTGCAGGAGCCCGAGGGGTGAGGGGTGAGGGGGCAGGGTAGAGCAAAAGCACATGGAAGCCGGGCAGGGCCACGACCATGGTGCAAGGACTCCAGGACCCAGGGAGAGCCCTGCCAGTGCCTGTCCTGGGTCAGTCCCCAGCCAACGTCCTGGCCGCGCCTTGAAGAACTAAGGCGGCTAAGGGCTGCCGGCGAGTTCAGGATGTGCACCGTTTCCGTGTGCTCAGACACAGGGAGAGTGTTCTGGAGTGCCAGCTAAGGTGGTGGCCCCACGTGGCGACGGCCTGAGCCCAGTTTACCATCCCCACAGCCAGAGCGCTTGGAAACGTGTGATCCTTAACGAGTTTGTAATTTAGGGGGATTGCAAAGTCTGCACATCGCGTGAGCCTTTTTGTTTCTATGGCTCCTTCAAATCGGCATGAATCATGGGCCTGATGTATGTGTGGGTTATTGTTTGGCATCCTGACCAGCTTCCTTCTGGATCCCAGAGTCCTAATTCTGTGAAGATGACACGTATGAACGAGGAGGCCAGGCCCAGAGGCAGCCTGGAAGTGAGTCGGCATTGAGTACTCGGTACAGACCTGCTGGGGCTGGGATCATTGCATCGTTTATTCCCCGGGACACCGGGCTTCCTCGGCACCAGGCCAGGCCCCACTCAGATGCAGGCGAGCGGGAAACCATGCGACCCTTTGCTTCTCATTTCACCCAGAAACCACTGGGTGGGCTTTGCAGGGCTGTCTCCGTCTCTAGGACATGTCAGGGAGCTCCACTGGGTCGGGACAGGCTTTCTGGTTTTTAATTGAGCTAAAAGACCCATAACGTAACATTTAACATTTTAACCATTTTAAAAGGTACAGTTCACATTTTTGTGCAACCATCCCCATTCTTTAATTCCAGAACTTTTCAGCACTAAACAGAAAGTCTAGACCCACTTAGCAGTCACCGCCCATCCCCCTCTCCCCGCAGCCCTGACAACCACTAATTTACGTTGTGTCCCTGTGGATTTACCTGTTCTGGGAGTTTCATGTCAATGGGCGCAGATGGTATGTGGCCTTTTGTGACTGGCCTCGTGTTTCCTGTGTTCATCCACGCTGTAGCGTGTGTCAGTGATTCATTCCTGCTGGGGATGTAAAATGGTGCAGCCACCCTGGAGGATGGACTGGCATATTTCCTCCAAAACTGAAACGTATACCAAAGGGGAAAGTGGGGCGGGCAGATACACGCTACTATATACAATATATATAAACTAGATAAACAACAAGGACCTACTGTATAGTACAGGGAACTATATTTAAAACCTTATAATAACCTATAAAGGAGATATATATATAAACCTGAATCACTTTGCTATATACCTAAAACTAACACAACACTGTAAATCAACTATCCTTCAATTTTAAAAAAAGTGAGGTATTTCCCTGGTGGTCCAGTGGTAAAGAATCTGCCTTACAGTGCAGGGGACGCGGGTTCGATCGCTGGTCAGGGAACTAAGATGCCACGGGGCAGTTAAGCCCTCGTGCCACGACTACTGAACTTGCATGCCTCAACTAAAGCCTGTGTGCTGCAAACTACAGAGCCCATGCGTCCTGGAGCCCGCGCGCCACAACTAAAGAAGAGAAAACCCGCCCGCCGCAACTAGAGAGAATCCTGCACACAGCAGTGAAGAGCCCGCGTACCACAACTAAGACTTGACACGCCAAAAATAAATAAATAATAATAATAAATCTTAAAAAAAAAAAAAACTGAAGCAGGGCTACCACAGGACCCAGCGACTCCGCTCCTAGGTATATACCTAGAAGAATTGAAAACAGGTGTTCAAACGAAAACTTGTATGTGAATGTTCATAGCATCACTATTTACAACCACCAAAAGGCGGAAACCACCCAAATGGCCATCAGGGGATGAATGGAGAAACAAAATGTGATACATTCAAACAATGGAGTATTATCTTTTCTTTTTTTAGTATTTATTAGAGCTAACTTAACTCTTCCTGATGTGTCAGAGCTCACCACAGGTGTCCTCACTTTCCCAGGAAGTCTTACCTGAGTCCGGAGACCAGCCCTTTCTCTGCCCACAGAATCCTGTCTCAGTCTCCATCACAGTGCCTTGTCCATCATCAGTTCGTTCATTGATTCCTTCCAGAGTATCTCCCAGGAACCCGCTGTGGCTGGGCCTGCATCTCTCCAGCGGGCAGAGACTGTGAGATCAACTCACCTCAGGGAGGGGCGCGTGCCCTGAAGGGGTGAGGTGTGCTGGGCCTGTGCCGGAGTCTCACTGTGGCTCAGTGCACGAAGACCCCAGAGACGAGAAGGAGGCTGCTTTGCAAAGGCGGGAGGGAGAGGGAGCCTCCAGGGGCCGTCAAGTGCAGGGGTCTGGAGGTGGAAGGAGGGTGGAGAAGCTGAAGACCCCCAGGGTCGGGGCTGCTGGTGAGGGCAGTGGTCACGGGGCATGAGGAACCACGTGGGATTTTATTCCAGGTGCAACTGGAAGCCACCGGCGGGGTTTAGGCAGGGAAAGGTGGGGGTCAGGGGACATGGCGTGACATGACCCAGGGGAGGACGTTGCAGGAACCTGGGAGCAATGAGGGTGACCGGGACCCGGGTGGGTCCAGGGGAGGGAGGAGTGGTAAAATCGTACTGTCCTAATTGCCCATTCACACGACTGTCGCCTTCTTCCACCCCCGGGCCCTGGGACTGGGCGGGCAGGGGCCAGGTCTCAGGCACAGAATAGGCGCTCGGGAAAGTGGACCGAAGTGTGAGCGAGTCAGTGCAGCCTGGGTGCGGCGGGGAGTGGACAGAGCTGGCTGCACCCTGCACCCTGAGCGGCTCCCTGGCGGCCCAGAGTGGTGGCTGGGACCGGTGCCGCTTGGGCTGGCCCTCGCTGGGGGCACCAGAGGGGGCTGTTGTCCAGCGGCAGCGGGAGGTCCTTAGGGACGTCTGAGCAGACAGGTGACGCCGCAGGAGCAGGTTCCCAGGACTGGCCCGTCACCGGCTGTTGCCTGTCCCCAGGAAGAGCGTGCTGTTCGGTTGCTGGCTTGTCTGCCGTCTCCATCTTGTTCTGTCGCTTCCGTGACAGTCACCAGAGGTGCCAGGGCCAGAACAGGGGCCTTTGGAGAAGCGAGAACCCCGATGACAACAGATGTGCAGACGCTTACAGGTGTTCAGGTATCACATCCACGGCTCTTGGGTGAAAGTGCTCGGTGAGCAGCCACAGCTCAACCCATGAGGTGCCAGAAGGAGGCCGAGCCAGGCAAAAACATAGTATATGGCAGGAAAGCTCGTTAAATTCATGAGGGAACCCAGCGTGGGAAATCCTGAGAACCCTGCCTTGTTCTGGTAGGATTATAACCTTCAGATGTGCCCGGGGCAGGGGCTGTGAACTTGATCATAGAAGAATCTGTAGCTCCCCTCAATACCTGCTGAGCCCTTGCTGGGCCCCCCTGGGCTGTCTGGGGGTTAGGGAGGCCGTTATACAGGACACACTTGGTCTCTGCCTGTAACAGGGAAGAACCTTTCGTGGTCTCTTACAGGTTCATCACTAAAGGGATGTCGCCTATAAGCTTAAAATTATGCATAATGGCCCGTCTCTGGAAACCCTCCCTCTCAGGTAATGAGCATTAGGCTAAAATACCTTTTGCTCACAGGAAACTCCTGACCAGGCCCACCTGTGAATGACTGCAGGAAGGAAGGAAGTAGCACATTCCCTCCGGAGGCTGATGGGAACCAGGAAGTGTTTGACTTTACTCCATCCCCTTTTAGTATAAAAGAAGCCTGAATTCTAACTCAGGCGAGAGGGTTCTTTGGCACATGAGTCCACCAGCTTTCCAAATAAAGTCGCTATTCCTGGCCCCAACAACTCATCTCTCGATTTACTGGTCTGTCGTGTGGCCAGCAGTACAAACTTGGACTCAGTAACTTGCTCTCATGGTCAAATAGCCAAGATGGACGTTAAACTAATGAACATGAAATCAATAGCTAATTATAAATTCTATTGACGACTATGACAGAAAAACTAACAGGAAACCTAACAGGTGAGTATAGAGGATGGGGCCGTGAGGAATGAGTAAGAGTTCATCAGGGAAAAGTGTTGCCTCTAGAGGGATTGGCCTGGGAGGCAGCCCTGTGGTGGGAGGACAGAAAGAGACAGACAGAACTAGAGCATAGTGGGGCAAGGGCTTGGCATGGTGTGAGATAAGCAGAGAGCAGGACTCTGGGGTCGCAGCTGAGGTTTCATATTTCATTCTAGACGCCGCTATGGCATTAAGCAGGGCAGTGATGCAAGGCCCCGTTTGCTTAGGGGAGCAGGATTAGTGGATGCCTGGAAACCAGGGAGGAGGCGGCAGAATAGGGTGGGCAGAGTGCAGCTGGCCTGGAGCCCAGGGGTTAGAGGTGGGCAGGACAGTAAAGGCTCAGGATCAGAAAAGGGATGTCCCTTTTTCTTCTTGGGGTGTCCAGTAGTACTTTTTCCCTGAAGACATTTCCAAAGGGACCATTTAAGGCAGGAGTTGGCAAGTGACAGACCGTGGACCAAATCCTCCTGCCGCTGGTTTTTGCAAATAAAGTTTTATTTAAATATAGCCACGCCCATTGATTTACCTATCATCTACTGCTGTTTTCATGCTACGGGCAGCAGAGTTGGGTAATTGTAACAGAAGTTGTCTGGCCCTCAAAGCCCAAGTTACTTACTGTTGAAGTCTTAAGATATTCACTATCTGGCCCTTTACAGAAAATACTTGCCCATCCTTGACCTAAGCAAAATGAGTCTGGGACACATTTTCTAAACACAAATCTGTTGGCTTAGAATCTTCCCAGCATTTAAAATGTGTTTAGTTCCTGTGAAAAATGCTAAAGTATGCATATTTTAAAATTAACATTTGTATGTCCTTAAGCATTGACTGACATTATTTAAGAATCTCATCTTACACTTGAGGGTTGGAAAGTCAGAGTTGGAACTTGGGCTTTGAAGATGTTGGGCGATGTTATTTGTCTAAATTTATACTGTGATGCTAAACTCTCCTGATGCATTATTTTACCGTTTATGTCTTCTCTCTGAAACACTCCTTTGTCTCCGCTCTGTAAAACAGGATCTTTAAGAGGATGCCTCTAAAACCAGCTTTTGGTCTTTGCAAAGTCTTTGGGCTTCTTGCAAAATAATTTTTATGAGCGTTTGCTTGTGTGCAGATACAGAGCATCCTACTAAACCCAATGACAACAAAGCCGATTTTCCAGATCCTTCCTTTTTCCTTCCCTGACCCTGTCATCTTCATGTTTCAACTCCTGGTTCTAAGCTCTGTGCAGCCTTTTTGGATCCACTTGATTTACAGATTTGAGCTGATTTCGCTTGGAGAATTGGCCATATGTCTGGCAGACACCCGCCACCATTGGCAGAATTATGGGGTTGATACTAAACAGATGGGCTTTCTAGTTAGATGTGCTGTTTTTTCCACGATACATATGAGGGAAAAAAGAAGCCACTTTTAATAACGTCTTGATTTTTCCACTGGTGTCAGAGGCATGAATGATGCCCATTTATCTAGAGTTAATTTCAGCATCATTTCCGTGTAGGAGACCTTAGACAGCTGGAAGAGGCTTAGAGACTTGGGAAATTTTGAGACCCAGCCTCTGCTAAGATCTTAGAGAATCCTGTTGCCCTTGGAATACAGATATTGGGGAAAAGAGTGTTAAGTTCCAAAAGTAAATTGTCCTTAGCACTACTTAGCAGGACTACGTTGAAAGTGCTTAATCTCAGGTCTAGTGCTCAAACTCCATTTGACAGCTTTTGTGGGGTTCTTGCTGTCTGGGCAGCAAGATGTAAATGCGGGTTGGCTGACCCATCTGTTTAGGAAAAGCTGGCCAAGCGGCTGAATGGGATTGCTTTTACTGCAGGACTTCTCAGAGGCTTTACTATGATAATATATGGCGGCGCTCTTCAGAGAAGGCTTTTGGTGTAGGTAGCGTTTTCCCAAGTGTCTTCATTCACAAAGCATCGCTCCTGCTAGGGTCCCATGGGACATGCTTTGGGAAACACTGGTGTCATGCCCAGATGGCGAACTTTAGGTCGGAGAACTTGGGCTCCAATGCCAGACCCACCACTTCCCAGCTGTATGACTTTCCACACGGGCCCCCCATAGCCTCCACTTCCTAAATGTAAAATGGAGCTGCAAATGTAATCCCCGCCTCCCGGGGTTGTTTGTTTGAACATCCAAAAGGATTTGGTGGCCTCCCTGCGAGCATTCAAAGGTATGTTCTCCTACGAGAACATACTCCTACTGTTCCACTCACAGTATTCCAGGGCTGTTATTCACTCGGAAGCTCAGCCAGGCTCTTGAGTTTCCTTCTGTATGTTCCTTAGCACCTCCACTAATGGGGAAGGGAGAGAAAGGAGACGCTGTCTGCTTAGGGGGCGGCTGGGAGAAATGACGGGGCAGCATGGGGCCCGGAAGTTGCTTAGGAATTATAGCTATCCCCCTCCTGGCAGGGGGGCACAGAGGTGGCTCAGCTTCTTTGTTCATTACCATTGACCCGCGTTTTGACTCATTTTCGGTTTTTGTATCACAGGATCAATCTCTTTCGTTCCTTCATTTGTTCACGTCGGGTCTCCGGCACTGTCCCGGGCACCTGAGGAGGAGGAAGAGCCCGCTGTGGGGTCTCTGTTTCCTCCAGACTGGAAAGGTAGCAGTTTCTCCACCCCAGGGGGCCGTCAGCGTTCACCGCTTGTGACACGTGCTCGCAGAGCTGCTGGGAATAGAGCCGCAGACTTGAGGAATTCTTTCCCCCTTGAAATAAATGCTCCCGTCATGCTAAGCCCTGCCTCCCCTGCCACACCCCCTCCTGGAAGCTGTTCACCGGTGGCCCTAGTTCTGCGTATTGATCAGTGCTCCCCACCTATCCTGTGCTTCAGTCATTTCTCTAGAATTTTCCAGTAGGAGTGGAGAGGGTCGAACCAAGAATACTTTTACGTCTGGGGAGACTTCAAATCCATTTGGTAAATTTGGTTTTGGAGGTCCAGACCCATCCAGGCGGTGGGTCTATTAAAACACCCAGCACTTTCTTAGAGGACAGCGGCCGTCAGGCCACATCTCTTGCAGCCTGGCCACAAGCCATTGGTCTTTTGACCCTAAATGCCGTGATTTTAGTATATGTGGCTTTTTTTTTTTCTGTATGTGGACCTGTCACTGCTGTGGCCTCTCCGGTTGCGGAGCACAGGCTTCCGGACGCGCAGGCTCAGCGGCCATGGCTCACGGGCCCAAGCCGCTCCGCGGCATGTGGGATCCTCCCGGACCGGGGCACGAACCCGCGTCCCCTGCATCGGCAGGCGGACTCTCAAACCACTTGCGCCACCAGGGAAGCCCAGTATAGGTGGCTTTAATGCTCTTCTGTCCTCCTTCACCCCGTATCCCAGATAACAGTGCTGCCATCATCTGCTCTGAGTAGTCTAACATTCGGGTTAGGACGAGGGCTTTGGGAGCAGATGTCCTGATTTCCAAGCCCACTGTGTCACTTTAGCCGCGTGACCTGGGAAAACTGTTTCCCGTCTCTGCTTCCGTTTTCCTCATCATAATGAGAGTGATGACGGTAACGACCTGCCTTCTTGGGTCTTGACGGGACAGGAATGAGCTGATTCACGTCAGGTGCTCAGGACACAGCTGTCACACAGTAAGTGTCCAGCAGATGTTGCTGTTGCTGGTGACAGTGGTGACAGAACAAACCTTGGTTTCCTTGACTCTTCTGTATGTGTTACTGGCCCACATTGGTTCTCACCCAGCTCTGGCGAGGAGTCTGCCTCAGCAACACCTCTGGATTCCCCTCTCCCTTCTCTGCTGTCCCACTGCTCTCGCCCTGCCTGTCCCTTCTCAGTGGGCCTCCTGGCCATCTGCTTTGTTCCATGAAGCTGCCGCCCACACTGACATTCTCTGCGGTGGCTGATCTTGTATCAGATCCCTCAGTGATTCCCTGCCCTCAGGGCTCCTATCACGGCCACATACAGCTCTCCTTGTCTGGTCCCCAGACTGCTGTCCATCCCCTCCATCGAGAAACCAAGAGAGCTCCAGCCTAAGGGTTCTCAGGTTCGAGTACACAGACCCTGCCGGCAAATTAGGAACATGAGGGACAACACAGGCTTGCTCTTTTTTTCATTTATCAATATATTTATCGATATATCAATAATAAAGATTCCTTTCTTACTTTGAGATGAGCTTTTCCTATTACTGATAGTCGGTGGTGATGATAATGGTGATAATTTTTGTTTCTGTGTGTGTGTGTGTTGGTCGTTAGCTGGCACCATGGAAAGCTGGTATCTCTCTGTGGATCCCCGTTTTATACATGGAGATTTTACGGGGCTCTGAAACCTCTGCCTGGCGGTGTCAGATCTCGCTCCACTGCATTACCATTACCTTCCAAACACCATGTACGATAACGCTTTTATGGGTTTGCAGCTTTTATTCAATTCCTAGTCAACCTCCAAGGCCCAACTCCAAATCACCCCCACCCGCGGTAGCCTTCTCAGAGTCCACCTGCTCCAGGCAAGAAGAGTACTTCCCCTGCAGGTGTAATCCTCCATCCTGGTTCCCTGGTGATTCTGTGCACCCTCGATTTTCTCCATGGTCAGTGAGCCCGCTAGGGCAGGGGAGTGTCCAGCCCCTCTTTATTCTACTTCATACCTGGCACGGTGCTTTGTTTAAAGAAGCTGGTCGCTTCGTATTGCCAGATGGATTCTTTGGGGGCAGGGAAGGACTCACCGAAGAAATAGAGGCCACGCTCTGTTGACCCACATCCCCACTTCCATAGCTCGTATCACGTTCTGAAGGCGTCTCAGTAAGCAGGCGAGCTCCTGCAGGGCAGACAGCGTGTCAGTCTGCGTTCGCTGCGCTGTCTTCAGACTCAGAGCAGCCCTGGCACACAGCAGGCCTCAGCGGTTGCTTGATAGTGAATGAATGAATGAGTGAATGAATGAAACAAACAGCAAAAGGTCCTGTTCGAATATTGTCTGATACGGACGGTGCCTGTCTCCCTATGAGGCCAGCCACTCAGCACGTGGCACCTGGTAATCGGGGAGCGGAGCTTCCTTTCCACTGTGTTTTGGGAAGGTGACCTGGTGAAGTGGAAGGAGACAGGGCCGGGTCAGGGGATAGGAGATGAGACGAAGCAGAAATTGCCAGACATCCCTAAGGCGAGGACTGTGGAGTCAGATGGACGGGGACCACATCCTGGCTCCGGCACTGGCAGCTCTGCATCCCAGATTCACGGGTCACGCAGGTGGTTATTAGAGCACTTCCCTGGGTGCCAGGCGCCAGTAAAGATGCCAGGGACCCATGACGAGCAAGGTGGGCCACAGTTCCTGTTCTCGTAAAGCTTAACGTTGGTTCCAGTGGGAAAGATAGATGATAACAATAAATAACAGATCCCAGGGATGATATCTGAGGGTGATCAGAGCTAGGACAGAAGGGGATATTAGAATAAAGGAGTTGGCCCTGAGCCAGGCATGGAGTTAGTCCGTAAGCTCAGTGCCCTCAGCCATGGCATTGGTGTCCTTCACTGCCTTGTTCTAGAAGTGCCTGATTTGTAGGTCTGTGGGATCCCGTCGATGGCGTGGTGGCAGTGGGTCCTGGGGGACGAGGGCCCTGACTGCCGTTAGCCTCAGAGGGGACCGGGAGAGGGCTGGAGTTGTGGAAGGGACCAGAGATGGGAGGGGCTGGAGCCGCACCTTCAGCCCCAGGGCGGGGCGCCTGGCCCATCTGTCGTTTGGGAGCCTGGGCGGCCTCCTGCCTGCCCCGCAGCTGCCCGTCGTACTTTCCCGGCAGATGCGGGGAAACGTTTTTTCATTAATTAACTGCTAATGCTTCCCAGGTGGCAGAGGTGCCCCTGGAACGTAGCACTGCGTGCTATTCAGAGGCTGCAGGGGTCTGCCAATGTGTTGAATCTGGGAATCCTCACCTGGTGTGGAAGGAGGTTCCCGGGCAACTCCAGGGAGCTGAGCGAATCAAGGGCTGGGGATAGAGGGTGTGGCGGTGCCCCCAGCCTCCCTTCTCTCTGTGTGACGCACACGTACAGGTGCACGCACACCCTCCCATATAGGCACACGCATGCACATATGCACACCACCCTCTCTGCTAGACCACGCGCCTGCCCACATTCACTTCCCACCCTCCCGTGTGAGTGGGCCACAAGGTACCCAGGAGGGCCCGCCCCCCCTCTGCTCACTTCGGACCCCCATGCACACCGTCGGTGAACCATTCGTCCCCTTGGTGGCTTGTAAGTGATTCCTTCACTGGACGGAGCATCTGCTTCTGAAATTGCTGGCCTTGGTTGGGAGTGACGGCCCTCGGGAGCCCTCACCCTGCCTGGCCCTGGCCTGTACCACCTGGGGCCCGGCGGGGAGAGAGGTGCTGGAGGTGCAGGCTTCAGACCTCTGGAACCTGTCCCCACCTTTGCTCCCCAGTGAGAACAGGCCCCTGGGGAGTTCGCTCAGGACCAAGGCGTCTATCCTGGTCCACGCACATTGGATATTTGTAAATGAACAAATCAGGTTGTTTGAGCTGAAGAGACCCAGTCGCTCCGGCTTAATTTTGAGTCAGGTTCAAGCCCCTGCGTGCCTCCCCAGCTGCATCCATGGCCCTCATACCCTGCGTTCTTCCTCCAAGTCCTCGACCTCGCTCTTCCTCTGCCTGGGACCCTCTTCCCTGCCCCCGCTCCCATCTACACTGCTGGCTCCCTTTCACCCAGGCTTCTGCTCCAGTAACCCCGCTCAGAGCAGCCTTTCATAACCCTCCGTTGCCAGTCACAGCCCCCGCGTCTCCCCCAGCTCCCTGAGCAGATGCTGGGTTCTGTCCATCCGTCCTCATGTCTGGAAGGATCTCCTTCACCACATGGGTTCCTACCTTATGTGTTCTGGGCACCAGGGATTCAGCTGCAAACCAACCATCAAAGGCAGACCCTGCTGTCAAATTAGGGAGGTGACTGAGCAAAAGGCAAACAAATAACTGTGCATTCTACGTGTGGGTCTGTGTGTGCGCACGCCGACATACACACACACACCGGGTGATGAATGTGATGGGGAAAGGTAAGGAGAGGAAGGCAGCAGGGAACTAACTATTGGGGCGAGCAGGCTTGGTTTCTTAATATCCCCGCTCCCGTTGTCCATCTCCCGCTGGCCGCTAGAAGCCCCACAGAGGCAGGGATTCTTTCTGTTCACCTCTGCACATTCTCCTCCTGGTGCAATTCCGGCACATGGCTGGTGGTCAATAAGCTTTTTGTGGAATAGATGAATGAATGAGTGAATGGATGAGTGAATGACTTCTCAAGGGGAGAGTGGTGTGCAGTCTGTCAGTGGTCAGCATGCCCTGCCTGTGCCCCAGGCTGTGCGGTGAGGGACCAGTGTGTCAGAAGTGAGGTGGGAACCACAGTACCTGCTCAGCCACTGTGGGGAGGGAGCAGGGAGGCAATGTATTAAAATAGTGATGGTGGGGGGCTTCCCTGGTGGCGCAGTGGTCGAGAGTCCCATCTGCCGATGCAGGGGACACGGGTTCGTGCCCCGGTCCGGGAGGACCCACGTGCCGCGGAGCGGCTGGGCCCGTGAGCCATGGCCGCTGGGCCTGCGCGTCCGGAGCCTGTGCTCCACAACGGGAGAGGACACAACAGTGAGAGGCCCACGTACCGCAATAGTAAATACAATAGTGATGGTGGAGGGAGGGGGGGAAGGGGTGTTGAGGAGGGAGCCACAATGTCCCTTCTGCCCACCACCCATCGGTTCAAGCAGGCACATGGTGAGCCCCCAGGTAAGGACTTGGGAAGTCCCCTGTGCCCCCTATTCCCCCAGCAAGGGCCGGGGCAAAGGTGAAATGCAGGAGGGAGGAGGACAGTGGTGTCAACACTTCAGCCCCAGGTAGTGACGGAGCCAGGGTTGTGAGCCCGGATCCCTGCTGTCTGGCACCTGCGTCGTAACGCTTACGACATTCTGTTTCCGTAACGTGCCAATAGATGCTAATGCACGGTAATGCTGCTGATGAAATGGAACAGGGGGCTAGTGGGCAGGGTGAGGTGGGTGGGGCTTGGGAGCAGACTTCGGAGACGTTTACAGCCTTGGCAGTTTTGTCCTAAATGAGAGGGGAGGCCACAGGGAGTAAGCAGGAAAGCGATACGACCAGACTTACATTTATAGGGGTTCACGGGGACACCAGTTAGAAGGCTTGTGTGAGCATCTGGGGTAGAGATGCTGGTGGCCTGGACTAAAGTCACAGTGATACAGGGGGCAGATGGAGTGAGGTTTTGGGGTCTGATTTGTAGTTTTATTCTATGTGCTGCTCCTTTTGCTTTGGCTGCCAGGAAGCTCAGAGCCACACGTGGTGTCTCTAACCCCTGATGCGGTGGCTCTGTCCAGACTCCCCTTCCTCTGGATTTCCTCGGACACTCATTTGTCTTGTTGGGCATGTGTTTCTGATAATGGCTGCCCATCCTTTGTGGAGTGAGATGAGATATAAATAAAGCGATGACAATTCTTCCTCATCTACGTGCGTATCTCTGGGGATCTTCGTCTTTATCTTCAAACCAACCTGGAAGCTTGGGGAGACCAGGCCATTTCTTTCTCCTTTGTGCCAAAAATGCCTCCAGGACAGTCAGCTTTTCTGGGGCCACATGGCACCGGCGTTCCACTCCCATCTGGCATCCGTGGGTGGAGGAAGGAAAGGAGAGGATAATAACATGCAGTAAACTGACTCTTGAGGAGAGAAGGACCGTCTGCATCCTGCACGCCTGGAGTGCGGCGCTGGGGGTTGCGACCGGTCCTTGGACTGCCCTGGCTCACTTACTACCCCACCCGAACTTCCTGGGCCCCTACTAGGCGCCGGGCACTGGGGTTATAGCTGAACCCAAGGTGGAAAATGTCATTGGCTTAGGAGCCTGGCTGGTTTGCTAAGTCTGCAGGGAGAAGTCCTCCAACGAGACCCCTGGGCTGTCTGTCCCCACGAAGTTTCTTTGTGGACCCCTGCGGACCCAGCCTCTGGTGTACACTTAACACTCAATTAAATAACAGCTGTAGACAGGGGCTTCCCTGGCGGTCCAATGGTTAAGACTGTACGCTTCCACTGCAGGGGTCGTGGGTTCGATCCCTGGTTGGGGAACTAAGAGCCTGCATACTGCATGGAAAAAAAACAGCTGGAGAGAGTGGTTGGCTTGGTTTGGACGGTCTTGGTTAATGCCGTCCTGTTGTGTTCCATCCATGTGTGTCCTGCTTTGGGTGATAAAGTTATATCGTCACCCTAGAAGCAGCTTAGCGATACGAGAGGGGCCTCTGGAGTCAGGCCGCCCGAGGCCATCATCCCCTCGCTCTGACAGCTGACAGAATGGCTTGTGGCTCCGAGCCTCAGTGCACACCGTTTGTCAAATGGATATAATGACAGTCTCCACCTCATAGATTTACTATGGCGGTAAACTATGTTCGCACTCGGCCCAGAACAAGTAATGACTAACTTTTGCTCCATAGTAATTATTGTATTACTTACACAATATAAATTATTATGAAAATGTCTACCGAGAGCCACCCGTGCTGGCGCGGCATGTTAATCAGAGTGGGTAGACAGTTTCAAAGCGTAGATAATATTACTTCACGTGGATTGTAACATGCTATCAAGAAACTGTGTATTATGTGTGTCTACCTATGTTCCAGACGTCATGGCCACCGTGTGGTCACACAGAATTTTCCTCTCAACCCTAGGCATCAGGGATGATGATTAGCTTTATTTTCCAGATGTGGAAACTGAGGCTAGGAGGGATTGAGTGACTTGGGCTGCTGACGGGCACAGCCCTCTGGAAGTCAAACCTCAGGGGTTGCTCTGGAGGCTGCCGGCTGGGGCTGCCCGTCCCTGGGACGCCCGTCCCATGGGGGCGTTGGGCTGGCTCTTTTGATGACTGGCCCATCCCAGGTCCTGGCCCCTCTGACTGCTGGTGGCTTCCCCTGGCCTGGTCCTCGCTCTCTCCAGCCCTGCTGTTCCTGCAATCTTTGGGTGTCTCTAGGGCTTCTTGGTTCTGGATAAACTCTGCCCCTTCTCGCAGGCAGCAGGAGGTGAATTAACCCAACTGAACGCGGGCTGGTACATGATGGAACAAGCCCCGTCTCCAGCGCCTGGCCCACCCTCTTGAGCCCCAGGCTTTGGAGGATCACTGGTGGCCCCAGGGAGGAGGGGAGTCACCTCGGCCCCCCAGGCTGGTCGTGTGGGCTTGGTCATCACTGACCGCCTCGCTGGGTTTTCGCCTTCCAGATGAGATGGACCAAACC
The DNA here is from genome assembly GCF_008692025.1 of Phocoena sinus. NCBI lineage: Eukaryota > Metazoa > Chordata > Mammalia > Artiodactyla > Phocoenidae > Phocoena > Phocoena sinus. Next base: position 3,561,000 of record NC_045777.1, on the reverse strand, counting down.
CCCGCAGTGCGCTCTGAATATCTGCTCTCAGGGATTCGAACTCCCCCCGTGAGGAGAAACAGCAAACTGGCCACCCTGGGCAGAATCTTCAAACCCTGGAAATGGAGGAAAAAGAAAAATGAAAAATTGAAGCAGACAACATCCGGTGAGCACCAGGGAGAGGGGGCCTGGCGTCACCGTCACCGTGCTTTCTGTTGCTGGTGTTGGGAGGGGCAGTCTGTGCTCTGTGGCCTCTGACGGCCAGGAGCTGTTCAACCTCCTGCGGGTCCCCTCTCTCCACCGGCCCTTCCAGGTCCCTGGTGGGGGCGGGGGCGGGGAAGCAGCTCCAGGTCCCACCTGAAGCCCACTCACGCCCAGACCCTAAGGGGCACACACGTCACCCTCGACCTAGTTAAAAATGCAGACTCAAGGTCAGTGCAAGGCCAGGCTGGAGCTGAGGCCTGGCTTGTAACCATCTCTCCTTCCTGACCACACCGGAGTGGGGAGCACCCAGCCCTCCTGCACCTGGACCCTCACTTTGACAACCCTGGGGCCTGGGTCCCACTGTCCCCAAGAGCCCCTGGGGGATTCACTCAGAGGGTCGGGGCCTCAGTTTGGCCTCGATACCGACGCTCGCCGGCTCCTAAGCTCCTCCTGAGAGGTGGCTCCTACCTGGGCAGCCCCGTCCGGATGCTCTCCTCCCACTAAAGGACCCAGAGCTCCCCTCACTCACCTTCAGCTCTGTGGGAAGCTGGGTTACGAGAGGCTGGACCGCTGCCTCCGCCCCCTCGACCTCCAAGCCAGGAGCTCTGGCCATGAGACTGACCCAGGGGATGCACGTGGTGACGACAGCACAACTGGCCATAAGAGTCAAAGCGACACAGCACGTTTCTAACAACGAAATGCTCAGAAGCCCCCGTATCACAAGCGCTCCTGCCCATGTCAGGAACGGGAAGCGGGATCAGATGGGCAGCCGCTCCCAGGGCCAGACAGCAGCAGGTTGTCGGGCTTGGGGCCTGGCAGCCGGGCTCGGGTCTGGTTCCTGGGCGATGGGGTGCCCTCGGTGAGGCGGAGGTCGGTGCCCTGAGAAGCAAGACCCCAGGGGAGACGCATCTCGGCTCCCACAGGCCTGTTAGCTGCTGCTGGAAACAGTCAGCGAGGGAGCTGCTTGTGTGGAGTTAGTCCTGGGCCTCGGGGACCCGCCTGCTAAGTGCCCGTCTTGGGCTGTTGCCTCTGGCGGTCCCTGTGGTCCCAGGCTTGAAGTGGTGCAGACTCCCGGGCTCAGGGGGTGGCAGAGGCAAAGCCAGTGGGGCGGGGGGCAGGGGGGACTCCTAACAGCAGCAGGGGGTACTTCCACCCACACTTTTTATGCAATTTACAAACTTATTTTTTTAACTACCCAAGAAGTTGATGGACAGATTCTCCTCGTCAAGGATGAAAGCAGAACAACGTCGATATTCGATGAACCTTGTGTGGCTCCCGTGTGCCAGGCACAAAGTAGACAGGGAGACCCAGACCCTGCCCGCTTAGAGCTTTCCGCCAACTGGGGGGTCAGGCGACAGACAAGCACGTGTGACAGTCACGACCTTGGCGGGGCTGAGGAGGAGGTGGGGTGGTAGGCGTTGCCCTGGGCTGAGTGGCCTGAGAAGGTCCAGGTGAGGAGGTGACACTGAGCTGAGACGTAATTGGTCCCCTGGAGGGAAGCAGGGAAGAGCATCGCAGCTGGGGGAACAGCTGTGCAAACGCACCGAGCTGGGGAAGCCTCACCCGGGCATCAGTGAAAGGCTTAGGGGGCCAGAGCAGGGTGACCTCTGTGACCTTGGGGAGCCCCTGATGCTCTCTGGCCGTGGGGTTGGAGGGTGAGCTGCGTGCTCTCGGGACCCTGTGTCCCTGGGCCACTTGGCACTGGGCTGCGGGGAGCAACCTGTGAGATTTTCAGGATGCTGTGCGGACCCTGCCGGGGGACTGAGGGTCTTCAGGTTAAGACCTGCAGCATCCTCGCCTTCGGGCAGGCATCCCCGTTGGGCCCTTTATCAGGCATTTGGAATTCTGCCGGCAGCGCTGCATTTCATTTAGTTATGCTAAACCGTTCTTTCCCCCCAGAGTGTGGGATGTTATTTATTTCAGCCTATCCAATCCCCGTTTTCACAGGCGTCCTTGGTTAGGATGAGATGAAGTAAAAATAAAGGTGATTTAGAGAGAGGAAAAAAAAAAACAAAACAATGCAGACAGTGGTTTGGGTAGAGTGGGGACGGGGTGACACCATGAAGGTGGCTCTCGGAAGCCTGAAGCCTGGGAAGTGGCCTCTGGGCCTGTACCTGCTCTGGGAGTGGGGGGCGGGTGGCTTGGGCCGTGGGGACAGGTGTCCTGAGTTGCAGACAGCAGCCCTGGCAACTGCCTCTTCAGGTCATTGGGAAGACTCACAGTCAGTGCATCTGAGCAGCGTGCCACCAAGGCTGCCACCAGCACTGGTCACACAGCGCGGTCCTCTCCGTCCTGGAGACCTTCACCCTCGTCCTGCTCGCCTCTTGTTTTTGGACTGGGCGGCAGCCTCTTTGCTTGCACCTCCCAAAGCCAGAGTTCCGTTTCTCAGTTTTATCCACACTGCTGGCATCTGGAAATTGGATTGGAAATTGGACTCAGAAAGGAAATTATGTTCCCTTTGCCCCCAGTTGTCTTTTTTCCCGGTATGTTTTGGGTTTTCTGTATTCATCCCTCAGCGTAAACACCCTCAGGGAAGCAGCCGCGTTTCCCCAGACGCCCTGCCCCATGCCCTCTGGTTCTGGTTGATGCCACTCGCCCAGATGTTTGCCATCTGTCCCAAAGCTCTGGCTGTCCGGCAGAGTCCATGCCTGTCTTGCTCCCCTGTGCCTGGCACACAGTAGGTGCTCAGTAAATATTTTTTAATAAATAACTTCATGGTCATTGCCTGTTGGTCACTGGCCACTAGACTTTAAGCTCTGCTACTCGAGCAGCTGTTTTGTTCCCACGTGGGGCAGGGCATTCATACGTGTGGGTGACCCGGGGCCCTTTGTGATCCAGGCTTATAGCCGGTACTTTGTCCATATCTTTTAAAGAGAGGGTCTGAGGGGTGACATGGCTTCATGTTTGGAAATTGGATTCTACTGCAGGCAAATCGTTTTCTGGACAGTTAGGGAGAAGAAGGAGAGCAGAGTGAGACCTGCGCCTGGGAGGGGAGAGGCAGGGGTAGGGGGCCAGTTGCTGGAGGGTTTGCCCTGGGATGAGGGGGCCGGAAGGGCTGTTCCAAAGGAGGAATTGACGAGGTTCCTTCTGCACGTTGGGCTCGGTGGAGGGGATCGGGGCCCGGCCGCCTCCTTCCTGTTCGATTGGGCACATTCTTTTTTTTTTTTTTAAAGCTACTATTTCTTTCTTTCTTTTTATTTTAAAGGAACATTATTTATTTATTGGCTGCACTGGGTCTTCATTGTCTGCACATGGGCTTTCTTTAGTTGCAGCGAGCGGGGGCTACTCTTCATTGCGGTACGCAGTCTTCTCATTGTGGCAGCTTCTCTTGCTGTGGAGCACGGGCTCTAGGCATCGGGCTTCAGTAGTTGTGGCACATGGGCTTCAGTGGTTGTGGCTCGCGGGCTCTAGAGCACAGGCTCAGTAGTTGTGGCGCACGGGCTTAGTTGCTCCGCGGCATGTGGGATCTTCCCGGACCAGGGATCGAACCCGTGTCCCCTGCCTTGGCAGGCTGATTCTTAAGGGAAGTCCCTACTGGCACATTCTTTGAAAGCATGAACCTGGGGCTCATCGGAGGAGCCTCTGGTGGGACAGAAGACTGGTCTGTGAACAGACAAAAGGGTGGTCGGGATGTATTTAGCAGGTGAAAATAGAACCGCAGAGAAAAGCACCCCAGGGTATTTGGGGGACAAGGTCTTGGCTGGAAAATGAAGGCGTAGTCGGCGGAGGGTGGGGATGGGAGCCTAGAGAGGGTGGTGCACGGGGCATCGCTTCTCAGATGAGCCACGGAAGCCACTGCCTTAAACAGTGCTCATGGTACCTCCCTTCTGCCCTGCTCAGCACATTGTTTAGGGGGGAGCTCGAGTTCCTGAACCACAGCCCCACCTGGGGGCCCCTAACCCACGGTCACCTGCTGCCTCTCTGCTGTCTTCCTACGCTGGAGGTGGCGCTGGCCGGGCTCGGGCGGGGCCCTGCGGCGCTCTGCCCGTGACTCACCTGGATGTCTGTGTTGTGTGTGCAGCCTTGGAGAAGAAGATGGCCAGCAGGCAAGGTCGGGAGGACCTCATCAAGAAGGGGCTCCTGGAGATGATGGAGCAGGGTAAGTGGGCCACCCCGGGCCGGGCAGGGCTGCGGGTCTCACGGGGGTCCAGCAAGCCCATCAGGGTGGCGTGGAAGTCGGAGGAGCCTGGTGTCCAGCTGTGGCTCCTGGACCTGAATGAGGCCTCCGTGGGTCCAGTGAGGACCCACGGCTCAGCCCCCGGGCCTCGGAGGACCCATCGGTGAGTCTAAGTCGGCTGCTCATGGGGCGTGGAGCTGAGTGCAGCCACCTGCCCTGGGGATGAGGGGTTGCTTCCCGCCCAAGCTGGGTGTGGGTGAAGCTAGTGGCTAGTCCTGATTGTTTGTTTTTTCATATTCAGAGTTTAATCCTGGATTCGGGTGAGTTATTTGTTCCCCATGACCACCTAGTGTTACAGCTACCGTTTAATAAGGATCGATTACATGCTGGGTGCTCTGCTGGGCGTTCTACCCGCCTTCAACCTTTTGTCCTCACAACATCCTTGTGACTGGGTGTGGTGTCATCACCCGGTCTCCAGGTGAGCAATGGGAGGGCCTGGGAGGTAGCTGCCCTGCGTCACGCAGCCGGAGGGCCCGGATGCTGTTCAGACTCTGGTCCAGAAACCTTCATCACCGTGGTGTCTGCGAAGCCGCCCTTGTTTGCATCTTTCAGAAGCACCAGCTTTTATCACTCGCACAATTAAATTAAGGATTCTTGGGTTCGCCCATCTTCCTCCCTTGGTAATGGCGTGAGGCACAGGACTTGGGTCCTGACGCTAAACTGTCATGCTTTCCAGTTCTCTGAGACCCTAAAGCTTGGCAGGGGTGGTGGGGTCTCAGACAACCTCACTGCCGCCTGCAGGTCTCTCTGGAGCTGGACCAAGCTCTTGCCTCCTGATTGAAAGAACCTGGCCTCACAGAGCCAATTCTGTGAGGCTCACGTGAATAAATGGCATTCCTGTCTCCCTTTTAGCCTTAAAATATTATTGGTGTCTTTGTAATTTGGCCCAGGTATCAGGAAGTAGAAAGGGAGCCCATGGAGTCCGTGAATCCGGATTGATAACCTGCTCCGCGTCTGGTAGGGCCCTTGTGGTCATTCCTCTTCTTCAGATGCAAAGGGAAAAGTACTTTGGTGATGATGCTGTTTTCATGGAAAGCATACGTGGGAAATTGCTTAGTGCTAATAATCAAACCTTGTCTGTAAAAAGAACTTGGTATCAAGTCCTGTGACGTTCAGATGTTAGACGCTCCAGTCTGACTCAGATTTGGGAAAATGTCTTTGCTGAGATGGAGATCTGGACTGTTTGAATTTGGATGGAACCAAAAAGCTCCAAACTCTGGCATTTTGAATATGTTGCCAACAAAACTTACCTTAACTCTTGGGGCGGGAGGAGGGAAAATGAAAACAATATGAAGGTCTGTTTATCATCTGTTTTTAAAAATATTATCACTGATGAAGAAAAACATGGATTTGATTCCCGTCAAAGACAAAGTGATAGGTGAATCATTAAAGGGAAAACCTTCCAGGAGAAGTGCGGTTTTTCCTTTCCTAACCTCTGAATCTTTGTAAAACGACTTTGTCTGGGGGCCTCAGTACAGAGAGCCAGCCGCCGAGTTGATGGGGTGAGCCCGTGGCTGACGTGCTCAGGGGCCGGCTTTCCTGGCTTCTGTGTTTGGCGGGGAGATCTCACGCCGGCCCAGCTGTAGTACCGCTTTAGATTGGGGTCAGCGAGCCTTTTCTGGAGAGAGTCAGACAGTAGATATTTTAGGCTGTGAGGTCCATACTTACCCCTGCTGTTATCAGGCAAAAGCAGCCCCAGACACTACACAAAGTTGTGGGTTTGGCTGGGTGCTGGTAACACTTTATTTAGGGACATTGAAATTTGAATTTCATATAACTTCCATGTGCCATCAAGTATTATTTTTCTTTTTCAGCCATTTAAAGAGGTAAAATCCCTTCGTAGCTCGGGGCTCTGTGGAACAGACGGTGGGCTAGATGTGGCCCCCAGGGTGTAGTTTGCCAACCCTGACTTTAGATCACTCTTTCTCTCTGGCTAAGTGATGTGGACCAGGAAATGGGGGGGCCTGAAACCCAGTCTCTTTGCTCAAGAATTGACAATGCGCTCGTTAACTGACGCCACACCGTTTTACTGAGCACCTGCTATGGGCCTGGGTCTGTGTTAGCTGCAGAGGATACAGGTGAGCAAAATACCTTTCTCCCAGAGCTCACAGTCCCGTGGGGAACAAACACTAGATAATCCCACAAATCAATACAAAATCACAGCTGAGCTGAGTATGGGGAAGGAAAGGCACGTAGCACCTGAAGAACGTGAGTTGGGCCCCTGACCTGGTCCGGGGCTGGGGGAGGTGATGGTGGAGTGGGTCTAATAGCAGGCTGCTTCTCAGAACTTGCTGCAACTAGGGTCACCTGGCGAGCTCTTCAGTTAGAGGCGCTGGGGGGTGGGACCTAGGCGTCGGGAGTTTATAAGCCTCCCCAGCTGCTTCCAACGTTGGTGCCACCAAGGATGAGAAGCAGAGAGCGATGGGAGACTGGGGAGCGTCTTCCAGCCCAGTGGAGCAGCCCACGCAGGGCCCCGTGGGGGAAGGGAGCAGGCACCCCGAGGAGGAGGAAAGAGAAGGTGGGTGCGGGCTAGGGGAGGTGAGAAACGGGGGCGGGGGGTCCTGACAGGGGCTTGCGTTCTCCTGCCTCTCCCTGCAGCATGGACGGAATGGAGAGAATTCGACTCCCCAGCAGGCGGCTGGGTGACAGGCACCCCTGTGGCCGTGGCGCCCCGGGCAGCCACGAGACAGGTGGGCTGAGTCTGCAGTGAGCCTGCGGGGCTCCCGCTGCGGGGTGCGTGTTAGCGTCAGGGAGCAGGCGTGGCTCCAGGGAAGGGACCGGGTCGGGGGGAGGGGGTAGGGGTGTGGGCTCACCACCCACTCATCTCCCTTAAACTCTTAACTGTATTACCTCTATTGGACGCACAGGGGTAAGGGGAGATGTGAGAGTGTTTGCCAACAGGCTCCTGGGGTGCACACCTCTTGGAGCGATTGTTTCCGTCCTGCACTTGCTGAGAAAATGCCTTTTCTCACTGGGGTGAAGTCGAGCTCTAGGTCAGCCTCTGTCGGTCCCGAATTTGTCCTGGAGGTGGGACAGCAGGGCTCCTGCTGGGTTGATCCGTGGCCCCGGCAGTTGAACCGCCCCCTCCCCCTTCAGAGATGGCCCCCGGCTTGGATTCAGGATTCATCCTCATCGCCACCACCTGCGCCCAGCTCGGCTGGCCGGCTTTGTAGCCAGGAGCGCCCCCCTGTGGTTGGCTGCCCCCTACCCCGCACTGAGCCTGGACTTCACACCCAGGGGGCGCCTGGGGGGCTGAGCGAGCCTCCGACACTGACCGAGGGGCCCAGAGAGGCCCCGCACAGGCTGGGGCCACAGACCCTCCCAGAGCTGCCTGCAGTTCTTAGCAGCGTCAGGAACTCGCACTTGAAGGTCCTAGGCCAGGCCAAACCCAGGAAGGTCCTCTGCCCTGCACAGGTGTGCACACGCGTGCACATGGACACGCCCCTGGGTCAGCCCCCTGGAGTCTGCCCGCAAAGCGGTCAGGAGCCGGCTGCGTGAGCCGGCTGTGGACGGGCCTGCAGGAGAGAGCCTGCACGTCCCGGAGGTGAGCCCGTGTCCAGGGCATGGGTTCGCCCTCCCCGCTCTCCGGGGGGGGGTTGTTTTTTTGTGATATTGTGAACACATGCGTTTTATGAACCCCTCTGACCTATCCTTGGTTCCTGAAGGTCTGGGAATCTGCCGGATCGAGGAAGGACCCTACTAGTATGGTTAGGAGTTGTGTGAGATGCGGCCAGGTCTGCATGAGGGACCGGGAGCTGACCCTTTCCTCTCACTCCGTCTTCACAGCTTTGACCAGCAACACATCTGTGACAGGGGAGGGCAGGCTGGTGTCCCAGTCCCTGCACCAGGTCCCTGGCCCACATACGATGAGTGAGGACAGGAGCTGGCCCATTTCTCTGTCCAGACGCCGTGTGTGCCCTGAGTGACTTCATCCTCCTCAGTGTGTCTGCTTGGCTTTGTCTTAATAGTTGAAGGACTTTCATTCTCTATCACTGGATATAAGGAGGAGGTGGTTGTTACCGCGGTGCTGTGTTCCGTGACCTGAAAGACGAGGTCCCTGTCCTCGGGGCAGTTGGCAGTGACGAGTCAAGTCTGTCTGGCTTCTGTGTGGCAGGAGCGCCAGGGGCTGTGTGTGTGTGTGTGTATGTGTGTGTGTGTGCGCGTGCGTGCGTGTGCATGCAGGCGTGTGCGTGCGGGGTGCGTGTTTGCTTGGGACATGTCCCCTCTCAGCGTGGCTGCTCTGCGTATAACCCAGCCTCCGGCTCCGGCTCCCCTCTGCCGCCCTCGGAAGCGCCTGGCCGGGAGGGAGAGCCCACAGTATAGTGAGAGGAGCAGGGGACCAGCTGCCCACAGCTCCCCCCGCCCTGCCTGCCAGCATTGCTTAGCAACGACCCTGCCGCCCAGGCTATTTTGAGAACTGTGACTTTTCAGTGAACATGATTCTGAGCCGGAGCTCTGAGCACAGCCCAGAAAAGTCCTGCAAGTCCGCTAGGACGTAAAAGTAGGTGGAGGAATCCCGGGGCTGTGCGTCCGGGTACAGCCTTTGCTGAGCCCGGGGGGAGGGTGGGGACCTTTGGGTCTCGCAGTTTCAGTGTTCTGACCATTTCATTGATGACGATGGAGATGCCGTTATTATTAACAACGGGGATCGTCACCAGCAGCAAATGACCCGCCGCTTCTAAGATTCGGTGTCACCATCTGTAAAGGGTGGGTGGTAGCCACACCTAACGGGGCGGGGAGCTGTGACATTCAGGTGAGATGGTGCCAGCAGAGTGCCGTGCTGTGTCTCTAGCTGTGCACAGCCTCAGTCAGTGCGGGCTGTCACCTCTGTCACCAGCGGCTGAGTAATCTGGTAGCAGAGACTGTCACAGCTGTGTTTCAAGTATGAGTAAACCAGTCATGAGAGAGGGTCCAAGAAGCTGTAGTTTTGAGCTTGGTGGCATCTCACTGTGTCCACTGGGTGACTTCTCTTGGCTTGTGTCTTGGTCTTCTCCTGGGTGGAGGTTGGTTGGCTGCTGGTCAGATCTGGCCCAAGGTCTGTTTTCTTAAAGCCCCCTTGAGCTAAGAATGGTTTTAAACTTGAAGGACTTTTGTAAAAAATAAACAACAAAGATGAATATGGAGCATGGATTTGTGGCATGTGGCCCAGAAAGTCTAAAATACAAATACTGGCCATCTGCTTCTTTCTAGGGAACGGTAGCCGGTCCCTGGTCTAGACCCACCCCCCAGGCCAGGTGACATGGCTGCATAGATGGCATCTTCCGAGACCCAAGTCTCTAGACTCTTGCCGTTCTGCCCTCCCCGCTAGGGGGCGTGCAGCAGACGGTAGATGGTGAACAGTGATTACAAGTGCACGTTCCCTGCAGGGTCACGTCACAGGCCTGGCCTGAGTCCTGGGCGTGGGGAGGGCCCTGTTGATACCACGTGGGCCGAGGGGCCCAGGCCGAGTGGCCAGACCATCACCCTTGTCGTCGTCCTCCTTCTCCCCTTTGTGAGCAGCAGTGAGGGTAATTACAAGCACATGCATGGTGTTTGCTTCATGCCAGATGCGTTATGGACGTTCGCTCACTGAATTCTCATTCTGACTCTGCGAAGCCAGGAGTATTAGCCCCATTTTACAGAAGAGGAAATTGAGGCCTGGAGACATTTGCTGCCTGGGCACAAGAAACCCCATGTGCCGTGGGGTGGGATGGGTAGAGAGGGTGACCTTATACCTTTTGTCCCACCTGGGCACTTTGAGGAGTAGAAGGGACACTGCTCCCTGACAGCAGGGAGGAGCCAGGACTGACTTAAGCAACGGACCCCCGGCTCTGAAATAAATCTCTCCTCTCCCCGCTGCCTCCAAGCAAGGCTGGTTCCCCCGCGCTGCTGCCTCCCAGCCGTGTGGACGTGTGCAGCCTACACTGACACGCTGCACTGCGGCGGCCTGGATGACCTGGCCGTGGGGCCTAGGGTGGAGCCGGGGGCTTTGTGGGTGCTGTATGAACCGGGCTGTGAGCTGTGTGTCCGAAGGCTGAGTACGATCGGCTGGCTGAGCCTCCCTGCCCGGACCGGCCACTCTGGTTGTGTGATCTGGACCAGTTGTTACGCTCTTGAGCGCCCGGCCCCGCGGCACTAAGATGTGACCCGAGGTGATCAACCAGTCAAAGGCCAGACCCTCAAAGGCTCCAGCCACTGAGCCCCAGCAAGGGGAGGGCCGGGTCCTCCTTTCAGCCCTGCTAGGAGCCTGGTGTCCTCCGTTCTGAGCTGGCCACCTGCCTAGACCAAGGACTCCCTGATTCCCGCCTCAGCCCTTGGCTGTGCCTCTGTTGGACTGGCAGTGCCACGTGTGGCCGCCCACAGTTTGAGCCACCTGGGGGGTAAGGATTGTCTTGTTAATCTCCGCCTTTACACCGTTGGCACAATGCTGGACCCAACAAACGAGAAGCATTTGTGTGATGGGGGACTAATGGTAGGATGGTGGGTGCTGAGGTGAAAGGTAATTTGTAGCCTCGATAGTAACAACCCAGCACCTCCGGGATGGGCAGTAGTTAGGGCTTGTCATCACCTGTCTGGGTGGCCTTGGTTGGCAGGATGGGGGCGCCTTGGCTCTGCTCCCCTCCCCCGCCATCTCTCATCCCCAGCAGGCTGGCTGGGCCTGTCCTCGGGGTGAGGTCCGGGTACAGGAGAGAGGCGCAGGAATGGGCAGGTACTTTTAAAGCCGCTGCTGCTTCAAACCTGCTCACTTCCCATTGGCCGAAGCCACAAGGCTGGGGGGCACCACAAAGGCGAGGACATGGGTGGGGGGCATTGTCGAAGTAAGAGCACGCAGGCTGGAAGTGGTGCGGCCAGAGGCCAACGGGTGTTGTGACGCTCAGTGCTGCCTTACGAAGGCTCTGGAAAGGGATCCCCAGGGTGTGCGAGAGCGTGCAGGGTACCACACCAGGCCTGGGATAGCGTACTTCCCAGGAAGTCACTTCGCGCGTGAATGAAAGCAGGTAGGAAGGGAGTCAGGCTCAGCTGACAGCTGAATTTCCTTGCAGACGCTGAGAGCAAAGCGTGCAGCCCCGACGGAGATCCCCGAGTCGCACAGAGTGAACCTTCCACTCCCAAGCAGGAGCCGCTGACCTCGGCGGAAGCCCAGCTGGGGAGCCCTTTGGCCACTGGGACGGACCAGGCTTCCCTGGATGAGACGCTGTCCTTGGACACCCCTTCAGACGATGCAGGTATTAATCGGACACTGGGCTTGAGCTGCTCCCAGGAGGCCATCCGCCTGGGTGGTGACTGAGGTCCCCAGCCGAGCTGGGCAGCAGCCGTGGTAGAAGACCGTCCTCAGAGGCGCAGCCGTGCTCTGAGCCCTGCCACGCTCCACCACGTGGTTGAGTTTAAATGTTTGCTGGAGCGTGTTTCTCCCGCATCTTCCCAAGTCTGGCAGAGCGGTGGATGAAGGTGCTTCCAGATGGTCCCAGGTCCCTTACCATCCATCCTCCCGGGGTGTCTCTGCTTGTTCCCTCCTAACTTCTGAGTGGGACAATTCTCTCCAAAGAAGCCGATGTCTGGGAGCATCTTAGCTACCCCAAGGCAGTAGGGCAGGATGGAGAAAAGAATGGCCTGTATCGGGTTATCTGCAGGGTGGGAGGAGCTCAGGGCAGCCTCTGCCACATTGAGTGATTCTTGGTGGGAGCCGTGGTGGTGGTTCTTGTGATTTAAGTTGAATAGACCAGGGCAGTTGTCAGGTATGGGGAAGGGGAGGAGAGAGGGAGTGAGGGAGGGATGGAGAGGAGGAAAAGCACAAACCTACCACAGAAGCTGTGTGCTGTGAAGTCTCTACCCCCTGCTCGCTCTGACCTGTTAGCAGTGTTTTCATAGAAACCTTCCAGGCAACCCGGCCATCAGGCAGGAGGCCTGCTCCCTCGTAGAACTGCGGCTGTAAACATTGCCAGGCCCGGCGTGGCGGCTGCGACGTGCCCTGCGTCCCCACGGCGTTGGGCTGAGAAATTCGGGCGTGTACACGGGCCTCTTTGGCCGGGGCCTCTCTGGCTGGCTCTTTGGTTTCAGAGCCGGGGGTTGAGGGGGGCACCTGTGCTCCGCTGCTGCTTCCCCAGATGCCACTCACACCTGCGCTGTCCCCTGCTGCCCCGGCATCCCTCTGGCCTTTGCGGGCACCTGCCGAGAGCGGTGCCCTACTCTCCCTGGGGATGGCTGTCCCTCTCCAGTTTCACCCCAGCTTGGAGACACGATAGGAGTTTGGGGTCTGAAGGGCTGTGGCCCTTGGGACAGTCCTGGCCTCTCCTGCAGAGACCCTTTTGTCACCACTGTGTCCCCCACCATCTGACATCAGTCGGGCCAGCGGTTGGCGGGATTCTGATGGCCAGCTGAAGGATTGCCTTCCGCCGGAGTCCTAGCAGCCCAGCACTGCCCTTGACCGCGGAGCCTCCCTTCTGCGGGCCGCTGCACCCCACCTCCCACTGGCACCCCTCCCTGGCAGACTTTCTGCTCCCGTCAGCGCCCCCTCTAACCTCAGGTGCTTTCTGTCCACGCTCTTGATTTGGGGTTGGATTCTCGAGACCAGAGTTGGTTTGTTGAGATCACAAATCTGTATTAAGGACTTTTCTCCTGGTGAGACGTGCTGTTGGGTCTGGGGTTGTGATGATAATGTGTCTGGGTCTCTCCTCCCGGGTGGGTGTGAGCAGGTGAGCAAACCTGGTGACCCCTGGGCTGAGTCCATGCAGTGGGTGCTCTGGAGACTGGGGCGGTCCAGCTGGGGTAGAGGGATGAGTAGAAGTTGTCCGGCCAGAGAGTGAGGGAGAGAGCGTCCTGGTGGGAAGAGGGACCCTTGCAAGGACTGAGAACAGGGTCAGCTGCTTTCTCTGTAAAGGGCCGGCTGTAAATCTCATTGGCTTTGTGGCTAGGAAGGTCTCACCTCTGCCGGGTGAGGATGTGCAAAGGAAAAGGAATGGCTGGGTGCCAGCAAGCTTTATTTGCAAACAACCCACGGGCTGGATTTTGGTTGCAGTGGGTGGCCTGGGAGTAGGAAAGACCATGGGACTTTAGCAGAGCTGTAGGTAGATGTGGTCAGAGCCGGGATAGGATGGAGAGAGAGAGGGCTGGGCCGGACAGCCCTTCCCCGAGGGCAGCCCTTCCCCGAGGGCAGCCCTTCCCCGAGGGCAGTTGGTTGGAGCCACAGTGGGGTTTGCACTGTAGGAGAAGCCCTGGGCCTCTCTCTGGTCAGTGTGTAGTCTGTGGTGATGGGAGGCAGCTCCATCCCTCACCGGGGCTCTTCCTTCGCTCTGGCCCCAGAGAGGTCCTGAGCCCCTGGGGTGGGAGAGATGATGTTATCTGGTGGCACATGTACACAACTTGAAAACATTTTAGGAGTAATGTTCATTTTCATTAATTAGAGCAAGTGGTATGGGTTTCTCATTCAGGGTAGTGATAGTTTCTTAATAAATAAATTGAAATTAAAAGCATGGCTTCGCTTAAAGTAAAATATAGCAGACAAAAATATGGAAAAGTACAGGGCCATGTCCAATCTCCAAAGCAGGGCTGATTCATTCCTTTGGGCTGTGGTCAGTGTATTAGCAGCTACTGACCTTTGTCATAATGCTGATGACAACAAGGGCCATCACACTCGGCCGCTTGTGTGCAGGACGCTGTTCGAAGTGCTGTCATGTATATTGGCTCATGTGACCCCCAGGTGATTGATGGGGGTTCCATGAGCCACCTGGAAACACCCCCCAGATGATTGATGCAGTTGCCCCCTCTTACTCATGATGGAAATGAGGTACCCAGGTCAAGTAACTCATCCAAGGGTATAGAATTTAGGGAATTGAGAGCAACGTCTTCGACATCAGGTTGACCTGGGTTTGAGATGTGACCGGGCGCCTCACCAAGCTGTGTGACCATGGACAAGTCACTCAACCTCTCTGAACCTGAGTCATCAACTATAAATGGAGATAATGTTGCACTTCTCAGGGTTGCTAAAATTAAACCACTTAGCTCAGTCGTCACTCACACTGAGCGCTCAGAAAGTGTTTGCTGCTGCTCCCAGGGATTGTCCTGTCTTTATCATCATCATCACTTTTGTCATTGTCATGGAAAAGCAGCCCTTGGAGGGAGGGTGATGCATTAAAGCCTGGTATTGGGTTGCCTGCAAACGCCCCCCAGAGGCCCTGCATCTAAAAGCATGTGTGGGTGGGGATGTGGGTGCACCTGCACTTTGCTATTGATCGGGGGACCCCCCCCACCCCCCACCGGCGTCTCTTGTAGGCCTGGAATCCTCCATCAAGAGCACTGACCAGGGCTGTGGCTCCTGGTCTCTACCGAGAGGACTGGCCTTGAGCAAAGCCCCTTCAGTGAGGGAGTGGATTGTAATCTAACTCAGACACCTTAAACTCATTTCTTCAAACATTGCCTAGGCTTAAAAATGGGGAGCATTCATGAAAAATCCACATGTGCAGCTAGCTGCTTTTCAACAATCAAAGTCCGCGCCCACTGGGCCCTTGTTCCCACGCAGCTGCAGTCTCTGGGAGCTGAGAAAAGGTTATCTCCTTTGCGGGGGGGGGGGGGGTGGGGCGGGGTGCTCACCTCTTAGCTCCTGCTTGGGCCCTTGGGTGTATGAGTTTGTGATCCCTTCCATGAAGGTGAAGAGCCTGGTCTTGGGAATCAACCCCTGTGCTGCGCTGGGGGTGATGCCTCTCCTTGGCCAGGTGGTGACACCTGGATTGGGGCTGCTGCTTCTATGTGCCCCAAACCGTGGGGTAGGGCTGGGGGCATGGGGTTATATCCAATGATGCAGATATCTCCGGAAGGAAACACTGTCAAAGATTCTGACTGTGGTTTTCTTTGATCAGAGAACATGCTGGGTGTCACTGGGGTTCTGTAAAACTGACCACGGCAGCTGTCCCCCCAGCCCTCTAGGTCCCTCCTCTCAGGCTGGTCTCTCTCGGTCTCAGAATGTCTCCGGTGGGTGATAACTGGGTATGAAGCAAGCCCACCACCCAGCAGCACGCCCCAGGCAAAAGGGCCTTGGCTGGGAGCTCAGTTGGTGAGAAGCGACCTCTGCTGGTCAGGGCCGGACAGGGACAGCCCCGAGGGAGGGATTCCAAATGCGGGGAACATGCAAAGCTGATGTCGGCTTCTACATTTAAAAAAAAAATTTTTTTTGATATAACACTTGAGACTTTAACAGATGTTAACGTTTCAGTTTTGACAAGATTACTTAATACAGTGGTAGCTGCATCCTCACATGAGATGTGCAGGAAGGTGTAGTTTGGCAAAGGAGACACTGAGACACCAGTTTCCTAGACCGAGGATCCCTCAGACAGGTCAGGGTGTGAGGGGGGTCAGTGTGGAGAGACATCGGAGGAGGGTGTTTGGGGTGAGTTCCTGGTGTGTTGGGTCCCGGGGCCCTCAGAGCAGAGGGTGGGGGACCCACTGCATCTTGGGCTAGTGGCGGGGGCTGTTAGAATCTTACTCTGTGACCTCTCTGGTTGAAGGGCTGTGACCACTGACTCACTCGCAGAAATCCAGAGCTGCCCTGTCCACTAGCTGCGTGGCTATTTCAATGAATTAAAACCAGAGAAAATAAATCCATCTCCCCCGTTGCACCGGCCGCTTGTCAGCTGCTCACTGTAGCAGACAAGGAGGCGTTTCTGTCATCTGAGAAAGGTCTACTGGGTGGCACTGAGGGTGAGGGGTGGCCACACGTCCACTTGGGTGCACAGCCAGGGGAGTTTGCTGTTCGGGTCGCCAGCCCTTCCAGAGTTTTCTGCACCAACAGAGACCTTATAACCTGCAAAGCCAAAGCCCTTTACAGAGAAAGCTTGCTGACCCTCATTTAGAGAATGGGTTTGGGGTGCCACGGGTGGAAGGGAAGGCGCTTGAAGGTCATTGCTGAGGTTCAGGCAGAGGCTGTGGCAGCTGACACTGGGAGGACAATATTTCCGAGAAATATTTTGGAAGCAGAGTGCCCAGGATGTATTCATGAATTAGATACGAGGGGTGGGCATGAGATGGAGAGGACAGTAGAGGGATTGAGCATTGTGTCCAGTCTGGCTGGACAGCTTGGGGGGTGGGGGGAGCGTGTACTGAGTCTGGTGAAGGTGGGGCTCTGTCTTGGTCAGTGCCATGTCCACAGCTCCTAGGGCCCCATAACTGTTCAAGGACACTTGTGGGATGGATGGATGGATGGATGGATGGATGGATGGATGGATGGATGGATGGATGAGTGAGAGAGAAGAGGGACTGGGGAGGGGTTTCTCTTGGGAAATCAAGAGATGGGTTTGCGCGTGATTCATTTTGACTATTTGACCTCCAGAGGGAGGTGTCAATGTGGCCAATGATGGATGAGTCTGGAGCTCTGAGAAAGGGTCAAGGGGGTTGACAGAGATGAGATGGATTTGAAGCCAGAGGACTGGAGGAGAGAATTAGGTGAGAGAGTGGGTTAATGGGGAAGAGGACCAAGGGCTGGGTCCTGGGGCAGCCCAGGGGGAGCCTGAGAGGGGCTGAGCAGCTGCAGCCAGAGCGGCAGGAGGGAACCAGGGGACGAGGTGTCCAGGACCGCAGGGGAGGGTGCAGGGGTAGACATGGCAGGACTGTGCTGAGACAGAGCCGGGGGGACCCTGACCCAGGGCCGTCTCCTTGTTAACCCTTCTCTCGGCAGCCCTCCCAAGGGGACCCACGGAGTCCAGTTCAAACACGCCCACCCTGTCCAGACTCCCAGGTCCGTGCGGGGAGACCAAGGCCCAGAGGGAGCAACTGGCTGGTCGGGGTTTCCATGATGGCAGTGCCCGGGAGAGTATGTCACAGCTGTGGGTCTCACCACAGGCCTCCCTCGCCAAGAGACACCACAGAGCATCCCCTTAGAAGTCTAAGTAGTGTCTGCCTCAAGCAGGGGCTCTCAACCACGGGCATCCTCCCCTCCAGGGGGCATGGGGCAGTGTCTGAAGATAGTTTGGGTTGTCACTCCGGCATCCGGCAGATAGAGCCCAGGGCTTGCTACTAAACATTTTACAGGCAAAGAATTATCTGGCCTCAAATGTCAATACTGCCAAAGTTGAGAACCCCTGACCTAGAATGAGAGGAAAACTCATCCATGTTCCAAAATAATGCTTCGATCCCTGGCAATGTGGCCCATGACCGTCCAAAGTGCTGAATAGCTTCAGACATCCCCTCCACGACCTCGTGGAAGTCTCCCTCCCTTGTAGTGGGCAGGAGAGGCTGTTTTATACAGATGTTTGTACAGATGAGGAAACCGAGGCTCAGAGAGGTGGAGACCAAGGTCGCTCCTCTGGAAATGAGTCCAATCACAACAGAGGCAAAGGATGGGTGGGGGAGACTGGTGTGGTGAGCTTGAGATCAGGTGAGCCTTTCCTGTGCCACCTGTCTTCCCCGAAACCGTGACATTGGGAACACGCTGGATGCCTAGAGGATAGAAACCAAGCCTGGACCGAGTACTCAAGCTCACTCCGGCCCCTCAGCCGGTGGTTCCGGCTGCAAGCTTGGCCACTGAGGGCCCGGGAGCATGACCTCCCCAGGATCAGGGTCCACTGCCCTGCTTTGATTCACACAAGCCAGGAGGCCCAGTGCCCACATGGAGAAAAGGGACCTTTCCACACTCACCTATGGCTTAACCGAGGAAAACACACAACTTTTTTTTTACCTAGAAGCACAGAATGTTTATTTTAATGTTATTTTTGCAAAACCTATTAACTAAAACAGTCGGAATTGTAGACTCTTAGAAGTTGCAGGTCACAGTTCATGGGACGTAACAATAGTCTTGACGTCTAGGAGTCTTTAGAAAAAACGCCTATGAACAAATATTACTTTTGAGGACAGTTTTATTATTGTCAATAATAATAATAAAATAAAACCATAGTGTTTTCACGTGGGTATTTGTGCAGGGCATAAGGTAAGGAGCCTTCTGTAGTGGCTGTTCTCAGCTCAGACTGACCTTATGATACAAACCTGACTCTGTCTTCTGCAGTGGGTGGGGGGGGACGTTTCTCTTCTCAGATCTTATCAGGATTTGGGAGGGCCACAGCCCTTCTAAGGCAAAGACTGCATTTCTGTGAGCTTCACAGGGAAAAGGCCTGGCCTGAGAGGTCTTCAGCTGCCAACAGGGACGCCAAAAGGACAGAAATGGTGATAATCAATGGGATGCCTGGGACGTGCAGTGGTCCTTTCTAGAGGTTCACTGAAGCTTTGTGAGGGCAGTGATAAAGCCTGCCTCGGTCAGCACCACGGACAGTGCCACCCCCCCAGAAGCGTTCTCTGGCTGATGGATGAATCCCACACGGTGACTTTGGGGCCAGCTCTGTCAGGCTGTTCCCAGAGGATGTCAGGGTCTTCCCCCTTAGGTGGTTGCAAAGATGAAATTAGACGATGTGGGGCGGGGCACCCGGGTGTGTGCTCTGAGTGGGCAGGAGGGCTGGGGTCCCGCGGTGGGGATGGGAGGCCGCCTCTCTTCTTGTGTCAGGGATGGTAGGTTTGGGTTTGAGCTCCCCCCGTTTCCCCCAGCCCCTGGTCTGATGGGCTCATTTTCCCCTGTAAAGCTGGAGGTGAGGCCGCACAGGAGGAGGGCGTGAGAAGCTGCAGGTAGGAGAGAGACAGAGAAGGTCTGAAGCAGAGTGAGCACCTGCTGGGGCAGAGCTAAGGGCCCTGAGGGTGGTGGTCCTGAGATGGCCAGGAGCCATCTGTCTGTCTTCCACAGCACTCCCCAGGGACAGGAGCCGGCAGATGGAGGCTTCATCCAGAGATGGGGTGTTCCCATTTAGCTAAATGCAAAGGAGGGGTGGCAGAGGGCTTGGGGGTATTGGTGAGACGGCTCTTGAGTGATGGATGGTGGAACTCGAGCTGGAGAAAGAGAGAAGGGGAAGGAGAGGTTGATGGGTTGGGAGAAAGCCCAGGGGCGGACAGGCCAGGGGAGGGGGGAGCAGTGCTTCGGGAGGGGGAGATGCCTGAGCCAGCAGCTGGGAGGAGGGGGGATGGGGACTGTGGACGGGCTGACCCTTCCTCAAAGCTGAAGCTCCCTGCTGTTCCCCTGCCACTCAGCTCACAGCCCTCACTCGGGCAGGACCGTTGTTAACCAGGCACGTAAAACCAGTCACTGCGGGATCTGAGGGTCTGCGGTGTGCCAGCCGCACATCTCATTGTCGCTTCTTGATTAAATCTCACAATCCTGTGAGGGACTCTTGCTGTTAGTCCGATGTCATCCACGGGTAAGTGGAGACACAGGAGATTAGGAACTCGTCCAAGGTCGCAGAGTAAGTGCAGGGGCCAACTGACATCTGATTCCAAAGCCTGTGTTTGTGACCAGCAGCCCCAGGTGAGGTGGGAGCTTTAGTACTACCTACGGAGTGGAAAAGGGACAGAATCGCCCACGCCCTTGAAGTTATTTCCCTCCCTCCCCCCCCTCCTCTCTACTTCTGATGTTTCTGTTGATAGTAGAACTCACGGGGAGTGAAATGTGTATGAGAGGTGACCCCTCTGTACCCTGCCCCGTGATAACAAGCCCACCCAGCCAAAGCTCCCTTGCTGTCTTCACACCCACCCCAGCCAGAGGAACTGTGGTTTGTGAATTCTCTGTTTTGCTTTTGAACCAGCCAAGATGTCGTCCGCATCCAGAGATGAAGAAGCAGGTGCTGCTGGCAGCCTCCCACCTACCACGGACGAGCCCTCTCAAGCCTTAGCTGGGTCCGACTCCCTGGACAGTCCTCCCAGACCCCTGGAGAGATCCGTGGGCCAGCTCCCCAGCCCCCCGCTGCTGCCCACCCCACCGCCCAAGGCAGGCTCCAGAACCACGAGGAGTGTCACAGGTGGGCCTACATGCATCCACCCATCCACCTTGCTTCCTTTTTCCTTCCGTTCATCCATCCATGCCTCCGCCCCGTCCTGACTGGCCTCCCACTGTGGGCTGGTTCTCACCCTTGGCTTCTGCGGTGCTCTGGGGCTCTGGGCGGGTCCAGGGGAGCAGAGCTGGAGACGGGAGGGCGCTCCTTAGCCAGGAGGAGCCCTGGTTGTCAGAGGCAGACAGCCCGGGCTCCCTCAGACACGTGTGGGGCAGCGCTCAAAGGTTTCTTCCGGAAGGTGGATGCAGGAGGCGTAGCCACAGCCCCCAGGATGGGGGCTTTATCTTTCTGGACATTCAGGTGTCTGCCTGTCCTTCTCTTTCTGCTTCTGAGTCAGTGTCTATCTGTCTGTCTCCTTACCTCCCCCCTCCCTCCCTCTCATCCCCTCTTTTCTCTCCCTCCCTGCCACTCCCCATCTCCCCTTCCTCTGTCTCTCTGTCTGTCTCGTGATCTCTGCTCATCTCTGTGAGAGCTCCGTCCAGCAAGGCGGAGCCACGAATCCACACTGGACTGTAGGGTGGTGGTCAGAGAGGGGAGCACGGCTGAGCAGAGGCCCGCGAAGGCATCGCCTCCTGGAGCTTTGGCCACGCTGGCTGAAGGGTCCCAGGAAGTAGGGCCGTTGTCTTTTCAAGTTTGGGTATTTCTTGTCCCGGCCCTGCTGGAAACAGGAGACACACGCTGCAGGGCTCAGGGGGAAAGCAGGCCTTTCACAAAGAGGCGACTGTTTTTAGGAGTAAAGCCTTGTGTGCTGCCTCTGAGGGCGGGGCCAGGAAGATGAGAGTGGAAAGCAGAGTTCAGCTTTGCTCTAATCCTTGGCCCCCACCTGTAATATGACTACTCACCACTTGTCAGGATCTGCCCGCCCCCAGGCACCGCAAGGAGGCCAGCCCCTCTGGGGAGGGAACGTGTCCCCACTTGACAGTTGAGGGAACTCTGCCATCACCCCTAGTCCCAGCGCCTGCGTACAGCAGCTGCTCAGCGAGTGTGGGTAACTGATCGAAGGAACAGTCAGGTGATCTGACCCCTCTGTCTGCTTTCTGCCTCTTTCTCCATCTCTGGGAGTCAGGGTGTTCAGTCCTTGGGTGACATGGCCACACAGACTAAAGTTTTGAGGCAAATAATCTGCATCTTGTTACAGACTGTGTGCGAATCCCCCTTCCATCCATTGAAACGAGACAGTTGGAAATCCACTGGATAAGGCACCATCCGCCCGGCTCCTGTATAATTAGTTCAGGGACCCTCTGTCCCTGTTGTGCTTAGACAGGATCAGACCTCAGCCCGTTTCATGTCCCGTGAGTCCTCTCTCCCCGTGTCCTAAGTCCTGGGTCAGCTTCTCTGACTCCCCCCCAGCCCCTCAGGGGCGAGGAGCTCCTGAACTTCGGAGACCTTTTCTGACAAGTCACCGAGGAGTCTGGGGACTGGATTAGGGCGGGAGGGGGGGAGGGTTACGAGCTTTGGCCTGGATCCCTTACACCTGAGACTGCATTTTGGCGACTTGGTCTTCGTTTCCTTTAGGGGGAAATAGTTGCTTCAGCACGCGGCCACTAGGTGGCAGCAGAGGAAGAGAAAGGCCCTTCACCTGGGCTTAACTGGGGCACAAGGGGACGGAGGCTACACACTCAGTGCTCCCCACCCACCCCGGGTGCTCGCTCGGCTGAGATAGCCACAGCGGCCCCCAGCCCACGAGCTTCCTCAGCCCACCCTCCCCCAGGTGTCAGGGAGCCACCTGCACCCAAATCCCACACACAGACTTGCTGTGCTGGGTCTGCGTGGTGTTTAGTATTTTAAAAATGTGTTGCCAACGTTTTAAACATATCAAAATATGTTTAAGTATTAAATATATTATATATCTATATTTATCTGAATCACTTTACTGCACAGCTGAGACTAACACAACATTGTAAACCAACTATACTTCAATTCCAAAAAAGAAAAAAAAGGAAAAAAATATAAAATATGTTTAACGGGCAGCCTTTGGGGCCCTGGGACTTGCCATCATCAGGCCACATCTCGTCCCAAGGAGAATGGGAGAACCGTGATCAGAAGGCCCCCTCTGGTGAGGTGCAGGGTTGGCGGCGGACGTGAACGGGTGACGTGGGGAAGCAGAGGGGGCCGTGGTGGTGGTCCAGGATGAGCGATGGCCGTAGAGCTTGGGGAGTTCTTTCACGTTCCGCAAAAGGAAGTATGGCTTCAGGAGTTTGTAGTAGAGAAATGGGAAGGAGGCTTTCGGTGCCTGAGACCTTGCGGGGGGCCTGTGGGCACTGCCATGGGCTCAGCTCAGGGATGGAGGATGGACTGGAACTGGTCAGGGACAAAGCTCGTCTCCGGCTTTGGGGGCGAAGGGACATGGTGCAGCATCTGGTACTAGTGGGTTCACCTGGCCGGGAGCCCTGTGTCCCCTCTGCTCACAGGCTCCTGTGTTTTTGCAAAGCCCCACTTCCCCGCCACCAAAGACTTACCTTCTTGTTGGTTCTTCTTACGCCCCAGGCCAGGCCACACTCTTCCAAGGCTCTGGCGGGAAGAGTACTGACCCTCCTGTCCGAGGCCAGCTTTCCACGCCCACGGGGTCCCCACATCTCACCACTGTCCACCGGCCACTGCCCCCCAGCCGAGTCATCGAGGAGCTGCACAGGGCGCTGGCCACCAAGCACCGCCAGGACAGGTGAGGCCCCTCCCCTGGCAGCGGGACCTGTGTGCCCACATCCCCATCTGTGGCCAGCCTTATGGGTGGCAGTTACGGGGGGAGGGCTCCGGGTTGAACTCAATGCTCTGCTGTCACCGTCTTGGAATTCCTAGCTTCTGAGCAAGGAGCTTGTGTTTTCATTTTGAACCGGGCTGTTTAGCTGGTCTGTAGCTGGTCTCAGTTGCCACTTTCCGGGAGAGGTCAAGTGGGTGATGTGCACCGTGGGGACCAGCTACAAAGTCCCTGCATTTCCCCCGGAGGATCCAGGGATCCAGGCTTGGGTGGGAGCATCCCGGGGGAGAATCGAGAGGGAGAAGTAGCCGTTACGTTGTCTCGGGACTCTGACGGCTTCCCGTTTTCATTAGGCAAGAGCACAAGCCTGCTTGGAAGCTGACTCTTATTCTTGGTCTCATATGCCTCATAGACTGAGGATAAGGGAGTCATCGAAGGGCAAAACAGACAATGGAATACGTGTGTGGCTTGGCAGAAATATTGGACAAATAAAATGCCCTGCTCAGTTCTGAGGAAATCCTTGATCTGAGTGTTTGCTGCTCTCAGCCTTGGCGGGGTTTATTACATGCGTGTCTGTGACATTCGGAACAGCACGTTCTAAGCAGGCATTTGCCTTGGACTCAGAGCCGTGGGTGCCTCTGGCTCTTGTCCTGGGTATCGGCTGCACATACTTGGGGGACATCTTTGCAACGCCCATTATAAGTCTTCAAGTCGACTTTGCAGGGTTTGCAGGTGAAGCTGGACAACGTATAACACGAACTGCCTTTCTGGTTCAGTTTCCAAGGCAGGGACAGTAAGGGGTCCCCGAAGAAACGCGTGGACGTCCGGCTGTCGAGGACGTGCAGTGTGGAGCGGGGCAAGGAGCGGGGCGAGGCTTGGAGCTTTGATGGAGCCTCGGACGGCAAGTGGACCGTGGCTCAGGAGTCCGAGGAGAATAAGGAGAACCTGATCACGAATTCCGAACTCAAGGATGACCTGCTTTTGTATCAAGACGAAGAGGCCCTGAATGACTCCATCATCTCTGGTGAGCGGGGGGTGGATCCCGCGGGGTGGGAACCTCCCACCAGAGGCACGCACCCAAGGCCGCCTTCGAGGGGGCACTTCTGCCGCCAGCACAGAGGGGGCGGGGGAGTGATGGAGAGAGATACCCCCCTCTCCTTGTTTTGTGAGCAGGCTGCCTGCGGGCAGGCTCAGGGCACAGTTAGGATGGACCTGAGTGAGTTTGTTTTATTCTGCCCATCGCATATTCATTTTCACGTGTATTGGAAAAAACAAAAGTGGCTCAGTCAGTGACAGCATCACTGCTTGGGATGACACGGCAGGAGGTGGTGTCGGTGGCACTCGGATGGCCAGCGTTTGGACAATGTAGCAGAAAATGTTAACAGGAAAGCGAGATGAGGTGGAAGTGGGAGGGAGGGAAGGAGAGAGGGGCTGATGCCAGTGGTCGTCTCGGAAATACTATAAGCGGCATCATCTGTTTGTTCAGGACCACGTGTTCACGAGGCCCTAGGAGGTCTGTCCTCACAACATGTTCTAAAGGTCAGAGTATTTGGTCTGTCTTACCCTTGAAGATCTGGGGGCTCAGAGAGACAGAGCATCCTAGACCCCTCGTGACGCAGGTAAAAGGGTGCTGAGTCCTGGTGCAGGCTGTGCTGAGCTTCGTCTCTTGTAGGAGGGTCGAGGGTGGACGTGGCTATAAGGCCTTTGGGGAGGCTTCTTGTTCCCAAGTGAGGGGTTATTGTTCTTCCTGAAAGCATCTCATGGTGACCATCACTGCCACAGGCAGAGCCCTGGGTTCAGCCACGGGGGACCTGGTCTGGTGTTGGTGGAGAGTCGGGAAGGGGCTGGCATTGAACCTGAGCCGGCTGGTACTAAGCGGGTACAGGCAGGGCGAATCGTGACCAGGTGGACAGACCAGGAGCCCAGGGCCAGACACTGGCCTTGACTGTCATCCCCTCCTGCGACCTTGCATACCTCTGGGCCTTTTCCACGCTGGTCTAGCGAAGCACTTCCGGGAGCACGTGCTGCAGTACACGTGGGGTGACACGGCACCCATGAGGTTGGAAGAGGCTGATAGATAGTCGAACTGAGGTCTTCGTGGCAGAAGCTCACAGCCATAGGGCCCTGGACGTCTAAGGAGAGGTTGAAGCTTGTGATGTTTCCCAAACTTACCTGGCCCTGGGACCCTTTCCCTTAAACACCCGTCAGCATCCTGCCGGATGGGGTGACGTGGGACACATCTGAGGACGGCTGGCGTAGACAGGGCTCACGGGCTGGGACAGGTCCCTCAACCTCGGCACCGGTGACACTGGGGGCTGGACAGTCCTCTGTGGTGGTGCTGCCCTGGGCCTTGTAGGGTGTCTGGAGCGTCCCTGGCTTCTGCTTGCTGGACCGCACTCCCTCTGGCTCTGGGCGAGGGTTCTTCCTGCCTCTTTCAGCTGCCGGGGGCTCCAGTGGTCCTTGCCTTGTGGCTCTGATCTCTGCCTCCGTCTTCACATCAGCTCTTCCATGTCCTCTCCTTTTCTTATAAGGACACTCGTCATTGGTTTTAGGGCCCATCTGGATAATCTGGGATGATCTCATTTTGAGATCCTTACCTTAATTACATCTGCAAAAGCAAATTACATCTTTTTTTTTTTTTCCAAATGAGGTCACATTCCCAGGTTCCAGGTGCACCAATCTTTGGGGGTCACTGTTCTACCCAACACTGTCACCCCTGATGGTGTAGCATGTTCTTTTTCTTATTGAGCCAAGGTTGCCCCTGGGACCTTTTACCCCCAACCCCTCGCCCGGGTCCTCAGCAGTGGGACCAGTCCACGTGCCTCAGAGGAGACCTGCTGTGGGAAGGAGTGGGTCCCTGCCTGCCTCGCCCCCCGACCCCTCATTGATCAGCTCCGACCTTCTCCTCGTGGCTCTGATGACAGCGCTGTGAACCTTCCTTCAGGGCTTTGACACAGTTGCCGTTTTACCCTGATGTTTGTCCTTGTCTGACTGTTGTCTGTCTCCCCACCAGTCTATCGTTATTCGACTGTTACTGATGACCTGATGTATGTGTTTGACTGCTGTGCCCCCTCGTCCCCGTGTGTCTGGTTCTAAGTAGGAGTCAGTGAGTAGCTGCTGCATGAGTGGCTTTAAATACCATCTGCCAATCCGACGGGTCCTGCAGCCCACGTGGCCCGAGCTCCAAGGGGTTGCCCTGTTAACTCAGCACGTCCCCCTGGGGTCTCAGAGGTGCGGCTGACCTGACATCTTTGGATCTGAGCTCTTGATCTTTGCCTCCAAACCCAGACCGTTCCCTGTCCTTGTGAGCAGGGCCTCTGACCTTCCGTGGCCTGGGGCCACCTTGCCGCTCTCTGGACTTTGCACCTGACACGCAAATGGCTCCTCCTTGAAGACATCGGGCCGGTCCCCCTCTGCTGCGCTCAGCCTCCCCCGAGGCTCCCTGCCTGCGCCATCACCTCTGTTCCAGCCTCTCCACACAGACAGACGTCAGGGAACGTCACCCCTTGCTCACATTCCTCCAGTGGCTTCCGAGGGGTTTAACGCCCTGACCTCACCAGGACCTGCGTGGCCTGTCCCTGTCCCCCGGGCTTGTCTCCTCTCCATGCCCCCTGGGACCCAGCCATACACCCTCCCTGCATCTTACACGCCCTGACCACAGGGCTCCCATGCTCACCACGCAGGAGATGTGTGCGGCTCCACGGGGTTTAAAACACCGCTTCCTCCAGGAAGCCGGCAGGCATAAACAAGCGACTCCTCTGCCAGTCCCTACGCACACAATAAATGTCAGTGAATGATGGGGTGTCGGGATGAAAGGAGATGGTGTCTGTAGCCTCACGTGGCAGATCAGCCGTTTCGCCACCTCCGAGGGTCCTCCCAGGACGTGGGGCAAACCTGAGTCTCTTGTTGTTTGTCTTCTCAAACCGGCGTCCTTAATTGAACTTGGCGTTTGGCTGTGGTGACAGGAAGAGGGAGGGTGGAACTCATTCTAGAAACTCTGCTGTTGTTAACATGCCCAGGATCCCACCAGGCTGTGCTCAGGAAGGACTGCACTGACTCTGTTTGCAAACCCAGGTAAAGCCACCCCTCTTGTGGGCATCGTTGTCTGGGGCTCAAGGTCAAGGGCTCACATCCAACCCTAAGAGCATCCGGTGGAGGGCTGGGCGCATTGCACGCAGTGAGGCGGATCTGGGGATTCCCGACGCCCACACACTGACCCCTGACATCTGTAGTTGAGGCCACGGTACACAATCCGGGGTCCCTGAACCCCTGAGATCCAGGGCAGAAAGTGGATTCTTTGCCTTTATCATATTCTCACGTGTGTTTGTAACTCCCTCAAAGTTACGAATCTCTGGGACACCATGCTTGGAGGAAAAAAAATTCAATGTTGGTTCTGGGAAAAGTCTATAAATCTTACTTTTGGGGCCAAGTGGGTCATAGTGGGAAAGGCTCATAAACGTATTCTGCTTGGCCTGGTAGGACAGTGGCAAAGATCAGCTTTTATTTCCTTCGCTCGAGTTCAAACCCCGCTCCCGGCTTCCCGCTGGTGTGTTCTTTGTAGATCTCTGTGGTGCAGAGGCAGTGGTTTCATCAATTATTAACCATAGAAACTGCACTGGTATTTATTTATTTATCCTCATAACTCCCTGTCGATGGAGCCTTTGCAGGTGGCCTCTCATCCAATGTGAACACCACAGGAAGTGCTTGTTATCGAACATCTTGCCAGCCTGCTACTCTAGTAGTAGCTACCTTAGGGTTTCATTTCTGGAGATGGTGGAGGCCCCATCCGAGGCAGCCCTGCCCCTGAATCAGCTAGAACACTGTCCTGCTGGATCCGGTTGGAGTGAAAGATGTATTTGCTTTAGTCTGGGTCTGGCCGTTGGATTTCCATGCAGGGCACATACGATGTCTCGATCAACACAAAGATGCATTACAGGCTGTTGTGTTTGTGCCTCGTGTGCTGTGTTTATGCTCCCACGTAGGCTTGCGTGCGTATGTGTCCACACGGTACCTTTGTGGGCATGTGCAGTCAGTGCCAGGTAACTGGGGACATTCTCAAGTCCATCAAAGGTGATTTTTTTAAAAAAGATTTTGTTTTTTAGAGCAATTTTAGGTTCACAGCAAATTAAGAAATATAGACTTTTCCCGTATTCCCCCGCCCCATACCTGCACAGCGCCCTCCGTTCCCAGCATCCCCTCCACATGGTGCATTTGTTACAGCTGATGAACCTGCACTGACACACGGTCGCCCAAAGTCCATAATTTGTTAGAGTTTATTCTTGGTGTTGTACGTTCTGTGGGTTTGGACAAATGGATAATGACGTGTCCGTCCTTACAGTATCATATGGAGAAGTTCCACTGCCCTGAAAATCCTCTGGGCTCTGCCTGTTCATCCCTCCCTCCCCCCAACCCCTGGCAACCACTGATCTTCTTACTGTCTCCATAGTTTTGTCTTTTCCAGAAGGTCGTATTTGGAATAATATAGTAGGTAGTCTTTTCAGATTGGCTTCTTTCACTTAATAATATACATTTATGTTTCTGCCTTGCCATTTCATGGCTAGATGATACTTAATTTTTTTTCTTATTTTTATTTTTTCTTCCAGTTTTGTTGAGATACAAATGACATGTAACGCTGTGTAAGTTTAAGGTGTATACAGCATGTTTTTCACTTACATACATCCTGAAATACCACAATACGTTTAATAAACATCCATCATCTCATATAGATACAAAATTAAAGAAATAGAAAAAATATTTTTTCCTTGTGAGGAGAACTCTTAGGATTTACTCTTTTGAAACTTTCATATGCAACACACATCAGTGTTAATTACATTTATCGTATTTCTCGTCTTGTAGGTTACATCCCTAGTATTCGTATTTCTCGTGTTGCACGTTACATCCCTAGTACTTACTTATAACTGGCGGTTTATACCTTTGGATCACCTTCATCCAATTCCCCCTGCTTCCATCTCCCACCTCTGGCAACCACAAATCAGATCTCTTTTTTCTATGAGTTTGTTTTTGAAGTATAGTTGACCTACAGCACTACATTAGTTCCTGATATACAGCATAGTGATTCAATGTTTCTATACATTTCAAAATGATCTCCATGATTTCAAAGTGATCTCCATTCGTCACCGTACGAAGATATCACGTAATTATTGGCTATATTCCCCACACTGTACATTTCCTACCCGTGGCTCATTTATTTTTCAGCTGGAAGTTCGTGCCTCTTAATCTCCCTCACCTGTGTCTCTCCTCCCCCACCCCCTCGTTTCTTTTTAATGCAGAATAATATTCCACCGTCTGGCTGTATCCCAGTTTATTTATCCCTTCACCTACTGAAGGAAGTCTTGGTTGTTTCTAAGTTTTGGCAACTGTGACTAAAGCTGTTATAAGCATCCATGTGCAGGTTTTTGTGTGGGTATAAGTTTTCAGCTCCTTTGGGTAAATACCAAAGAGTGAAACGGTTGGATCATAGGTTAAGAGGATGTTGAGTGTTGTAAGAAACCACCGAACAGCCTTCCAAGGTGACTGCTCCATTTTACATTCCCACCAGCAATGGATGAAAGTTCCTGTTCCCCCACATCTTTGCCAGCATTTGGTGTTTGTCAGTGTTCTGGACTTCGGCCACTCTTATAGGTTTGTAGTGGTACCTCATTATTGTTTTAATTTGCATTTTCCTAATGACACATGATATGGTGCATCTTTTCATGTGTTGATTTAACATCTGTATATCT
Source organism: Phocoena sinus (assembly GCF_008692025.1). Lineage (NCBI taxonomy): Eukaryota > Metazoa > Chordata > Mammalia > Artiodactyla > Phocoenidae > Phocoena > Phocoena sinus. The sequence continues at coordinate 3,531,375 of NC_045777.1, read as the reverse complement.
GCTTTGGTGAGGTGTCCGTTAAGATTTTTGGCCCGTTTTTTAATTGGGTGATTTGTTTTTTTATTGTTGAGTTTTTAAATATATTTTGGATGACATTCCTTTATCGGATGTATCTTTTGCAAATATTTATTCCCAGTCCATGACTCTTCTTCTTATAGTCTCAACATTGTATTTAACAGAAGTTTTAACTTAGTAAACTCCAGCTTATCAATTGTTTCTTCCTTGGAGTGTGCCTTTGGTCTTGTATCTAAAAGTCATTACCATACATAAGGTCACTTAGGTTTCCTCCTAGGTGATCTAGAACTTTTATAGTGTTGTGTTTTGCATTTCAGTCTGTGGTCCACTTTGACTTAATTTTTGTGAGAGGTGAAAGTTCTGTGTCTAGATTCATTTTTTGTTTTTATTCTTTTGCATGTTGATGTCCAATTGTTCCAGCACCATTTGTGCAAAGATCATCATTGCTTTATCGTGTTGCTTTTGCTCCTTCGTCAAAGATCAGTTAACTGTATTTATGTGGGTCTATTTCTGAACTCACTCTTTTGTTCTATTGATGTATTTGTCTCTTCTTTCACCAATACCACACTATAAACTAAGTCGAGTAGTGTCAGTCTTCCAACTTTGTTCTCCAGTATTGTGTTGGCTATTCTTAGTCTTTTGCCTGTCCATATAAACTTTAGAATGTCTGCCAGTATCCACAAAATACCTTGTTGGGATTTGGATTGGGATTGCACTGAACCTATAGATCACGTCAGGAAAAACTGACATCTTGACAATATTCAGCCTTACTGTCCAAGAACATGGAATATCTCTCCATTTATTTGGTTCTTCTTTGATTTTGTTCATTAGAGTTTTGTAGCTTTCCTCGTATAAATCTTGTGTATATGTTGTTGGATTTATATATAACTGTTTCATTTTGGGGGATGTTAATATAAAGGCATTATGTTTTTAATTTCAAATTCCAGTTGTTCATTGTTGGTATAATGGAAAGCAATTGACTCTTGTATATTAACCTTGTATCCTGCAACCTTGCTACAATCACCGATTAGTTCCAGGAGTTTTTCATTGATTCTTTTGGATTTTCTACATAGATAATTGTGTCATCAGAAAACAAAGACAGTTTTATGCCTTCTCACTCTGTGTACCTTTTATTTCCTTTTCTTCTCTTTTTGCATTACCTCCTATTCCAGTATGATATTGAAAAGGAATGATGGAAAAGACATCTTGCTTTGTTCCTGATCTTAGTGGGAAAGCTTTGAGTTTCTCACCATTAAGGATGTTGTTAGCGCTCGGTTTCTGTAGATACTCTTTATCAAGTTGAAGAAGTTCCTCTTTGCTGAGTTTACTGATGTGGTTTTTAAATTGAGGTAACGTTGGTTTATAACATTACGAGTTTCATGTGTACAGCACTATATGTTTACTTCTGTACACACTACAGTGTGCTCACCACCCCAAATTCAGTTTCTATCCATCATCATGCAATAGACCCCCTTTGTCCATTTTGCCCTCCCCCTTGTTTCCCTCTGGTAACCACTACTCTGTTCTCTGTATCTACATTTTGGTTTATTTATTTGTTTGTTTTTTGTATCGCACACGTGAGTGATTTCATTTGGTGTTTGTCTTTCTCTGTCAGACTTGTCTCACTTAGCATAATATCCTACAGGTCCATTCGTGCTATTCCGAATGGCAGGATTTTATCTTTTTTATGACGGAGTAGTATCCTGCTATGTGTGTGTCTGTGTGCGTGTATGTATATATGTACACAACTTCTTTATCCCTTCATCTCTTAATGGGCAGTTAGGTTGTTTCCATATCTCTTGGCTATTGTAAATCATACTGGGATGAACGTAGGAGTGCATATATCCTTTTGAATTAGTATTTTTGTATTCTTCAGATAAATAACAAGATGTGGAATAGCTGGATTGTATGGTAATTCTATTCTTATTTTTCGGAGGAATCTCCATATTGTTTTCCATAGTGGCTGCACCAACTTACATCCTCAGCAACTGTGTATAAGGGTTCCCTTTTCTCCACATCCTCTCCAACCCTTGTTATCTCTTGCTTTTCTGATAATAGCCATTCTAACAGGCATGAAGTGATATCTCACTGTAGTTCTGATTTGCATTCCCCTAATAATTAGTGATGTTGAACATCTTTTCACGTGCCTGTTGGCCATCTGTATGTCTTTTTTTGAAAAATGTTCAGATCTTCTGCCCACTATTCAATCAGATTTTCTGTTTTGGAGTTGTTGAGTTGTATGAGTTCTTCATATATTTTGGATATTAACCCCTTATTGCATATATGATTCGCAAATACCTTCTTCCCATCAGGTAGGTTGTCTTTTAGTTTTGTTGATGGCTTCCTTTGCTGTGCAGAAGCTTTTTTAGTTTGATGCAATCCTATTTGTTTATTTTTGCTTTTGTTTCCTTTGCTTGAGGAGACGTACATAGAAAGGTATTGCTAAGACTGATGTAAAAAGAGCATCCTGCCTATGTTTTCTTCTAGGAGTTTTATGGTTTCAGATCTTATATTCAAGTCTTTAATCCATTTTGAGTTAATTTTTGTGTATGGTGTGAGACAGTGGTCTAGTTTCTTATCTATCTATCCAGTTTTCTCAGCTCCATTTATTGAAGATACTATCCTTTCTCTGTAGTATGTTCTTTGCTCTTTTGTTGTAAATTATTTGTCCCTATATATGCGGGTTTATTTCTAAGATCTCAATTCTGTTTCTGATCTATGTATCTGTTTTTCTGCCAATTCCATGCTGTTTTGATTACTACGGCTTTTGTAATATAGTTTGAAATCAGGGTGTGTGATACCTCAAGATTTGTTGTTTTCTCTCAGGATTGCTTGGGTATTTGTGGTCTTTTGTGCTTCCATATAAATTTTAGAATTTTTTGTTCTATTTCTGTGAAAAATGTCATTGGGATTTTGATAGGGATTGCATTGACTGTAGATTGCTTTAGGTAATGTGAACTTTTGAACAATGTTAATAGTTAATACTTTTCATCCAATGAGGACACAGAATATCTTTCTGTTTCTTTGTATCTTCTTCAATTTATTTCAACAATGTCTTATATTTTTCAGTGTACGAGTCTTTCACCTTCTTGATTAAAATTACTTCTTTTTTGGTACCAATTGTAAATAGAATTGTTAATTTTACTTTATGCTAGCTTATTGTTAGTTTATAGGAATGCAGTGGATTTTCATATATTGTTTTTGTACCCTGCAACTTTATTGTAATCATTATTTTGAGTAGCTTTTCGGTGGAGTCTTTGGGATTTTCTATACATAAAAATTATGCTGTCTGCAGACAGTGACAATTTTACTTCTTCCTTTCCCATTTGGATGTCTTTAATTTCTTTTTCTTGCCTAATTTCTTTAGCTAGGACTTTCAATACTACATTGAACAAGAGTGGTGAGAGTGGGCACCCTTGTCTTCTTCCTGATCTTAGAGGGATAACTTTCAGTTTTCCACTATTGTGTATAATGTTAGCTGTGGGTTTCTTTGTCATATGAGGCCTTTATTAGGTTGAGGCACATTCCTCATGTACCCATTTTATTGAGAGTTTCTCTCATAAATGGCTGTTGAATCTTGTCATATGCTTTTTCTGCATCTACTGAGATGATCATATGATTTTTATCCTTCATTTTCTTAGTGTGGTGTATCATATTGATTGATTTGTGGATGTTGAACCATCCTTGCATCTCTAGAGTAAGCCCCACTTGATCATGGTGTATGATCCTTTTAAGGTAGCACACGTGTTCAGTTTGCTAATATTTTGTTGAGGATTTTTGCATTTATGTTCATCAGAACTATTGGCCTGTAATTTTCTTTTTTTGTGTTGTCTTTATCTGGTTTTGGTATCAGGAAGATGCTGGCCTCTTAAAATGAGTTAGGAAGTGTTCCATTTTCTTCAACTTTTTGGATGAGTTTGAGAAGGATAGATATTAAATCTTTGAATGTTTGGCAAGATTCACCTATGAAGCTGTCGGCCCTGGACTTTTGTTTCTGGAGAAGTTTTTTAAATTACTCTTTCAATAATCTTACTAGTGATCAGTCCTTTCAGATTTTCTATTTCTTCATGATTCAGTCTTGAAAATTTGTATGATTCTAAGAATTTTTTCATTTCTTCTAGGTTTCCCAGTTTGTTGGGAGTACAGCTATTCTCTCTCTATTTTTTAATATCTTTATGGGGATATAATTCCTTTACAATGGTGTGTTAGTTTCTGCTTTATAACAAAGTGAATCAGTTATACATATACATATGTTCCCATATCTCTTCCCTCTTGCGTCTCCCTCCCTCCCACCCTCCCTATCCCAACCCTCCAGGGGGTCACAAACCACCAAGCTGATCTCCCTGTGCTATGCGGCTGCTTCCCACTATCTATCTATTTTACTTTTGGTAGTGTATATATGTCCATGCCTCTCTCTTGCTTTGTCACAGCTCACCCTTCCCCCTCCCCATATCCTCAAGCCCGTTCTCCAGTAGGTCTGTGTCTTTATTCCTGTCTTACCCCTAGGTTCTTCATGACATTTTTTTCCTTAAATTCCATATATATGTGTTAGCATACGCTATTTGTCTTTCTCTTTCTGACTTACTTCACCCTGTATGACAGGCTCTAGATCTACCCACCTCATTACAAATAGCTCAACTTCGTTTCTCTTTATGGCTGAGTAATGTTCCATTGTATATATGTGCCACATCTTCTTTATCCAAGCATCCGATGATGGGCACTTAGGTTGTTTCCATCTCCGGGCTATTGTAAATAGAGCTGCAATGAACATTTTGGTACATAACTCTTTTTGAATTATGGTTTTCTCAGGGTATATGCCCAGTAGTGGGATTGCTGGGTCATATGGTAGTTCTATTTGTAGTTTTTTAAGGAACCTCCATACTGTTCTCCATAGTGGCTGTATCAATTTATATTCCCACCAACGGTGCAAGTGTGTTCCCTTTTCTCCACACCCTCTCCAGCATTTATTGTTTCTAGATTTGTTGATGATGGCCATTCTGACTGGTGTGAGATGATATCTCATTGTAGTTTTGATTTGCATTTCTCTAATGATTAATGATGTTGAGCATTCTTTCATGTGTTTGTTGGCAGTCTGTATATCTTCTTTGGAGAAATGTCTATTTAGGTCTTCTGCCCATTTTCGGATTGGGTTGTTTGTGTTTTTGTTATTGAGCTGCATGAGCTGCTTGTAAATTTTGGAAATTAATCCTTTGTCAGTTGCTTCATTTGCAAATATTTTCTCCCATTCTGAGGGTTGTCTTTTCATCTTGTTTATGGTTTCCTTTGCTGTGCAAAAGCTTTGAAGTTTCATTAGGTCCCATTTGTTTATTTTTGTTTTAATTTCCATTTCTCTAGGAGATGGGTCAAAAAGGATCTTGCTGTGATTTACGCCATAGAGTGTCCTGCCTATGTTTTCCTCTAAGAGTTTGATAGGTTCTGGCCTTACATTTAGGTCTTTAATCTATTTTGAGCTTATTTTTGTGTATGGTGTTAGGGAGTGATCTAATCTTATGCTTTTACATGTAGCCGTCCAGTTTTCCCAGCACCACTTATTGAAGAGGCTGTCCTTTCTCCACTGTACATTCCTGCCTCCTTTGTCAAAGATAAGGTGACCATATGTGCATGGATTTATCTCTGGGCTTTCTATCCTGATCCTTGATCTATCTTTCTGTTTCTGTGCCGGTACCATACTGTCTTGATTACTGTAGCTTTGTAGTATAGTCTGAAGTCAGGGAGCCTGATTCCTCCAGCTCCGTTTTTCGTTCTCAAGATTGCTTTGGCTATTCGGGGTCTTTTGTGTTTCCATACAAATTGTGAATTCTTTTGTTCTAGTTCCGTGAAAAATGCGAGTGGTAGTTTGATAGGGATTGCATTGAATCTGTAGATTGCTTTGGGTAGTAGAGTCATTTTCACAGTGTTGATTCTTCCAATCCAGGAACATGGTATATCTCTCCATCTATTTGTATCATCTTTAATTTCTTTCATCAATGTCTTATAATTTTCTGCATACAGGTGTTTTGTCTCCTTAGGTAGGTTTATTTCTAGATATTTTATTCTTTTTGTTGCAGTCGTAAATGCGAGTGTTTTCTTGATTTCACTTTCAGATTTTTCATCATTAGTGTATAGGAATGCAAGAGATTTCTGTGCATTAATTTTGTATCCTGCAACTTTACCAGATTCATTGATTAGCTCTAGTAGTTTTCTGGTAGCATCTTTAGGCTTCTGTATGTGTAGTATTATGTCATCTGCAAACAGTGACAGCTTTACTTCTTTTCCGATTTGGATTCCTTTTATTTCGTTTTCTTCTCTGATTGCTGTGGCTGAAATTTCCAAAACTATATTGAATAAGAGTGGTGAGAGTGGGCAACCTTGTCTTGTTCCTGATCTTAGTGGAAATGCTTTCAGTTTTTCACCATTGAGGACGATGTTTGCTGTGGGTTTGTCATATATGGCCTTTATTATATTAAGGAAAGTTCCCTCTATGCCTACTTTCGGCAGGGTTTTTATCATAAATGGGTGTTGAATTTTGTCAAAAGCTTTCTCTGCATCTATTAAGGTGATCATATGATTTGTCTCCTTCAGTTTGTTAATATGGTTTATCACATTGATTGATTTGCATATATTGAAGAATCCTTGCATTCCTGGAATAAACCCCACTTGATCACGGTGTATGATCCTTTTAATGTGCTGTTGGATTCTGTTTGCTAGTGTTCTGTTGAGGATTTTTGCATCTATGTTCATCAGTGATATTGGCCTGTAGTTTTCTTTCTTCGTGACATCCTTGTCTGGTTTTGGTATCAAGGTGATGGTGGCCTCGTAGAATGAGTTTGGGAGTGTTCCTCCCTCTGCTATATTTTGGAAGAGTTTGAGAAGGATAGGTGTTCGCTCTTCTCTAAATGTTTGATAGAATTCGCCTGTGAAGCCATCTGGTCCTGGGCTTTTGTTTCTTGGAAGATTTTTATTCACAGTTTCAATTTCAGTGCTTGTGATTGGTCCGTTCATATTTTCTATTTCTTCCTGATTCAGTCTTGGCAGGTTGTGCATGTCTAAGAATTTGTCCATTTCTTCCAGGTTGTCCATTTTATTGGCATAGAGTTGCTTGTAGTAATCTCTCACGATCTTTTGTATTTCTGCAGTGTCAGTTTTTACTTCTCCTTTTTCATTTCTAATTCTATTGATTTCAGTCTTCTTCCTTTTTCTCTTGATGAGTCTGGCTAATGGTTTATCAATTTTGTTTATCTTCTCAAAGAACCAGCTTTTAGTTTTATTGATCTTTGCTGTTGTGTCCTTCATTTATTTATGATCTGATTTTTATGATTTCTTTCCTTCTGCTAACTTTGGGGTTTTTTTGTTCTTCTTTCTCTAATTGCTTTAGGTGCAAGGTTAGGTTGTTTATTCGAGATGTTTCCTGTTTCTTAAGGTGGGCTTGTGTTGCTATCAGCTTCCGTCTTAGAACTGCTTTTGCTGCATCCCATAGGTTTTGGGTCGTCGTGTCTCCATTGTCATTTGTTTCTAGGTATTTTTTTATTTCCTCTTTGATTTCTTCAGTGATCACTTCGTTATTAAGTAGTGTATTGTTTCGCCTCCATGTGTTTGTATTTTTTACCGATCTTTTCCTGCAACTGATATCTAGTCTCATGGCGTTTTGGTCGGAAAAGATACTTGATACAATTTCAATTTTCTTAAATTTACCAAGGCTTGATTTGTGACCCAAGATATGATCTATCCTGGAGAATGTTCCATGAGCACTTGAGAAAAATGTGTATTCTGTTGTTTTTGGATGGAGTGTCCTATAAATATCAATTAAGTCCATCTTGTTTAATGTATCATTTAAAGCTTGTGTTTCCTTATTTATTTTCATTTTGGATGATCTGTCCATGGGTGAAAGTGGGGTGTTAAAGTCCCCTACTATGAATGTGTTACTGTCGATTTCTCCTTTTATGGCTGTTAGTATTTGCCTTATGTATTGAGGTGCTCCTATGTTGGGTGCATAAATATTTACAATTGTTATATCTTCTTCTTGGATTGATCCCTTGATCATTATGTAGTGTCCTTCTTTGTCTCTTCTAATAGTCTTTATTTTCAAGTCTATTTTGTCTGATATGAGAATTGCTACTCCAGCTCTCTTTTGGTTTCCATTTGCATGGAATATCTTTTTCCATCCCCTTACTTTCAATCTATATGTGTCTCTAGGTCTGAAGTGGGTCTCTTGTAGACGGCATATATATGGGTCTTGTGTTTGTATCCATTCAGCCAATCTGTGTCTTTTGGTGGGACCATGTAGTCCATTTACATTTAAGGTAATTATTGATATGTATGTTCCTATTCCCATTTTCTAAATTGTTTTGGGTTCGTTATTGTAGGTCTTTGCCTTCTCTTGTGTTTCTTGCCTAGAGACGTTCCTTTAGCATTTGTTGTAGAGCTGGTTTGGTGGTGCTGAACTCTCTCAGCTTTTGCTTGTCTGTAAAGGTTTTAATTTCTCCATCAAATCTGAGTGAGATCCTTGCTGGGTAGAGTAATCTTGGTTGCAGGTTTTTCTCCTTCATCACTTTCAGTATGTCCTGCCACTCCCTTCTGGCTTGCAGAGTTTCTGCTGAGAGATCAGCTGTTAACCTTATGGGGATTCCCTTGTGTGTTATTTGTTGTTTTTCCGTTGCTGCTTTATTTATTTATTTTGATACGCAGGCCTCTCACTGTTGTGGCCTCTCCTATTGCAGAGCACAGGCTCCGGACGCGCAGGCTCAGCGGCCATGGCTCACGGGCCCAGCCGCTCCGCGGCATGTGGGATCTTCCTGGAGCGGGGCATGAACCCGTGTCCCCTGCATAGGCAGGTGGACTCTAAACCACTGCGCCACCAGGGAAGCCCCTCCCTTGCTGCTTTTAATATGTTTTCTTTGCATTTAATTTTTGACAGTTTGATTAATATGTGTCTTGGCGTATTTCTCCTTGGATTTATCCTGTATGGGACTCTCTGTGCTTCCTGGACTTGATTAACTACTTCCTTTCCCAAATTAGGGAAGTTTTCAACTATAATCTCTTCAAATATTTTCTCAGTCCCTTTCTTTTTCTCTTCTTCCTCTGGAACCCCTATAATTCGAATGTTGGTGCGTTTAACGTTGTCCCAGAGGTCTCTGAGACTGTCCTCAGTTCTTTTCATTCTTTTTTCTTTATTCTGCTCTGCAGTAGTTATTTCCACTAGTTTATCTTCCAGGTCACTTATCCGTTCTTCTGCCTCAGTTATTCTGCTATTGATCCCATCTGGAGTCGTTTTCATTTCACTTATTGTGTTGTTCATCATTGTTTGTTTCATCTTTAGTTCTTCTAGGTTCTTGTTAAATGTTTCTTGCATTTTGTCTCTTCTATATCCAAGATTTTGGATCATCTTTACTATCATTATTCTGAATTCTTTTTCAGGTAGACTGCCTATTTCCTCTTCATTTGTTAGGTCTGGTGGGTTTTTATCTTGCTCCTTCATCTGCTGTGTGTTTCTCTGCCTTCTCATTTTGCTTATCTTACTGTGTTTGGGGTCTCCTTTTTGCAGGCTGCAGGTTCGTAGTTCCCGTTGTTTTTGATGTCTGTCCCCAGTGGCTAAGGTTGGTTCAGTGGGTTGTGTAGGCTTCCTGGTGGAGGGGACTAGTGCCTGTGCTCTGGTGGATGAGGCTGGATCTTGTCTTTCTGGTGGGAAGGTCCACGTCTGGTGGTGTGTTTTGGGGTGTCTGGCCTTATTATGATTTTAGGCAGCCTCTCTGCTAATGGGTGGGGTTGTGTTCCTGTCTTGCTAGTTGTTTGGCATAGGATGTCCAGCACTGTAGCTTGCTGGTCGTTGAGTGAAGCTGGGTGCTGGTGTTGAGATGGAGATGTGTGAGAGATTTTCACCGTTTGATATTATGTGGAGCTGGGAGGTCTCTTGTGGACCAGTGTCCTGAAGTTGGCTCTCCCACCTCAGAGGCACAGCACTGACTCCTGGCTGCAGCACCAAGAGCCTTTCATCCACACGGCTCAGAATAAAAGGGAGAAAAAGTAGAGAGAAAGAATTAGTAGAAGTAGGAAGAAAGAAAGAAAGGAAGGAAGGAAGGAAAGAAAGAAAGAAAGAAAGGAGGGAGGGAGGGAGTGACGGTGGGAGGAAGGAAGGAAGGAAGGAGGGAAGGAAGGAGAAAAAGAAAGAAGATAAAGTAAAATGAAATAAAATATAATAAAGTTATTAAATTAAAAAATAGGTCTTCCCTGGTGGCGCAGTGGTTGAAAGTCTGCCTGCCGATGCAGGGGACACGGGTTTGTGCCCCGGTCCGGGAAGATCCCACGTGCCGCGGAGTGGCTGGGCCCGTGAGCCATGGCCGCTGAGCCTGTGCGTCTGGAGCCTGTGCTCCGCAACGGGAGAGGCCACAACAGTGAGAGGCCCACGTAATGCAAAAAAAAAACAAAAAAATTATTGTTATTATTATTATGAAAAAAATTAAAAAAAAAACAACAGACGGGTAGAACCTTAGGACAAATGGTGGAAGCAAAGCTATACAGACAAAATCTCACACGGAAGCATACACATACACACTCACAAAAAGCGGAAAAGGGGAAAAAAATCATAAATCTTGCTCACAAAGCCCACCTCCTCAATTTGGGATGATCCGTTGTCTGTTCAGGTATTCCACAGATGCAGGTACATCAAGTGGATTGTGGAGCTTTAATCCGCTGTTCCTGAGGCTGCTGGGAGGGATTTCCCTTTCTCTTCTTTGTTCGCACAGCTGCCGGGGCTCAGCTTTGGATTTGGCCCCGCCTGTGCGTGTAGGTCGCTGGAGGGCATCTGTTCTTGGCTCAGACAGGACGGGGTTAAAGGAGCCGCTGATTCCGGGGCTCTGGCTCACTCAGGCTGGGGGAGGGAGGGGCACGGAGGCGGGGCGGGCCTGCGGCAGCAGCGGTGGCGTGACGTTGCACCAGCTTGAGGTGCGCCATGCGTTCTTCCGAGGAAGTTGTCCCTGGATCCCGGGACCCTGGCGGTGGCGGGCTGCACAGGCTCTCGGGAAGGGAGGTGTGGACAGTGACCTGTGCTCGCACACAGGCTTCTTGGTGGCGGCAGCAGCAGCCTTAGCGTCTCCCGCCCGTCTCTGGGTTCCGTGCTGTTAGCCGCGGCTCGCGCCCGTCTCTGGAGCTCCTTTAAGCAGCGCTCTTAGATTCCCTCTCCTCGCGCACCAGGAAACAGAGAGGCAAGAAAAAGTCTCTTGCCTCTTCGGCAGCTCCAGACTTTTCCCCGGACTCCCTCCCGGCCAGCCGTGGTGCACTAACCCCCTGCAGGCTGTGTTCACGCCGCCAACCCCAGTCCTCTCTCTGCGCTCCGACCCAAGCCGGAGCCTCAGCTCCCAGCCCCGCCCGCCCCGGCGGGGGAGCAGACAAGCCTCTCGGGCTGGTGAGTGCCGGTCGGCCCTGATGCTCTGCGCGGGAATCTCTCCGCTTTGCCCTCCGCACCCCTGTTGCTGCGCTCTCCTCCGCGGCCCCGAAGCTTTCCGCTCCGCCACCCGCAGTCTCCGCCCGCGAAGGGGCTCCTAGTGTGTGGAAACATTTCCTCTTTCACGGCCTCCTGCCACTGTTGCAGGTCCAGTCCCTATCCTTTTGTCTCAGTTTCATTTTTTTTTTTCCCTACCGAGGTATGTGGGGAGTTTCTTGCCTTTTGGGAGGTCTGAGGTCTTCTGCCCGCCTTCAGTAGGTGTTCTGTAGGAGTTCTTCGACGTGTAGGTGTATTTCTGGTGTATCTGTGGGGAGGAAGGTGATCCCCTCGTCTTACTCCTCCGCCATCTTCCCCCCCCGGCCCCCAGCTATTCTTTTGTAATCCTTTGCATTTCTGTGACTTTCATTGTTATTTCTCATCTTTCATTTCTGAGTTTATTTATCAGAGTCTTCTTTTTCCTTAGTGATTCTTCCCAAAGGTTTGTCAAGTTATCTTTCCAAAGAGCCAACTCCTAGTTTCATTGATCTTTTCTCTCATCTTTTTAGTGTCTATTTTATTTCTTAAATTTCTGTTCTGATTTTTATTATTTCCTTCCTTCTACTGACGTTGGGCTTTGTTGTTTTTCTAGTTCCTTTAGGTGCAAGGTTAGATTGTTTATTTGAGATTTTCCATGTTTCTTGAGGTAGGCCTGTATTGCTATAAACTTCCCTCTTAGTACCACTTTTGCTGCATCCCACAGATTTCAGTATGCCATATTTTCATTTGTCTTTAGGTAATTTTAATTTTTTTTGTCGACCCAGTAGTTGTTCAGTCGCCACATATTTGTGATTTTTCCAGTTTTCTTGTAGTTGAGTTTTAGTTTCATACCGTTGTGTTCGGAAGAGATGTTTGATATGATTTCAGTCTTAACTTTACTGAGCTTTGTTTTGTGTCCCAGTACGTGGTCTATCCTTGGGAATGTTTGATCTGCATTTGAGAAGAATGTGTATTCTACTGCGTTTGGATGGAATTTTCTGTACAAGTTAATAAAATCCATCTGGTCTAATGTTTCATTTAAGGCCACTGTTTGCTTATTGACTTTCTGTCTGGATGATCTATCCATAGATGTAAGTATGGGGTTAACTATTATTGTGTTGCCAGTTTCTTTCTTTAGTCCTGTTAATAATTGCTTTATATATTTTGGTGCTACTGTGTTAGGTGCATGTATGTTAATAACTGTTATGTCTTCTTGATGAATTGTCTGCTTTATCATTATATAATGTCCATCTTTGTGTCTTGTTACGATTTTTGGCTTGTAGTCTATTTTGTCTGATATAAGTACGGCTGCATCCACTTCCTTTTCAGCTGCTGTTTGCTTGTAGTAGCATCTTCCATACCCTCTCTTTGAGCCTATGTTTGTCTTTAGAGCTGACGTGGGTCTCCTGGAAGCAACATATAGTTGGGTCTTGTTTTTTATCCAGGTAGCTGCTCTGTGCCTTTTGATTGGTGAGTTCAATCCATTTATATTTAGGGTGATTATTGAGAGATGAGGACTTAGTACTGCCATTTTGTCTTTTGTTTCCTGGTAGCTCTATATCGCCCTTGTTTCTTTTTCCCTGTGTTTCTGTTATTTCAACTTGGTGATTTTCTATGATATTTCTTCAGTTTCCTCTTTTTTTATGCTTTGTGTCTCTGCTCTAGATTTATGTTTTGTGCTTACCATGATGTTTGTATAAAGCATATCATAGATAAAATAGATAAAATTTTATCATAGATAAAATGTTTATTATGTTTCTATTGTCTCAAATTATCCTTCTTTATGTTGTGAGTTTCTTACCAAATTGAAGGTAGCTATAGTTATTTTTACTGCTTTTTTCCTCTTTAACCTTTATACTGTAATAAATGTTTAAAAACCTATTCTAGGGGCTTCCCTGGTGGCGCAGTGGTTGAGAGTCCGCCTGCCGATGCAGGGGACACGGGTTTGTGCCCCGGTCCGGGAAGATCCCATGCTGTGGAGCGGCTGGGCCCATGAGCCATGGCTGCCGAACCTGCACGTCCGGAGCCTGTGCTCCGCAACGGGAGAGGCCACAACAGTGAGAGGCTCACGTACCACAAAAAAAAAAAACAAAAAAAAAAAACCCAAACACCTCTTCTGATATATAGTTGCAATTTCTGATTCTGTCTGTTAGCACCTTACTCAAAGATTTGTGTACTTTTGCCTTTTTGTATCAGGTAGAAGAGTTCCTTTCAATATTTCTTGTAAGGCAGGTCTAGTGCAGGTCTAACTCCTTCAGCTTTTGTTTGTCTGGGAAAGCCTTTATTTCTCTTTCGTATCTGAATGACAACTTTGCTGGATAGAGTATTCTTGGGTGACAGTTCTTTCAGTATTTTAAGCATCTCATTCTACTGTCTGTTGGCCTGTAGAGTTCCTGCTGGGAAATCTGCTCTGCTGATAGATAATGGGGGTTCCTTTGTAGGTTATCATTCTTTTTCGTTTGGCTTCCTTTCAAATTCTTTCTTTGTTACTGACTTTTGACAGTTTTAGTATAGTGTGTCTTAGACAAAGAAGGTCTTTTCTGAGGTAATTAGGTGTTCCCTTAGATTCATGGACTTGCATATCCAGTTCCTTCCCCAGGTTTGGGGTGTTCTCAGTTATTATATTTTTAAAATAATATCTCTATGCCCCTCTCCTCCTTTTCCCCCTCTGGGATACCCACTATCCTAATGTCCTTCCTAAAAGAGTCATTTTGTTTTCATAGAATCTCCTCATTTTTAAAGATATTAATTCTCTCTCTTCTACATGAATCATTTCTAGATTTCCGTCTCCACGTTCACTAATTCTCTCTTCCATGTGGTCTGCTCTATTTCCAGTGCTTTTCACTGTGTTCTCCATCTTGGCTATTGAATTCTTCAGCTCCATAATTTCCACTGGGTTCTTTTCTAGAATTTCGGTCTCTTTGGTAAAATGTTCCTTCTGTTCTTTCATTTTATCCCTGAGCTCACTGAACTGCCTTCCTGAGCTTTCTTGTAGCTCATTGTTTTCTCATCACAGCTTTTTTGAATTCTCTATCGGTGAGATCGTAATGTTCCGTGACTTTCGGTTCGGTTTCTGGAGAATTGTCATTTTCTTTCTGTGGTACAATGTCACTGTCGTTCTTCCTGGCACTTGATGAGTTGTTCCTCTGCTGTTGCATTTGAACTAGTAAACACCTTTTCTCTTTAGGTAAAGCTTTTTTTTTCTTCTTTTTTAACTCGATTCTAACAATTCAACAGGTTATAAATTAGAGGCCTTTCTTTTCTTTTCCAGTAGGTCGTGCTATAGCACAAGTTTTTGGTTTCTCTTACCTGAGATCACCTTTGAGAATCACTTTCCACCCTCCACTGGGTGCCCTTGTTGTCCCTGCTTGAGTATCTGGGGGTCATTGGTGCCTTGCTGCTGCTGGTCACCACCTGGGACACTGGGATGACGGGCACTTCCACTGTGTCTGGGGTCTCCTGAGTCGCAGGCTCCACGGTGGTAGGGGAAGCCAGGGTCGTGAGTGCCTCTGTCGTGTCCTGGGTTTTGGGGTTTATGGGTATTGCTGCTGCAGGCAGGGAGGGGGGCCAGATTTATGGGCATCTCTGTGACTGGAGGGATGGATCACAGGCCCTGCCTCCACTGCCACGTGTTCCCCTGTGGCTGTGGACACCACCGTGGCCAGGAGGCTGGAGTTGTGTGCACTGTCTCCTCTGATGCAAGCTGAGTTCTCTGGGGCTGTGGGCTTGGCTACTGGGGCTGGGGTTCCAGGATCACAAGTACCAACTCTGCTGTTCCCCAGGTTCCGCCGCCTCTGTGTGTTCCAGTCCACCCACCTTCAGATGCACAGATGTATGGAATTTTCTGGTGTCCTGACATGGTGGGCAGAGGCAGCTTTGTTTAGCTGTGGTTGTAGATTGAAGAGGAGAGACAAAGCGGCGTCTCATCCACCGTCCTGCTGACATCATTCCCTGACCAGGGATTGAACCTAGGCCCTTGGCAGTGAAAGTGCAGAGTCCTAACCACTGGACAGCCAGGGAATTCCCTGCTGACGTCACTCTCGACTGAGTTTTTTAAGTCATAAATGGTTGTTGGACTTGTCAAATGCTTTTTCTGCATCAGTTGATATGATCATGTGATTGTTCCCTTTTTAGCCTGTTGATGTGATGGATTATGTTAATTGGCTTTCAAATGCTGTACCAGCCTTGCATACCTGGTATACATCCCACTTGGTTGTAGTGTATAATTCTTTATACATTTTTGGATTCGATTTGCTAATCTTTTAAGGATTTTTGCCTCTGTGTTCCTGAGAGATACTGATCTTTGATCTTGTACTGTCTTTGTCTGGTTTTGGTGTTAGGGTAATGCTGGCCTCATAGAACGAGTGAGGAAGATTCCCTCTGCTTCTGTCCTCTGAACGAGATTGTAGAGAACTGATATAAGTTCTTCCTTCAAAGTTTGGTAGAATTCACCTGTCAACCCATCAGGGCCTGGTGCTTTCTGTTTTAGAAGATTATTAGCGATTGATTCAGGAGAGGCTTGTGCAGATCATCTACTTCCTGTGTGAGTTTTGGCGGCTTGTGTTTTTTCAAGGAATTCGTCCGTTTCGTCGAGGTTATCCAATCTGTGGGTACAGAGTTGTTCATAGTATTCCTTTGATATCCTTTTAACATCCATATTACCTGTAGTAATGTTCCCTCTTTTATTTCTGATATTAGCAGTTAGTGTCCTCTATCTTTTTCTCTTGGTCTGGCTAGATCCTATTGATTTTATTGATCTTTGCAAAGAACCAGCTTTTGGTTTTGTTGGTTTTTCTCTGTTGATGTCCTATTTTTAATTTCCCTGATTTCTGCTCTAGTTCTTGCCATGTCTTCTGCTTAGTTTGGATTTAATGAGCATGTCTCACTTTTATCATTAGCAAATCAGTAAGGATAGGCATTTTTGGAAAAGACCCCATTTCTGCTTTGGGGAGCTCTCAGTCTTACAAACACAGAGGCAGGCAAGAGTAACACAACTCAACAATTCCTGAAACAGAGGAGCTGACGCCTGGGCTTAAGAACAGGTTAGGTGGTGGGCGGATGTCAGGAGGAGGACCAGAGGAGTTTTCAATAGGGTTTTGAAGAATGAGTAAGAGTTTGCTAGGTGGATAAAGTCTCAGAGACGTGGCCGAGGTGGGCGCACTTAGGAAACTAAAGCTGGCTTGGACCACCTGGGCCCCAGCGTGTGTGTGCAGGAAGGGGGCCAATTCTGAGGGTCTTAGTTGGTGTGAGCATAGCGTTGATGTGAGAATCTCATTCTCCATCACTTTTGTCAGTTTCCCAGGTAACCTGAGAAGGCTAAGAATCCCAGCCATGGTGTGAAGTGTCAGTATTGCTAATGGCAAAAAATATCACTCCTGTTGGCAAATTGCATCTGTTTGGGGACGAGTGTAAAATAAGCGATAAACACCTGGGATTCTGAGTGCAGTGATTCTTGAAGGGACCCCAGCAGCTCTCTCCAGGCAATGGTCATAGGAGAGAGTGATCCCTGCACAGCTTCAGGGCAGCTGCCACACCTGCCTGATCCTTCCGCCCTAGCTGCATCACCTGTCAGGGACAGAGGTCCTGGGGAGCCGTGTGACCTGCTTTGAGGACTCGCCCAGTGGGACCCCTGGGGCTGCTCTGTGTCCTGAGCAGGCAGGGTGGCATCTTGAACCTAAACAGAACCCCCAAGAGGGGTTCCACAGCTAGTGACACTCAGGGGCAGGGCTTTACGCTGAAAACAAGGGCCCTAGCAAATCACTCTCAGTGGGGCTGTGACGAGATGAGCATTTAGAACCAACAGTCTAAAGAGAGGGTCACAGAGCTTTCTGTTGGTGCATCCCGGGAGCAAAGAAAAAGTATATGCTGGATGTTTGTGCATTACTTATTTCATTATTTCATTATGTATTACATTTATTTTCATTTATTTATTTATAAACTGTATATATGAGCGGTACCATACTAATGTATTGCAAACGTTATAAAATGCACACAAAAGTAGTTATGAAGGAAAGGTGACATGAAATAAGCCATGGTGTTAATATTTTCATTTTCGACCACAGCCTGACCTACTGAATCCTGAAAGTGAGGCCCAGAGATTGGCATTTCGGCAAGTGCATAGATGCGGGGGCGGGGGGGGGGGGCAGTGATTCTGGTGCACCTGGTCCAAAGTTCATCCTTGATAGGTCCACCATAGTATAAAAGCTAGAATTTTCCACAAAGCTTTGTACAGAAATCTGCTTTGTTGTTTATTCAACAAGTACTTCATGTCCCAGCTCTGGGTCCCCAAGGATTCTAAGGAAAAACTAGACCACCTGAGGAGTTCCTGGCTACATTAAAAGCTGCTGGTCAGCGTCAAGGCAAGGAGGCAGAAGAGGGCCGTGTCTGGATCAGAAATCCTGACACGTCGAGCTGCATGGTGTGATGACACAGGAACATCGCTGTGGGGAGAGGTGAGGCCGGGCACTTTGTGGTGTTTCCTGAACTGAAAGACAGGGTGGCCCTCTTTGCAGGCTCCGGCATCCTTTCGCCTGGACCCACTTGTGAAAAGTAAAAGCTAAAATGTGTAATGTTATTTGAATCCTATTTTAAATGTGGTGCGAGGTTATTGAAAGGCCCCTTGAGGTGAATCCTGTGATGTGAAGAGTCACTTGAGTCAGGTGAGGAGAGAGATCACCTGTCCTCACTGCAGGATGAGCGAACAGAACACCAGCGGTCACTGCCTGGGCTTGGCCTGGGGCTCTGGGGTTGACGTTACCTGGAAACCGGCCATTCCCCGCATGCACACTAGGTGGCGCTGTAGAGAGCCACTGGGATGCAGGATGCTCGGAAGAGGGGCCTCTTTGGGACAAGCTGGTGGGCCGTTTGCGGGTGACCCTGTGAGGGTCTGGTGGTTCTCACTGAGCACCAAGCAGCAGATCTGTGCGAGGGACTCATAGGCCCAGTGATAGTCCGACATAGAAGAGCTGCTGTTTCTTTGTGCCTTCCATGGTACTTCCCTGGGTACTTTCCTGAGAGCTTCTCTCCCATTCTATCACCTAATCCCCTGACGGGGCATGTACTATCTATCACTGTCCCTTTTTCACAGTTGAGGAAACCAAGGCAAAGGGAGGGGGGGACACGTGCCCGTTTTTTTTTTGTTTGTTTGTTTGTTTTGAGCCTTCTTTTAATTATTTTTATTTTTGGCTCGTTGGGTCTTTGTTTCTGTGCGAGGGCTTTCTCTAGTTGTGGCTAGCGGGGGCCACTCTTCATCGCGGTGTGCGGGCCTCTCACTGTCGCCGCCTCTCTTGTTGCAGAGCACAGGCTCCAGACACGCAGGCTCAGTAGTTGTGGCTCACGGGCCTAGTTGCTCCGCGGCATGTGGGATCTTCCCAGACCAGGGCTCGAACCCGTGTCCCCTGCATTAGCAGGCAGATTCTCAACCACTGCGCCACCAGGGAAGCCCCACGTGCCTGTTTTGAACGCAGGTCTCTCTAGCTCTGTAGCCACGAGGGATCACCCATCAGCAAACTCTCCAGGGCACCTCAGCGTCCCTAAAAGTGTGTCCACTCGGGCCCAGCATGCACGGCCTTGGGGCTCTCAGTTCTCCTGGAGCCTCAGTTTCCCCTCAAAAAGGGCATCTCAATTCCCTTGGAGAATTACTTTAAGAACCTGAAGTCTTAATTCTGCGAGACTGTCCCTCAGGCCCTTCTGCAGAGGGCAGTAAGGGCTGCCCCTGGCTGCCCACTCCTCTCTGTCCTAATGGGGAGCAGGGCGGCCTGCTCTGGCCCAGGAGGCCACCCTCGGGCAGAAGTCTTCCAGGGCCTGAGGGAGCCGCCATGAGGATGACACAGGATGAGGTGGGCAGTGTGCTCAGCGCCACCCAGCAGTGGACAGGTGTTGATGGAGGTCCCTCTGTGCAGGGGACAGGACGTGGGCATCTTTGGGGCCATTATCCTGCTGACCACAGTGGCACACAGAGACCACTGCACAGGAGGGGCTGGGCAGAGAGAAGGGGTCCCTGGCCTCCTCACCAGTGGGCCCCTGGGAGCTCAGATATGCAGAGTCTTGGGCTCCACCCTGACCCTCTGAGTCAGGGTCTGCATTGTATGGGACCCTAGATGCTCCAAGTCACGGAGGAAGGGTAGCAGCCCTGGTCGGAAAGCCATCCTTTCTTTTGACTGCGGTAGCTGGGTGACCACAGAGACCTCCTGTTCTCTGGGAGGGGGCAGGTTTCAGGGGGACTTGTTCTGTCCTTGTCTCAGATTCTTAGTTCCCTTGGCTCAGGCACTGTGGCCCATTCCTGTGTCATTCTCTACACAGTGCCCGGCACATAGTAGGTCCTCAGTGACGACTGAGGTGATGAACCTTGGAAGAAACACAGGAGATATGACCTGGGCTGGGTTCCATTGCTCCATTTCACAGACGACAAGACTGAGGCCCAGGAGATTAATCGGCTGGTTTGGGATCCATGGGTAGTTGTTACGAGATGGGTCTGGGGTGGAACTCAGGGCCCAGACTCCACCCCCTGTCCCTTGCACACAGCTCTTGACACAGCAGGGCACCCTCTCTTTCCTCTTGTGACAGGCAGCGATGCTTTTTCCAGGCTCCAAACTCCAGAGAACTCTGGGGCTGTGGAATTATAGTGAAGCACAGAATTATCCACTGAAATTGCAGTACTAGCTCACATTTGAAATTCACACTGAGATTCACTTTTATCCTTGGAAGACAGGGGTACACACAGAGTGAGCCCCGCAACTGGTAGTCCAGCTTTCTGCCTGGAGCATCTTCCTGGGCGGGGGGTAGGGCAGGGATGTGGCTTCCAAGCAGAGTGGTGATCACACCAAGATGGGGAGACCTAGATGCGGTTCTGTGTTGCTGAAGCAGCTGGAGTTCATAGGACAGGGTCTTGGAAAAGGGGGGTCTGTGAAGGGGGCCCCAGAAGTTCACGTGGAGATTCAGCTGGCTGAGAGCAGACAGAATTCCACAGGACTTAGCAGAGATCACCTGTAGGGGCAAGGGAGGAACGTGGTGCTGGAGGCCAGGGATGCTGGGATCCAGCCCAGACCGCGGAGAGACCTCGGAGAGCACCGTGGACCGTCTTTCAAAACCCCAGGAAGGCCAAGCCTCCGGAGTAAGGAACATGCCACGGAGTAGACGACCATGTTCAAAACCAAAATAAGTCTGCCGTCATTGTGAACATGTTCAGGGTCTTAAAGAACAGGATGAATGAACAGATGGAGAATCTTTGCAGAGAACCAGAAACTATAAAAGAGAAAAACTATAAAATGCAGATTCTAGAATTGAAAGTATGAAGTCTGAAATAGAAAATCCACAGCAGGTTAAAGACGGCCCCACAGCATCCCTGCTCGTGCCGAGGCAGGTGCGAGAACTCCTCACACAGGGCTCCTGCAGCCAGGGGGGCATCCCCGCCCTGCTCCACTCTCGGGGCACCCATGCCTTCCGCCGCCTCCCACTCAAATGCCAAAGCCTCAAGCGGCCGAGCCCCCTGGATTCCACAGTTGCCAGTCTGCAGTTTGGGGGGAAAACGGCGGGAGTATACGCATCCTTGTAGCCAAGACTTGGCGCATCTCTGTAACGATGTCCTTAGGATAAATTCCAAAGTGTGACTAATTGAGAAAAAGATCTCGTGCTGAGTTTATTTTTAACTCCTCAGCCTTCTGTTCTTCTTTATACCCGACCCCATTTACAGTTCCTCTCAAGACTGTGGTGCTGGAAGCAGTAGCGAGGCAATGATCCAGGGTGGAGGGGGGAAGGAGCGTCTGTCTAAACCTAAAATACGTGGCAGCTTCGCTTCAGGGATGCTCGCCTTGCCAGGGATCGAGCTGATGGGAATATTCATCCACGTGCAGGGGAATACAGGAATGAGGGCAGCCCCTGAAGCTCTGGTTAAGAGACCAAGAATAAACACTAACCTAGATGTCCATTCACAGGGAGCTGGATCAACAAGTGGTGGGATTATGTGGCATCCACACTCGGGGATCATTTGCAGCCATAAAAGAGAAAGAGCTGGATCAGTCCGTCCTTTAGGAGCAGATGTGTGAGCAACAGCTTTTTGCTGTACTGTGCATGGTGCGATCCAGCTTCCGTGAAACAGAAGAGTTAAGTGGGCGTGTCAGTGGTTAATGGTAGAGAAATAGTTCTGGAAGCAGGTGCCAGAAGACACCCGTAGTGGTTTCTTCTGGAGGCGCGATGTGGGCGGGGAAAGGGGATGCTTTCCTCTTAGTGCTGCTCTTGTGCTTCGGTTGTTTGCAATGCGTGTGCATTGTTCTTATGGCTGAGTGAGAGATCACGCTTCTCTGAGCCAGAAGGCAGACAGCCTGAGCTCTGCGCCCAGCTGTGACCTGGGACAGCTCCCACCTCCGTGAACTTAACCTTACCCCTCATTGACTCACCGTTGAGGTGAGCGGGCGGAACCCTCTGGGCCGGCGGGCTCTGATAAGAGTCAGCAAACACCCCGTAAATGGGAGGGTGACCTAATACATTTTTTCTTTTTCAAAGCTTGTTAATTTGGCAAATGATACTGGTTGCTTCTCAAATGACAAACCACTTTGCCTCCCAGCTGGTCATGATGTGTTACCGTTTGTATAAATTGTTGGATTGGATTTGCTACTGTTTTGTTTAGGATTTTTATGTCCATGCTCACAAGGGCTATTAATCTTTAGCATCCTTTTCTGCAGGTGTCTTTTCTGGTTTTGATGTCACAATAAGTTCTGGCTGCATAGCGCGAGTTTTAACGTCTACGCTTCTTTTCAGTGTTCTGAAATAATTTGTATAGAATTGGAATTATTTACTTCTTACATGTTTCACAGTATCCATCAATGCATCCATCAGGGCCTGCAGGGCTTTTTTTTTTTTTTAATGGGGAAAGGTTTTTAAGTGGAAAGTGTATTTCTTTAATAAATATAGGTCTATCCTGGTTATGTATTTCTTCCGAAGTGAGTCTTGGTAGTTTGTGTTGAAGCAGGTAGTTATTGCACATCTATTTCCTGACACTGGTAATGTGTGTGTGTCCCTCTTCTCACTCTCGTCTCTCCACTTCCCCTGATAAGTCTGCCTAGAGTTTTATCAGTTTTATTGCTCTTCTCAAAGTGTTAGCTTTATTGTTTTTCTGTTTTCTATTTCATCAGTTTCTACTTTGATCTTTATTATTTCTTCTACTTCCTTGGTTTTAATTTGTTCTCTTTCTAGCTTCTTAAGATGGAATCTGAGGTCATTGATTTGAGACTTTTCCTCTTTTCTAATTTAGGCATTTAATGCTGTAAATTTCCCACATGCTGTGTTTATTTTTACTTCAAAATACTTCCTAATTTCCCTTTTGATTTCTTCTTGGGACTGTAGGTTATTGAGAATTTTAAAATTTAGTTTCCAAAGATTTGGGTATATTTCTAGAGATCTTTTGGTTGATTTCCAGTTTAATGCCACTCTGGCCAAAGAATATACTTTGTATGACTTGAGTCCTCTTTAATTTACTGAGACTTGCTCTGTGGCCCAGAGTATGGTGTGTCTTGGTAAATATTGCACGTGCTCTTGGAAAGAATGTGTATTCTTGTGTTGTGGGTTAGAGTGTTTTCATAAATGTTCGTCAGATCAGATTTCTTGATAGTGTGGGTCAAATCCTCCGTATCCTTCCACATTTAAAAAAAAATATTTATTTATTTATTTACTTTGGCTGCGCTGGGTCTTGGTTGCGGCATGTGGGATCTTTGTTGCAGCACACAGGATCTTTAGTTGCGGCATGCAGACTTCTTAGTTGTGGCCTGCGGACTCTTAGTTGTGGCATGCATGTGGGATCTAGTTCCCCGACCAGGGATCGAACCCGGGCTCCCTGCACTGGGAGCATGGAGTCTTACCCACTGGACCACCAGGGATGTGTCCCTCCTTGCACATTTTCTGTCTACTTGCTCTATCAGTTACTTAGACAGAGGTCTGAAATCTCCAACTATAACTGTAGATTTATCTACTTCTCTCAGTTCTATTAGTTTTTGCTTCATGTATTTGACGCTCTTAATAGGGCCATCAATATCTAGGACTGTCCCATCTTCCTAATGAAGTTGTCCCTCTATCACTTGGGACGATCCTCTTTATCCCTGAGTAACTCCTTTGCTCTGGAATCTCCCTTGTCTGATGTTAATAGACCACTTCAACTTTCTCTTGATTAATCTTAGAATGGTACCTCGTTTTCCCTTTGTACGTTTCATCTACAATATTTGCATCTTTTTATTTAAAGTGCATGTTTTGTAGGCAGCATGTAGTTTGCTCTTGCTTTTTTGTCCATCCTAAGAATTTTTGCCTCTAGTTAAGGTGTTCAAACTGTTTACACTTCATGTGATCATTGATTTTATTGAGTTTACGTCCACTGTCTGGTTCTGCAGATCTCCAACTTCTGTCTGTGTTGCTCTGCCTCCCATTTCCACCCGCAAACTCTTGCTGTCTTGGTCTCTAAGGCTTCATGTTTTCAACTCAGGTAGTTTTCCAAGCTCTTCCTGTTGCCTCTCCCCGGTCCATGGCCTAGGAAATCTCCGGAGGCAGTGAGCTGGGTCATCATAGGGCTCACTTTATTTGATTCCCATCTCAGGGGTCACTGTCCTTTCCAGTATCATCAAAACCATCGTTTCATATATTTTGATTTTTGTTTGTTTTATTTGTGGGTGGGAAATTCAGTGTGTATTACTCCATCCTGGTCAGAAGTAGAAGTTAAAGTCACCACTCTTACTTTGGAGCCCGAGACAAGTTTTCATGGCACATCCCTTCTATGGAACAAGCTGGGTTCTGATATGACGGGTCCTCAGGAGGGAATCCTTCTTATAGGTTCCAGCCCAGATGCTCCTTCCTTCAGAAACCCTTCCTTGATCTTGACAAGCCCCCTTCCTCATGTGGTCTGATCATTCCTCTTTGAGCCGTGTAATTCAGCAGACATTTCCCGAGTTCGTGCAGGGAAAGAAATGAACAAGGCAGAGTCCTCTCCGTGGATGATGAGCTCACCAGATTTGTTTTTCTCCATTGAGTGAAAATGTTTCAAGCTCAGATAATGACTGTGGTTAGGGAAAGCCACACAAACAGATAATTAGAATACGTTGTGAGGATGTGCAAATAGGAACACACATAATGTGTTTCGGATCATTACAGGGGCTTGTTTTCACGTCTCCCTCCCTCACCTGAGTGAGCTCAGTGGGGCGTGCACCACGTGGTCCTCCTTTCGGCTCTTGGGGGCCAGGCGTACGACAGGTGCACTAGAGATGGTGCCTTGCTGAACCTAACAGATCTGCGAAGGTCACGGCTAAGAGTGTGGATGCTGAGCTCAGGCCTGGGTATGAATCTCGGTTCTGTCGCTTAACCTATCAGCAAGAAAACAGGAGTTCCGTTGTGGACGCGCTAAGTTTGAGATGCCTGATTGGGACCTGGGTAGAGACATCATGAAGGAAGCCAAAGATGCACCATGGATTCAGGAGAGAGGATGTAGCTGGAGAGGGAGATTCTGAGCATTGGCAGCTGGTCCTTACTGTCGTGGGACTGAAGAGGTTGTGCAGGAAGCAAGCGTGGAGGAGGGGTTTGAGGGTTGAGTCCTGGGCTCACCCACGTCTAGAGGGGAGATGATACAGAACCAGCAAAGGAGACAGAGGCGTGGCTATGGCAGTGGGAGGATGCCGGCCAGTGGTGAGTAGGGAGAGAGAAGGGAGGCTTCACAAGAGAGAGTGGTCCAAGGCCTGAGACCCCCCACGAGCATCCTTTCTCCACCGGGTGGCTAATGGGCGCTGATGAGACGGGGCTGAGGGTATGTTCTGAGTCCCACACACGCTGGTGTGTCGGCCTGCGTGGAGCTCAGGAGGCTGCCCCCCGCCCGGCGAGGTGGAGCCCAGAGCTCTGGGGTCAGCAGCTCTCTGGGCCATGCTGGGTCCTGGGAGAAGAGCCAGCATTGCCCACCCTGCTTCCTGAGCCCTGTCTGTCAGCTGTGTGTGGGAAAAGCTCTCCAACATTGGCTGGAGTTGAGCTGGATCTGGTAACATCAAGGTTTTACTTTTTTTTTTTTTTTTTAACATCTTTATTGGAGTATAGTTGCTTTACAATGGTGTGTTAGTTTCTGCTTTATAACAAAGTGAATCAGTTATACATATACATATGTCCCCATATCTCTTCCCTCTTGCGTCTCCCTCCCTCCCACCCTCCGTATCCCACCCCTCTAGGTGGTCACAAAGCACCGAGCTGATCTCCCTGTGCTATGCGGCTGCTTCCCACTAGCTATCTATTTTACGTTTGTTAGTGTATATATGTCCATGCCACTCTCTCACTTTGTCCCAGCTTACCCTTACCCCTCCCCGTATCCTCAAGTCCATTCTCTAGTAGGTTGGCATCTTTATTCCCGTCCTGCCCCTAGGTTCTTCTGACGATTTGTTTTTCTTTTTTTTTTCGATTACATATATATGTGTTAGCATACGGTATTTGTTTTTCTCTTTCTGACTTCACTCTGTATGACAGTCTCTAGGTCCATCCACCTCACTACAAATAACTCAGTTTCGTTCCTTTTGATGGCTGAGTAATAATCCATTGTATATATGCTGCCACATCTTATTTATCCATTAATCTGTCGATGGACACTTAGGTTGCTTCCATGTCCTGGTTATTGTAAATAGAGCTGCAATGAACATTTTGGTACACGACTCTTTTTGAATTATGGTTTTCTCAGGGTATATGCCCAGTAGTGGGATTGCTGGGTCATATGGTAGTTCTATTTTTAATTTGTTAAGGAACCTCCATACTTTTCTCCACAGTGGCTGTATCAATTTACATTCCCACCAATGGTGCAAGAGTGTTGCTTTTTCTCCACACCCTCTCCAGCATTTACTGTTTGTAGATTTTTTGATGATAGCCATTGTGACTGGTGTGAGATGATATCTCATTGTAGTTTTGATTTGCATTTCTCTAATGATTAAGGATGTTGAGCATTCTTTCATGTGTTTGTTGGCAATCTGTATATCTTCTTTGGAAAAATATCTATTTAGGTCTTCTGCCCATTTTTGGATTGGGTTGTTTGTTTTTTTGATATTGAGCTGCATGAGTTCTTTGTATGTTTTGGAGATTAATCCTTTGTCAGTTGCTTCATCTGCAAATATTTTCTCCCATTCTGAGGGTTGTCTTTTCATCTTGTTTATGGTTTCCTTTGCTGTGCAAAAGCTTTTTAGTTTCATGAGGTCCCATTTGTTTATTTTTGTTTTTATTTCCATTTCTCTAGGAGGTGGGTCAAAAAGGATCTTGCTGTGGTGTATGTCATAGAGTGTCCTGCCTATGTTTTCCTCGAAGACTTTGATGGTGTCTGGCCTTACATTTAGGTCTTTAATCCATTTTGAGTTTATTTTTGTGTATGGTGTTAGGGAGTGTTCTAATTTCATTCTTTTACATGTAGCCGTCCAGTTTTCCCAGCACCACTTATTGAATAGGCTGTCTTTTCTCCACTGTATATTCTCCCCTCCTTTATGAAAGATAAGGTGACCATATGTGCGTGGGTTTATCTCTGGGCTTTCTATCCTGTTCCATTGAACTATCTTTCTGTTTCTGTGCCAGTACCATACTGTCTTGATTACTGTAGCTTTGTAGTATAGTATGAAGTCAGGGAGCCTGATTCCTCCAGCTCCGTTTTTCGTAAGATTGCTTTGGCTATTCGGGGTCTTTTGTGTTTCCATACAAATTGTGAAAATTTTTGTTCTAGTTCTGTGAAAAATGCGAGTGGTAGTTTGATAGGGATTGCATTGAATCTGTAGATTGCTTTGGGTAGTAGAGTCATTTTCACAATGTTGATTCTTCCAATCCAAGAACATGATATATCTCTCCATCTATTTGTATCATCTTTAATTGCTTTCATCAGTGTCTTCTAATTTTCTGCATACAGGTCTTTTGTCTCCTTAGGTGGGTTTATTCCTAGATATTTTATTCTTTTTGTTGCAATGGTAAATGGGAGTTTTTTCTTGATTTCACATTCAGATTTTTCATCATTAGTGTATAGGAATGCAAGAGATTTCTGTGCATTATTTTTGTATCCTGCTACTTTACCAGATCCATTGATTAGCTCTAGTAGTTTTCTGGTAGCATCTTTAGGATTCTCTATGTATAGTATCATGTCATCTGCAAACAGTGACAGCTTTACTTCTTCTTTTCCAATTTGGATTCCTTTTATTTCCTTTTCTTCTCTGATTGCTGTGGCTAAAACTTCCAAACTCTGTTGAATAAGAGTGGTGAGAGTGGGCAACCTTGTCTTGTTCCTGATCTTAGTTGGAATGCTTTCAGTTTTTCACCATTGAAGACGATGTTGGCTGTGCATTTTTCATATATGGCCTTTATTATGTTGAGGAAAGTTCCCTCAATGCCTACTTTCTGGAGGGATTTTATCATAAATGGGTGTTGAATTTTGTCAGGAGTTTTCTCTGCATCTGTTGAGATTATCATATGGTTTTTCTCTTTCAGTTTGTTAATATGGTGTATAACGTTGATTGATGTGCAAATATTGAAGTATCTTTGCATTCCTGGGATAAATCGCACTTGATCATAGTGTATGATCCTTTTAATGTGCTGTTGGATTCTGTTTGCTAGTGTTCTGTTGAGGATTTTTGCATCTATGTTCATCAGTGATATTGGCCTGTAGTTTTCTTTCTTTGTGACATCTTTGTCTGGTTTCGGTATCAGAGTGATGGTGGCCTCGTAGAATGATTTTGGGAGTGTTCCTTCTGCTATAGTTTGGAAGAGTTTGAGAAAGATAGGTGTTAGCCCTTTTCTAAATGTTTGATAGAATTCGCCTGTGAAGCCATCTGGTCCTGGGTTTTTGTTTGTTGGACGATTTTTAATCACAGTTTCAATTTCAGTGCTTGTGATTGGTCTGTTCATATTTTCTATTTCTTCCTGGTTCAGTCTCGGAAAGTTGTGCGTTTCTAAGAATTTGTCCATTTCTTCCAGGTTGTCCATTTTATTGGCATAGAGTTGCCTGTAGTAATCTCTCATGATCCTTTGTATTTCTGCAGTGTCAGTTGTTACTTCTCCTTTTTCATTTCTAATTCTATTGATTTGAGTCTTCTCTCTTTTTTTCTTGACAAGTCTGGTTAATGGTTTATCAATTTTGTTTATCTTCTCAAAGAGCCCGCTTTTAATTTTATTGATCTTTGCTATCGTTTCCTTCATTTCTTTTCCATTTATTTCTGATCTGATCTTTATGATTTCTTTCCTTCTGCTAACTTTGGGGTTTTTTTGTTCTTCTTTCTCTAATTGATTTAGGTGTAAGTTTAGGTTGTTTATTTGAGATGTTTCTTGTTTCTTAAGGTAGGATTGTATTGCTATAAACTTCCCTCTTAGAACTGCTTTTGCTGCATCCCATAGGTTTTGGGTTGTCATGTTTTCATTGTCATTTGTTTCTAGGTATTCTTTGATCTCCTCTTTGATTTCTTCAGTGATCTCTTGGTTATTAAGTAGTGTGTGTTTTATATTTCTTACAGATCTTTTCCTGTAATCGATATCTAGTCTCATAGCGTTGTGGTCGGAAAAGATACTTGATATGATGTCAATTTTCTTACATTTACCAAGGCTTGATTTGTGACCCAGGATATGATCTATCCTGGAGAATGTTCCATGAGCACTTGAGAAGAATGTGTCTTCTGTTGTTTTTGGATGGAATGTCCTATAAATATCAATTAAGTCCTTCTTGTTTAATGTATTATTTAAAGTTTATGTTTCCTTATTTATTTTCATTTTGGATGATCTGTCCATGGGTGAAAGTGGGGTGTTAAAGTATTTAAAGTGGTTTACTATGTGTTCTGTTTGCTATGTCCCCTACTATGAGTCTGTTACTGTCGATTTCCCCTTTTATGGCTATTAGTATTTGCCTTATGTATTGAGGTGCTCCTATGTTGGGTGCATAAATATTTACAATTGTTATACCTTCTTCTTGGATTGATCCCTTGATCATTATGTAGTGTCCTTCTTTGTCTCTTGTAATAGTCTTTGTTTTAAAGTCTCTTTTGTCTGATATGAGAATTGCTACTTCAGCCTTCTTTTGACTTCCATTTGCATGGAATATCTTTTTCCATCCCCTCACTTTCAGTCTGTATGTGTCCCTAGGTCTGAAGTGGGTCTCTTGTAGACAGCATATATATGGGTCTTGTTTCTGTATCCATTCAGCAAGTCTGTGTCTTTTGGTTGGTGCATTTAATCCATTTACATTTAAGGTAATTATTGATATGTATGTTCCTATTACCATTTTCTTAATTGTTTTGGGTTTATTATTGTAGGTCTTTCCCTTCTCTTGTGTTTCCTGCCTAGAGAAGTTCCTTTAGTATTTGTTGTAAAGCTGGTTTGGTGGTGCTGAATTCTCTTAGCTTTTGCTTCTCTGTAAAGGTTTTAATTTCTCCGTCAAATCTGAATGAGATCCTTGCTGGGTAGAGTAATCTTGGTTGTAGGTTTTTCTCCTTAATCACTTTAAATATGTCCTGCCAGTCCCTTCTGGCTTGCAGAGTTTCTGCTGAAAGATCAGCTGTTAACCTTATGGGGATTCCCTTATGTGTTATCTGTTGTTTTTCCCTTGCAGCTTTTAATATTTTTTCTTTGTATTTAATTTTTGATAGTTTGATTAATATGTGTCTTGGCGTGTTTCTCCTTGGATTTATCCTGTATGGGACTCTCTGTGCTTCCTGGACTTGATTAACTATTTCCTTTCCCATATTAGGGAAGTTTTCAACTATAATCTCTTCAAATATTTTCTCAGTCCCTTTTTCTCTTCTAAGGTTTTTCTTTTAATTGACTTACAATATTTGGCCTATGCATTGATTTTTATTGGCTTTGGCCAATCAAGAACTCCATAGAGTATTGAGGAAGACTGGTCTAAAGATAAATGAAAGCCTTGCGCTTGGAAAGACAGTATTGTTTTTGAGAAGCACACCCCCGGGGAGAACGTAGTTTTGCATTGGGCCAGCTCTGAGTCAGATCCAATGTGGATAGCCTTGCAGTGGGGACTTCAGGGAACCAGCGACAGGTCAAATGATGACAGCTCTTTGGGAATGAAGCCTGTTCCCCTCCCTCCAGTGGCTGCCAGGTCCCTGGTTTTCAGCAGAAAACAGACTGCTTCAAGGCTGCTGCCAAGCTGGAGAAAGGGCCAGGGGAGAAAGGGACCGAGTAAAACATTCTTCCTGAGATTCATCCAGTTTTCCTTGAATAAAGATTCCCTGTGTTGCTGCAACCCTTTAGTTAATTTACAGAGTTCTGGAAAAGTTGACTCTAATGATTTTGCAGTTTTCTTGTTGCTTTTATAGAGAGAATTTTCCACCATCTTCACTGCTGTCACTCCACAAAGGTCTTTCTTTTTAAATAGTTATTTTGATATAAGAAAGCTATGTTGATGATTAAAAATAAAATACAGAAAACCAAAATTAATAAGTAAAATCCATTCCTGGCATCTCTATGCCGATTTATAAGAAGACTATAAATTCTTACAAAATTAGATGCAAACACATACACAGATATATTTATATATAAAAGTACATACTTTCCCACAAGTTGCTTTTCTTAGCAACATATCATGTCTGTCTTTTTGTCCCTCAGTAATGCATATACCACTGTTTTTAGGTTCATGATAGGTTCACGACATTCACATGCTACAGATGGGCCATAATTTAACACATGCTGTCTTGTCGTATTTCGGCTGTGTTTAATTTCTTTCTTTCGTAAATGAGGCTGCGTGAACACCCGCTTATGTGTGTTTTGTGTGCTTGTCCCATTTGTTTTGGGAGCAGACTCTTGGAAGTGGGATTTCTGGCCCCAAAGGTAGGATCTCAAGTGTGTTTGGGGGCCTTTGGGGGAGAGGGTAGCTTGTTCCCATCGTCAGGACAGGAAGGTCTCCTGGCCTCTGTTTCTCAGTGTCACATCCTGCTCTGGATCCCCTGCTCATTTAGATTAATTCCATCAGTTGTGTAGAAGTGCTCCTCAGCTTCATGAAAAGCCCTCACTTTAAGCTATTTGTCTGGAAGTTTCCCTTTTTGACTTTTAAGTAGTCAAACCTGTTAACCTCCTGATAGCTTGGGGAAGGCCGTCAGCCCAGACGTTTTCATTGTGGCCCTACTGGGTGCTATGTTGTGCTCTTAGGGCCTGGATGAATAAGCCGAGGAGAATTAATTGCTCTTAGCACAGAGATTTCCTGTGGAGTGAATTCTCATTACATCTAGAAATCTCTGATGAAAGGATCTTTCTCTCAGTTAAGAACAAATATGCTTAAAGTTTGTGATGACAAGTTTACCGAGACATTTGCAGTAAGCTTAAAGACATTCTTCATCGAAAGCTAAAAAGATGAAACCACGTTCAGTGTAGTTTCATGGTTAGCATATTACAGTTGTCTAAAAATGGCAATCCTTCTCACCACCTATCAGACCTTTGACATTCACGAAGGATTTGTCCTGAGACCTTTGAGACTCCCTCAGTTCATAAATGCCAGTTTAGCTTTCAGTTTCCCCCAGACCATGCAGTAAAGATCAACAGAAAAATGCGTGTGACTGCCTTAGGCTTTCATGATTCTATAAATACAGGACTGTAGTCATGTATAAAGCTATTAAAACAAAATTGGGCTGGAGTCCTGGCTGAAATGGCTTTGGGGGTCATTCTTTTTCTCTTTGTCTCTAATAAAACGCACAGCAAACAAGTTCATATTAGAAACTCAAGCCTCAGTCAAGTCCAATTTTTTATATCTTACTTTATCCCAGACTTCTGTTAAATTATCACCTTAGTAGGCATTTCTTGCTTTGTATTCCTGTACCCCACAGTAGCAATGGGCTTTCTTTGGGGAGCCGTTATTCTTAAGAAACAAAGTTTCCCTCCACCTGTGGGGTTGACCTCATTGGATGATGGTCTGAGCCCCCGGGATTTAAACCCACGCCCTAGTAAAAGCGCAAGACCACACGCCGCAAAACTGCAGTCTATACTGTGCTCCGGAGTTCCCTGCCCGTTACCAGCACGGGCGCTCGCTGCGGGGCAGGTAAGGACCCTGCTCTTCATGCAGCTCCGCGCCGTTTCCTTTTCCGCCCGTGAATGCAGCCAGCCCCCTTTTCTGCTCTTCAGCACGTTTAAACGTCGTTCCTTAAGACCTTACATGCGCACCGATGTCACTCTGCTGCTTGGACGTGTGTAGAACTGAAAGTCAATGTCAGCCTCCTAGACCCTGAACCAGGCTCACTCAGCCGTGTTCCTTGATAACCTGCTACGTCAACACTGTTCCAGGACCCAGGAGAACAGACTGTTGTCGAGCTTAAAAGCTAGTGGAGGGGATGGAGGATAAGCTAGTGAACAAGAAAGAGACCAGATAGGGGAGGAGTTAATCGGGTGGGTGATGGTGATCGGAGGACCCGTCGGGCCTCTTTGAGGGCAGGGCTCAAGGCCAGCAGCGTGATTCAGGAGGTGGCCGGCCCTGGATGGTCCAGGCAGAGCAGGGGGGTCGCCATGGGAAAGACATGGTGCAGAGACCCTGAGTTGGGATCGTCCAGGAATGGAAGAGGACCCACGTGGCCACGGGGTCACAGGCAGAGGGGAGAGGGGGGTGACAGGGGGATGGGGGAACGGACCACCATGGGTAAAGTAACTGTAGTTTATGATCTGCACCCGGGCACTTCTGAAAGAAAACGTGGCGCTATTAGTAATCGCTCTGGGGCAAAGGGTGTCGATCGGGACTGCCTCTGGAGACCCCGGATGCATGAACGATCCCGCACCTGTGGAAGGCGTGGTTGTGTGTGGGCCTTCGTGAAGGGAGGTGCGTTGCCCACCATTCGCTGGAGGGCATCACAGCTGCCAGACGTGCCCGCGTGGCTCTGGTCCAGGTTCTTTCCTGCAGGAGGGTGGGAAGTGCTGGCTGCACTGGCGGCCAGCGACCCCCTGACACCCGCTTTCTCGGTGCCCCTTCTCTTAGGAACACTGCCGAGGAAGTGCAAGAAGGAGCTCCTGGCAGTGAAACTGAGGAACCGGCCCAGCAAGCAGGAACTGGAGGACCGCAATATCTTCCCCAGGAGGACGGCCGAAGAGAGGCAGGAGATCCGGCAGCAGGTTGAGATGAAGCTCTCCAAGTGAGTGACGCGTGGACACAGTGGGGGCTGGTCCCGGCCCTGCAGCCCGCCCCCTCGGATGTCCCACCTTCCCCACACTGCACTGTCCCGGCCCCAAACGCAGTGCCCAGGGCGGGTTTCCCAGCCTCGCCACTGTCAGTGCTCAGGGCCAGATGGCTCTTCACCGCGGGGGCCGTCGGGGCACTGTCGGATGCTTGGCAGCCTCCTTGGCCTCTGCAGGCTGCACGCCCCTGTGACAGCAGACACTGTCCCCAGACATTGCCCGATCCCCCCTGGGGCCACTCTTCCCTGTGGAGAAGTACTGGTTATAGAAGCCAAGCAAGGCCTATGGTATGGACAGGCTCCGGGGGGCTGCCGGTGCTACTGGTCTGTGGCGCCCCCCTGCCCTCTGGAGGAGCGAGGGCCGGAAGCAGGATCTCCCGAACTCGGGGCCCCTGATGTTCGGGGCCGGATGACACTGATGGGGCCGTCCTGTGCGCGGTAGGACATTTAGCAGCATCCCTGGCCTCTACCCTGGAGATGCTCACAGCCCCTCACCCTGCTTCCCATGGTGACAACCAAAAGTGTCTCCAGTTACTGCCAAGTGTCCCCTGGGGGACGGAGCCATCCCCCAGTCGAGGACCCCTGATCTGAAGGTCACCCTGGACTTCTTCTCCAGGTGGTCTTTCCTCTGCCTGAGGCTCAGGTCTTCTCATTTCGGGTGGACGGGCCCTTGTCTCTGCTCTCTGCCGGGGAGCTTGGGCCCCCGTGTTGCCACCCTCCGAAATCCTTTGAGTTTTTTCAGAGCGGAGGGCAATGAGTGTGAGGGGGTGAAGCCCAGCGCCCAGATGCTGTGATTCTGTGGGCTTCAGTTTTCTTACCTGTAAAATGGGGATGATACCAGCCGTGGGATCACGGTGGAGGAGGGGCGGGCTCAGTGTGGCGCACGTTTCTGCAGGCAGCCGGGGTCCCCAGCTGGGGTCCTGAGGGCTTGGAATCACATAGCCCTGCTCTGTGCTGACATGCTGGCGGACCTTGGACCAGCGGCCTTACCTCCCCAGGTCTTGGTTTTCTCGTCTATAAAGTGGGGTGCTGATGATCTCTAGATCATTGTGAGTTTAGGGGGGAGATCCCGTAAGGAAGGCGTATGGCCGAGCTCTGGCACAAAGTAGGTGCTCAGTAAGTCGGTGCTCACCATGGCTCGTGGGGCCTGGGAGCCGGGTCCTCGGCCCCTCCTCCTGTATCGGCTCTGAACCCAGACCAGGGAGAAGCTTTTTAAAATACAGATTGATGAGCCCCACCCCGACCTGATCAGTCTCTGGGCTGAAAGGGGGATTTTAACGAATTCCCTGATATTAACGGGTTGAGGGGGCCTCTGCAGGTTGGACGTTCTTAGCCTGATTGCAGTGAGATTGTCAACCCACCACGCACTTAGCGCTCTGTGTCTGGTCATTCAGCAAAGGCTTATTTTACTCAAATGAGGGGCAGGCAGGCGCCGTGGCCGTTGCTAGAGATACAGTTGTGGGTAATGAGGGAGAGAGCTCCCCTGAGCTCCATATTCCCGGAAGCATCCTCAGACCTCTTCCTGCGTGGCTGGTACCCACTCTGGGGCTTTGTACAGACCAGATGGGTGCTCAGTAAATGCTTATGGGTGGGAAGGAAGGAGGGGTGGAAACACAGGTGCATCGATCTCATGGCCAAGGGGATATGCTGGCAGATGAAGCTTGGTGTCCTTGCTGCCTGTCTCATGGACGGGATGCACCATCGCACGAGGCCTGGTTTCCTCTCGTTTCTAATGAGATTGAACTTTTTTTTCAGTGTTTATTAGCTGTCTGGTTTTTTTCAGTTCCTTTCATGTACATCACCTGCAGTTTTCTTTATCTTAATGATTCGAGGATTTTACCCTGGAAATTGCAGCTTCCAGTCTTTTCCAGGTCTGTGAATTACACCTCTTCTCCGTCTTCAGGACTGGTATTGTCATTTTGTTCATGCTTTCCTTTGATGTGGGAAAGTTTTTTGTCTTTAAAGTTGTCAGATTATCGCTCATGTACTTCAGGTGTCAGCAGACTTTTCCTGTGAAGAGTCAGATACTGAATATTTCTGGCTCTGTGGATCCTACTGTGTCTCTGTGACCACACGACTTTGTCGTCACGCTAACGCATGGCCAATGCGTGGTGAGCGAGTGTGGCTGCACGCCAATGCGACTTTATGTACAAACGTAAACAGCAGCCCACGGGGCAAAGTTTCCCGGGCCCTGATATACTTTATGGTCCATATTATTTGTGCCATGTTTTAAAACATCCTTCCCTGCCCGAAAGTCAAAAAAAATGATGTTTACACGTATAATTTTTGCAGTTGTCATCTAATTATGCCAAGCGATAATGGTTTTCTATTTGCTAAACAAACCAACTTCTCTTTCAAGATAGAATATTAAGTGAATTAAAAAAAATAGTAAACATTGTCGCATATGTGATTCACGGATAACAAAATGGTCATGATGGTGCTTGGCTTAAGAGAACTCTGGGGACCCCACTCCTGTTTCCCAGTGCGGATGGGAGGTGGGAAAAGGCGGGGTGCTGGGAAACCTCGAAGGACTCCTGATTAAGTGATACCCCAGACACAGGCCCTGGACGGAATCTGTAACTCATTTTAAAGCTTGGACTAGAACATAGTAGCTCCTTGGATGTTTGTCACCATGTTTAAAAATGGGAAAGCGACCCCAGAATTAGACACGAAGAGAGCGTGGTTGAGAAGTCACAGCCCAGGCGGGCAGACGTAGCCTTCCTGGCAGGCCAGGTTTGTTTCCCCTGCAGAAATGGTTTAATTGGATCCTTTGTCTTTGTTTTGCCGCCTTTCAGAGATTCTTCCGCCATCGCTTGCTGAATAATTCAGCCTCTGGTTGCTGTGGCAACGTGCCATTCACTGTATCCTGAAGTGCAGTCGGTGTTTTCGTACTGTGTACTTTTAAAAATTTCCAGACCCTTACTCTTTTTTTTTTTTTTTTTTTTTTTTTCCGGTACGCGGGCCTCTCACTGTTGCGACCCCTCCCGTTGCGGAGCACAGGCTCCGGACGCGCAGGCTCAGCGGCCATGGCTCACGGGTCCAGCCGCTCCGCGGCATGTGGGATCTTCCCGGACCGGGGCACGAACCTGCGTCCCCTGCATCGGCAGGCAGACTCTCAACCATTGCGCCACCAGGGAAGCCCCGGACCCTTTACTCTTTTATCTTTTGGGCGCTCCTAGGACTTTTCTGGGTGAAGTGGTCACGGTCTCCCCTGACTCTTTGTGCTGGCTCTGGGGATTCGCGTGAAGTCAGAGTCAGCTTGGGAGTAAAGGAGGAGTAAAACCCTGTGATCATGGTCACCCCCTTTCTATATGGGAGCCCAGCTCACCTTTATGGTGTGTGTAAGTGAATCCACAGGGTATTACAGACCCTTAGCTCCCGTGCCTCACACAGTGGGCAAGTTCTAGAAATTACTGTCTTGCTTCAGTTGGGTTGTGTGCACGCCATTTAAGGATGCCCGACAGCTTTCTCTTTTATTATTATTATATAAGCTTCAGGTGTCCAGCATTGTAATTCGACATCTGTATATACTACAGAGTGATCAAGTGACAACTTTCCCTTTTAAGTGCAGACCCCGTACAATATGTTTTGCTTCCTTTCCCTCATTTCATTTAATCTTTACAGGAACCGATAGAGGAGGTGTTATCATCATCTCCGTTTTACAAATGAGAAAACTAAGGCTTGATGAGAGAGGTTAAGGAACTTGCCCAGGGTCACACAGCTCAGAGGAGGTGGGCTAGGAGTCAGACGATGGGTGGTCCCTCAGAACCCCCAGGCCTGTGTGGCGGGGGAAGCAGAGCTCTGGCGGGGCCTGGCTTATCTAAGTCTCTGCTTTGCGTTTTCTCATACTGGTGTGGCTTCCATCAGGGGACATTCAGGCCTCCAGCCAGTGCCCTGGGCTTCTGTGCAAAACACTCCGTGCCTGTGTTGGCGGGAACCGGAGGGGATGCAAACATTCTCCCACCCCCGGAACAGTGCAGTTAGTGAACAGAGACTCTCGGCCGACCACGGGCTCTGGGGAAACGTAGACAAGTAGGTTCAAATCCCAGGCTTTCCGTCACAGCGGTGTGGGTTTGGGCCAGCGCGGCCTTCTCTGAATCTCCCCCTGGTTTGTAAATTCAACACTGTGGCAGCACCTTCCTCCTGGGGCCCCTTTAGAAGGTTCCAGGTTAGTCCCTGGACAGACAGGTGTGAAAGTGCATCCCTGCAGGAGGCACTCTGGGGGGTGGAGCTGCTGCTGTTTGGTCCTGGCTGGACGCACTCGGGCTAGTTGTCACCAGGGCAGGGGCAGAGGCAACCTAGCAGGCCAGGCCAGGGTAGCGAGCTGCTGTAGAAGCAGCGCCTGGAGGGCCAAGGTCGTGTTAGAGTAGTTGTTAATGTCAGTACATTGTTGTTCTCGTCGGTGACTGTGGTGTTTTTTTGCCCGGCCTGGCACCTCCGGAGTGATGCACAAACCTTCTGTTAAGTCTCCCTTGGGGCGTCCTCTGCTGTGGGACCGCATGTGAGAAGCTGATTAATGCTCAGTAGCGCCCTCCAGTGGCACGTTAACACAGGCTCAGCGGCCATGGCTCACGGGCCCAGCCGCTCGTGCATTAAATGACCCTCCAGCCGGTCCCTTTGTACGTTTTGTTCTCCCACATCCAGAACAGGCTGCCGCCACTCAGGCCTCCGGGAAACAGATTCCCAGGAAGAAGTGTTCTGTGCTCCTGCTCCCTTGCCCCGTGCTTGCCTTGAAATCTGTGGAATTTTAAGGAGGAGGGTTGATGCTTTCAAGGATGGAGGTGGAGATTGGCACTCTTATAATCAGCACCATGAACCTAGCATTAACAGTGGGACTTTCTTTCCGCTGAAGGTGTCAGGAATGCTGGGGCGCAGTGCAGGGTCTCAGTTCTGTGGACACAGGGTTTAGAAAATACAGAAACCTTACTTTTTCTGGCCTTAGCAGGAAGAAAAATGGCTTAATTTTAATTGCTGCAAAGGAAGCTGCTCCTTTGGGAAGTGTTGAGGCGTCATTGCAGCGGGTGGGGGATTGCGTAATAACAGATGTTGATAAATATTTGCTGCTTTTCCTCTTCCCGACCTGCAGTGCCGGGTGGGAGCCCAGCTCCTCCTGGGTGACTTGAATCCTGCCCCATAAGCACCATCTAAGGAGGGACAGAAAAGTGTGGTTATTAATGATGGTCGTTGCTAACATGTATTCAGTGTCTTCTGTGTACCAGCTTCCTGCTAAGCGTTTCATGCGTATTTCCGCCTTGGAGCCTTGTGAGAGCTCTCTGGGGTAGGTGCTATTCATGGTCCTGTTTTTCAGATGAGGATAACTGGCTCAGAACAGTGCAGTCACTTGCCTGTGCTCACACAGCGGGAAATATGGGGTGCGGGGGTAATTGGTCACCCGATCCACGCCAGTTCCAACATCAGAGCGTCCATCCAAATCACCAGGGAGCTTTGTGAAAGCACAGATTCCCAGGCCCCACCCCAAGTCTCTTGAACAGGAATCTGTATTTTAACAGAGCCCTTCTCCTAAGTGTCACTGTTGCCTTAGGCTGCACTGTGTCCCCTTCCTTGCCACCCTTGGAAGACCGTTCTTGGAGGCCTCAGGATCAAAATAAGCTGTACTTCTGTGTAACAGCTGTCTGTTAGTATCTTAAGGAGAATGCACATTTTATAGTTGATTGTGTTTCCCTTTTTGCCTTGGCCACCAGGAAGCTCAGAGCCAAGTATGCAGATACCTGTCACAAGTGTGTTGTATCGTTTGGGTTGTGTGTCTGTGTTTGATCTTCTGTTATATGGCCTTTGTCTTAATTCCCTCAACTTTTTTTTTTTTTTGGAAGGAAGGCGTCTCACATTTATTGATCATACTGTGTTCTAACTCTTTCACCTATGTTACATTTTTTCATGGTTACAAGAAAACTAAGATATAGGCATTACCACAGACTCTTGCCATTTGATGATTCAACATTTGGAGGTTTTGCCTATTTGCCAGTAACTCCAAACATGTAGGACTTGAAGTTTTTCTAAAGCATTCACGTGAAACTGATGCCCACCTGGAGGCTGAGGTCGTGGAGGGAGTGATTGTGAGCGAGACACGATTATTGGTGAGCATCTCTATTTCAGTTTGAGTTTGCTTTTGTCACCTCTCTTCCTGTCTGCTGTAGTTCTCCAAAGTGCTTCAGTAGTTTCCTTTTTTTAAAATTGAAGTATAGATGATTTACAATATTGCATTAGTTTCAGGTGTACAACTTAGTGATTGTGCATTTTTGAGACTATACTCCATTATAGGTTATTACAAGATAATGGGTATACTTCCCTGTACTATACAGTATATCTTCGCTGCTTATCTGTTTTATGTATAGTAATTTGTATCTGTTAATCTCATACCCTGAATTTGTCCCTCCCCCTTTTCCTCTCCCCTTTGGTAGCCACAAGTTTGTTTTCTATGTCTGTGAGTCTGTTTCTGTTTTGTATACATATTCATTTGCATTATTTTTTAGATTCATATATGCATGACATCATATAGTACCTGTCTTTCTCTGACTTATTTCACTAAGGATAATATTCTCTAGGTCCGTCCGTGTTGCTGCAAATGGCAGTTTTTCATTCTTTTTTTATGGCTGCTTAATATTCTGTGGGTATGTACATATACCTTAAGCCAGTTGTCTGTTGATGGACACTCAGGTTGTTTCCATGTCTTGGCTGTTGTAAATAGTGCTGCTATGAACATTGGGGTGCATGTTTCTTTTCAAAGTAGTGTTTTCATTTCTTTTGGATTTATACCCAGGAGTGGAATTGCTGGTCATGTGATAGTTCTATTTTTAATTTTTTAAGGAACCTCCACACTGTTCTTCATAGTGGTTGTACCAATTTACATTCCCACCAACAGTGTAGGAGGGTTCCCTTTTCTCCACACCCTCTCCAGCATTTGTTATGTGTAGACTTTTTGATGATGGCCATTCTGACTGGTGTGAGGTAATATCTCACTGTAGTTTTGATTTTCATTTCTCTAATTATTAGTGATGTTGAGCATCTTTTCACGTGCCTGTTGGCCATCTGTATGTCTTCTTTGGAGAAATGTCTAGTTAGGTCTTCTGCCCATTTTTTCGATTGGATTGTTTGGTTTTTTGATGTAGATTTTGGGTATTAACCTCTCGTCAGTCACATCATTTGCAAATATTTTCTCCCATTCGGTAGGTTGTCTTTTTGTTTTATTGATGGTTTCCTTTGCTGTGCAAATGCTTTTAAGTTTAATTAGGTCCCATCTGTTTATTTTTGCATTTATTTCTTTTGCCTTAGGAGATTGATCCAAGAAAATAATGCTACAGTTTATGTCAAAGAGTGTTCTGCCTATGTTCTCTCCTAGGAGTTTTATGGTTTCAGGTCTTACATTTAGGTCTTTAAACCATTTTGAGTTTATTTTTGTACGTGGTATGAGGGAATGTTCTAATCTCATTGATTTACATGTGGCTGCCCAGTTTTCCAGCACCACTTACTGAAAAGACTGTCTTTTCTCCATTGTATATCCTTGCCTCCTTTGTTATAGATTAATTGACCGTAGGCGTGTGGGTTTTTTTCTGGGCTCTCTATTCTTTTCCATTCATCCATATGTCTGTTTTTCGTGCCAGTAGCACTCTGATTACCGTAGCTTTGTAGTATAGTCTGCAGTCTGGGAGGGTTGTGCCTCCTGCTTTGTCCTTTTTTCCTCAGGATTGCTTTAATTTGCTCAACTCTTAATTTTATCTCTAGGGGGTATAGTTTTCATTACATGATTTCAAACCCATTTCTCAATTTTAACTATAAAAATGTAAGTAAAAAATACATATTTTTTTATGGAGGCCCTGTTAGCATGCATAAGATTTTGCCATCTAACATCATGTCAGAAGGGTTTTCCATTCTTTTTCATAGGATTCAAATGTTCATTTTTAATAGTGGTCTAGTGTGTTAAGGAGGGGACAGACCTACCAGCTTTGCTTTTCCCTCCCACAATCAAGACTTTTAGTTTGCCTCAAAATCTTTACTTTTAAAATAAAACTACATGTAATGCTTATTTTCACACATCAGTGGTTTTTTTTTTTTCTTTTTATGGATTATTTACATGAGCAACGTTTCCAGAAATGATAAAAGAGGAGGAGGAAAATGCATTGAATTAGATGATGTCATCATTCAAGAATGAAAACCAGTTGTCAGCAGAACCCAGCAGATCAGTGGGTAACAGCCTGGAATTTGTGGTTCAGGAGGGAGGGAGCAAAATTTCTTAACAAATACATGAAAATAATTCAGTTTCACTAGTAACTACCGACATTAAAAAATTCATAGTAACAAAGAACCTTTCATCCCCAATTGACAATAAAACTTAAAATATTATTTTTAAATATTTTAAGTTATATTTTACTAATGTAAATACTGAGCATGATATAAGAATATCCCACCCTAGTGAGTTGGTGGTTTCCATTGCCATCCCACTGCTGGCAGCCATGTGACTTGAAAATAACCGGGCAGGTGAAGAGCCAGGATGACAATTTGCACATTTTAACCGAACACTCTGCTTCTGGGAGTTTATATTCAGGGATTTAGAAGGAGAAGAAGCACGCTGTGATGGTTAGTTTTAGTCCCAGAGGACTTTGTGTCTGCGGGGGCCCCCCCTTAGTGTCTCTGGGGACAGAGGGTCAGGACACAGTGTGACAGCCGAGAATCTCCATCCTCCAGGTGTGCTGCAGGTGGGGCAGGTCTGTTTCAGGTCCTGAGGACGTTACACGCTGCGACGTGGGGACAGTGTTCCTGCAGAAACTGTCGTTCAGGCTTCGAAGGGGCCAGCTGGGGGTGGGCTTGGTCTCAGGGGGCCTTCGTTCTGCTGTGAACTTGTACCGAAATCTGTGCAGATGATAGCGCTCACTTCCACTGAAGTGTCCTTTGGTAAATTTCAGGCAAGTGGAGGGGGGAGAGCCAGCTTCTGACCCAGGTTTCATGACAACATGAACAGCAGCGAATGGGACAGATTGGCCCTGACCGCAGGCTGGGCACCGAGCTGCTTGTGTCTCTAGCCGGACCGCAGTGCTGGGCAGGAGCGGTCCTCCCTGCTGGATCCCAGTGTCTGTGGTGGCGCAGCCAGACTGTGGGTTCCAGAGCCCTCGCTCTTCCCACGCCCCGCCCCGGGAGCATCTCATCTTCCACAAAAGCACAGAGAGCACGTGACACACTACGGCTCAATCCACTTCCTGGTTCATCGGAACTAACGCGTCAGTAACAGCCGCATCCTCCGCTGGTCCTTCGCCTGCTTCAGCGTCGGCAGCCCTAGAACCTTCCCTCTGTGTTCCGTGCGGTGTGGGCTCCTGTACACGGGCCTCGGCTTCGGTCCCTAGTAGACCCTCTGATGCCCACGCTTGCAGCCTCACCTCGGATGCAGGACGTGACACTCCTGGGTCAGGGCCTGGTGCGGCCACCCCCGACTTGTATAATAACAGCTGTTACTGCCGAACCTGAAGTTCCTCGCAGATTTTGCCTCCTACCCCTCGGTTTATGCATGGTTGCCGTGACGTAAGAGTGTGTTGTAAGTGACTTACGGGGGAGGTCAAGACCGCGGAAGAGCAGGCCTGCTTTCTCTTGCAGCATCTCATCTCACACCCTTGCATGTCTCCTGGGACGCAAAAGCCCCGTCACAAATCTCGGGTCCCTGCAGAGCGCAGGGGCCGGGTGCTGGGGAGCAGAGGTGGAAAGACAGGCTCAGAGGTGCGTCATGTCTAATAAAATATGTGCAAAATAGTGTGAATCAGCCATGGAAGTGGAGGGTCTAGGAGGGAGCGATGAATCTGGCAGGAGGGAGGAAGAGTTGGGGTGCAGGCATCAGAGAGGGGGTGACGTGGCGCGCGGTCTTGACGGCTCGATACGTGTCAGCCCACGTGGCAGCCGGAGCGCAAGGATGTCCCGGGCAGAGAGCAGCCGCAAGGAAGTCCCGCGGCCTGAACCCGCATCGCCCTCTGGAGAGAACGTGGTGTGGCTGTGAAGGGCTGGGCCGAGCGGGGGCAGCGGGGAGGCTGCAGGGCTACAGGGCCAGGTGGT
The DNA here is from genome assembly GCF_008692025.1 of Phocoena sinus. NCBI lineage: Eukaryota > Metazoa > Chordata > Mammalia > Artiodactyla > Phocoenidae > Phocoena > Phocoena sinus. The sequence continues at coordinate 3,487,743 of NC_045777.1, read as the reverse complement.
GGGCACCCTCCTAGCTCCTGGTCCGCACGCGGCTGCCTCTGGTCCCTCCCGGAGGGACCTCCCTTGATGTCCCCCATTCTCCATCCCATCATCCCGTTTTCTTCACCGCACTTAACTGCTGTCTGAAATTCCCCTTTATTCCTTTCTTTGCCTCTTTGGGGTCTGTCTCCCCGCTAGAACACTGGGATCCTGCCTCTGCTGTTCGCCTGGGGTGCCCCCTGTCACACTGAGCAGCCGCTCCATAAGTTGGTGTAAACGGTGAACAGGGACATCTGGCCTTTCCTGAGAAGCAGTGAGGGTCCCCTGAGGGCTCATGAGCAGGGGCATGGCAGTGCGACGGCACGTCTGAGGTCCCCTCTGCCTACACGTGTGGGGGGTGTCAGGCTGGGGGGCCTGACGGGGGCTGGTCTTGCAAGAGCCAAGCTGGACGTCATCACGTGACGGTGGGGCCGCGGGGCGTGGGTGGGCGGAGGCGGACGAGGGGCGGGACCCCGCTAAGGGCTTGAGGAGGTGCCGGGACGGGGAGGGGCTGATGCTCTGCGCCGGGGCGGGGGATACAGGAAGAAGGAAGGGAGGTGCTTGAGGAAGGCTCGTGCCCACGTTTGGGCACAGAGCTGGCCATGTCTCTGGCGCTGTTAGCAGGGGTTCGATCCACGAGCAGGGGCGCAGACTGCCTCGGGGAGCCTCCCCTGGCGGTTTTGAACTAACCAGGTTGCAGGTTACGAGCAGCACGAGCTGAAGGTCAAAGTCACTGAAGGACCAGTAAGGAGTTTTCTGGGGTTGTGTGGTTCCTTTGATCATGGGTGCGTTTCCTACCACCGTGTGTTCCCTCCGACCTCACATCAGGGTGACAGGGAGAGCAGGTGGCCGGCCGTTTTCCCCTGGGGCCCCTGGGCACAGAAGGGCTTTCTGTGTGTCGGGTTGAATAAGCCCCGTCCATCTGTGGAAACAGAGTGGCATTAGATGCAGTCCAAGGGCGATGGGGGGACTTGACACCCACTTTTCTTCATTCTGGAAGCCTGCAGGACTTGAGCCATGGGACGTTGCTGAGGAATTTGGGGATTTCGGTTGGCACGTCGGGGGCAAGGTGCTTCTGTTTGGATGAAACAGGACAAGGGGCGACTGAGTCCTTCCTCACATTGCTGGGGAGGGGCCGGGCCAGGGCTCCCAACTCTGGGAGGGGGAATCTCACAGCCGACCTGGGGCTGCAGCCTGGGGGCCCAGCAGGATGGACTCAGGAGAGGCCTCCGGGTGAAGGCGGCTGCTCATTAATGAGCCGCCGTCCACGAGGAGAGCACAAGATGTTCTCCCAGCTCGACTGCACGGCGGGAAACCTCAGAGGGTTGAACTTGGCGTCCTGGTACACGAAAGGCCGTTCGTCAGCTCGGTCTCTGAAACGGCTGGTGGGACAACTTCCAAAGGGATTTGCAGGCAATAGAGGAAAGAAGGCAGATGCGTAATGAGGAGACTAGTAAGAGAATTCTTGAGCAGAAAATTAATAGCTGCGCCTCTCCAGCAGGAGGAAGTACAACTGTGGTGGGAAGGATGAGGTTTAGGCCTGACGTGCCCCCCACTGTACAGTGAACTCCGAATCTGCAAAGCAGGTGATAAGGCTGCAGGTCCTCAGGCCCCTGGGGAGGGATGCCCCCACACCCCCCCTTCACCATCCCTGGAAGGTTGGTGGACAACAAAGTTGATCCCAAAGCTTCCTGAGCACTTTCAGGGGGAGAGAAGAGACACTGTCCTGGGATGGGGGTGACTCTGGAGTGGGGAGGTCAGACTGTCCTCCTAGCTCATTTCACAGAACGGGAGTCACAAGCCCAAAGGCGCCCTCTGTGAGTGACGGGCCAGGGGCGGTGCTGTGGCAGGTTGGGAAATGTGTGTCCTTGCTGCAGGGGGCACCTGCCCCTCAGCAACTGTGGGCGTCAGCCTGGGAATGCCAGATCAGCGTGGGCAGAATTTTCCAAGAGAAACTGGAAATATTTATTCCGATGTAAAATTTCCTTTATTTAAATGTTGGGGGCCGACTCCCTTTTTTTAAAAAAGAAAGTATAGACACCATAAAATACATTTGTGGGCTGTATTTGGCCTGAGGGGGTCACCCGTTTGCCAGCCGTGATGTGATGTCACTTGTTTTATGAGAAGCTCGTTCTTGTTTGCACTGAGAATGGGGGATTTTGACTATTGAATTCATGTAGGGAAAACAGTGGGTCAGAATCTCAATTGAAGGTCAGCAGGAGAAACATTAAGACCAGAGACTGTGACCACCCACGTCCTGTGCAGCTCCGGCAGATCTTTTCTTTCCAACTGGCAGGGGAGGGGGCTGCTCTGGGAGAGCTTGTGTACACATCGCCCCCATGGCTCTAATCGTGATGGGAGGAAGCATCTCTGTGTGGTGGTGAAAGCCTGGACTCCGGGCAGGACGTCTTGGTTCCTGTCCCCGCTCTGCTGTCTTCCAGCTGTGTGACTACAGGCAGGAGGCCTCCCTGGCACCTGCCTCGCTGTCCTCTTGTGTAAAATGGGGATAATTAAAACAGAGCCCACCTCCTAGGGCTGCGGAAAGGATGCAAAGAGACAGGACACATAAAAAGCCTAGACTTCTGTGTGGCGGGGAGGAAGCACCAGGGAATAAAACAAAGAAATATGGGGATAGGGAATTTTAATAGTGTGAGACACAATTTCCATACCATACAATGCACCCTTTCAAAGTGCACAGTCTAGGGCTTCTGGTATATCCGTGGAGTTGCGTGTCCATCACCACAGTCAACTTTAGGACATTTTCATCACCCACCAAAGGAGCCCTCACCCCTTAGCCATACCTCCAATCCCTAGAACAGTACCTGGGCCATGTGGGCACTTAATACTTTTTCAGTTATTGTCGCAAGGGTTGAGGGAGGTATGTATGAAGACCCGTTACCACAATTAGTGTCACATCCTGTTCGTCATCTGTGTCTTTACCAGCTTTATCCTCTCCCTCAGGATCTTCATCACTGTTGCTGTCTTTATCCCCATCACCACCTTCCTCACCTTGTTCATCTTCGTCATCACCGTCGTTTCCATCGATGTCTTATCCATCTTTTTCTTCTGCATCTACATCAGGTATCATCTTCTTTTTCGTCTTTATCCTCTTCATCTTCTTTACCATCATCTCAGCAACATCTTCATCCACACCTTTATCGTCAGCCTCAACATGTTCACTGTCTGTCTTTGTTACGTAGGAAGCACTTAGGAAACAGTGGCTCTCGACCTCCTTGAGGTCCAGGGACCCCACTTCCAGGAGAATGAAGCCCACGTCTGAAGCCGGGTCGGGAGCTTCAGGCTGACTGCTGCCTGGAGAGAAAGGGAGCCTTGAAAGTGGTGGAGGGGCAAGGGTGGGCGGGGCCAGGACCTCTCAGTTCCTACAGGTCCAGCTCAGGACCGACCGAGTGCGGTGGCTGGCTGGGATGCTGATCTCGAGGTAGCAGCCACCCCTCGGCTGCGATGTGCAGGGCCCGGGTCTCTACAACCCTCTGAAGAGGATTTTGAGATCCCAGGAGCAAAGACTCTTTGTGTTTAGCAATTTCCCTGCTTTTCTTCCTGTTTTGGTGAAGCAGATTTTCTTGACTCACTTCCCCAGCCCTCCAGGGAATCTCGGGCATGTTCCTGGGGCTTTCAGTCTTCCTCTGTTTAGAAACCTCGGGGGACACGGAGGTCAGGTCTGTTCTATCCAGATAAACCCTCCCAGGCCCTTAGCCTGGTACCGTCTCCCTGCTCTGCTGCCGTGGGAGGGGCCTGCCGTGACTAGTACCTAGCCTCCAAGGTGAAGAGGAAGCCTGTGATTAACGAGGCACTTTCAAGGATTTGTTGCAAAGTACAAAAGGAAGTCGCGGGGCAGGCCTGGGAGCAGGCCCTGTGGGATGTTGTGGGGAGGGCAAGACGAGACCCCTGCCCTGGAGGGAGGGGTGCGATGGTCCTGGGAGGCCGAGGCCGGCACCGTCCAGGCCGAGCGGTGGCCGTAAGGTCGCGCGTGTTCTGCTTTTAGATGGAAGTAGCTAAACAATAGAAAAATGACACTCCCAAGTCAGGAAACGTTTGTTTGACAAAACCTACACCTCGGAGGACACACATATGAATCTCGGTCTTTGTTAGAACGCGTGACGTTCAAGGAAGAAGAGCCAGCATCTGGGGCTGGGTGGCCCTTGCAGGTGGGGCGCAGCCCCCCTTGGTCCTATCAGCTCATGGCCCCTGAGTCCTTCCGTGGGGTCAGCTGCTCTTGTTTTCCTTGGTTGCTTGGGGGTCTGTTGAGGAAAGTACAGCATGTTTTATAAGAAAATGCAGAACCACCTCAGCCCCCCTTCAGGATCAGTAGCACGACTGGCGGTTTAGAGCTCACTGGCTGGGGGGCGTGGGCCGAGGGGGCCCCGGCTACTCACTCTCCACCTGTCCGAGCCTGTGAAATGGGCGTGTGACACCTGCCTGCTTTACCCAGAGTCAGGGCTTATCCTGCGTGAGCTGTAGTCATAGGAATAATAGTGCAATGGTAGCTTGCTAACATTTCTTAAATGTGTGTCACTTGCCAGGGACTGGGCCTTGCCTGCATTCACCGAAGCCTGAGAAGTAAATGCTATCATTAGCTGTCTTTCACGGCTAAGGAAATGGTGGTTCAGAGAGGTTAGGTAAGGTGTTCCGAGTCACACAGCTAGTATGTCATGGAGCTGAGGTTTGACCCAGTCAGGCTGGTTCTGGACACTGGGCCTGGAGGCACCCTGCTTTGTGGAATGGTTGTTCCACAGTCACTGTGAGGGTCCAGGCTTCCTTCTATCAGTATCTTCCTGCTCAGTTATCCTCACACTGGCACTTACCCTCTATGGTCCAAGACAGCTGCAGGAGCACCAGACATCACATTCAAGTCCCAAAGGTGCATAGATCCCAGCTGAGTCAGCTCTTCAAAAAGACTCTTTCTAGAGGCTTTTTGGCACACCTTTCCCTCCAGCTCCTTGGTAGAACCTCTTCACGTGGCCATGCTTAGCTGGAAAAGAAGCTTCCCTGAATAGAATCAGCTTTCTGGTGCTGTGTAAGAAGGGAGGATGGAGGTTGGGTAGGAAGCTAGAGGTCTCTGCTACAGTGGGTGTTCAGATTAATTTTGTTGAGATGGACTGAAGGACGGAAGGAAGGAGCAAACAGATGGACAAGTGAATGGAAAACCTTGTGTCTGTGAGGTAACAGCGATTTCTAAAGCAGTCTGGTCCAAGGAGTCTGTGTGGAAGCCCCTATAGGCTCTGGGCAATTTGTAAATGCCTCGTGCTCCCGACCGTCTAGAGATGGGCCCAGGGATTTCGGCAAGTGGCGGGAAGCTGAGGGGGCGGGGGACTCCGAGGGGTCCCTGGGGTGACGTGGACAGATACCGCTGTCCCTTCCTCAGTGATACCCCCCCCCCCCATGACATTGTAGTTCAAGGGCAGACACTTCCTGGGCAACCTCTATGTGCCCCCCTCAGCACAGGGCCCTGGGGATGGAGGAGAGAACAAAAGGGATGCAGGGGCTGCCTTCAGGACACAGGGCGGGGAGGGAGGTCAAGGGAGAGAGGGTGAGATGCCTGTGGGACACAGGAAGCAGCGTGCGCAGTGCACAGGGCGCTGTCGGGGTCCTGCATCCCGCCCTGCCAGGCAGGTCCTAACCTCCCCTCTCCGGGCTGGTGAGGCCGATGCTTCTTAGTGGTGCTGCTGAAGCTCCGTGCCCTGTAGAAGCTACCTGGTGTGTCGGGTGGTTCTCTTTCCTTTTTTAAAATCGAGTGGAGTTGCTCTTGGCCTTGGTATTTTCTCACCCAGTGTTTGCTTGTTTACTGCAGCCTTGCTGAGCCCCTGCCCTGGGCCTCAGGCACAGTACTAACCTGCCTTCGGCTCCCAGACTTGCTGGGGAGGGGAGCTAGGAACCAGGAGATGCTGCCCAGCGGATGAATAAGCCTCTTGGTGAAGGAGGAGCTGGGAGCCCTCCAAGACCCGGGAGAGCTTCCCCAGGAAGGGGAGGAGGGAGGGGAGGGGCAGGGCCTGGTACCGACAGGTGCCCCATAAACATTTGTGGACCAGGGACCAAAGTGGTCCTAATGCCACGGGCAGGCAGTGGGGAGCATTATGTATTACTTTAATTTTCCAAATCTGAATAAGGGACCGATATCCGTGGTAAAACTTAAATAGCACATCTCACTCCCACCCCATCTCTGCCCAGAGGCTGCCGCTGTCCGTGGGCTGTTTGGAAACACTCAGAGGCGGGTTTTACACGAGCAGTAATAACCATGATGGTAACTAGCCTCCTCTGTACTGAGTGGACAACCCTCCCTGCACGGGGCTGAGCCATCCTTGGGAGGAGATCACAGGCCCGGGAGGGAGAGGGCAGAGCCCCCAACTCCACTCTCAACACGGGTGATTAATCCCAAAGCCGGTTAGAAGAAGAAACGATAAGCGTGACTTGCCATGCTCGAAGCACTTTATTTTAACGTAAGTCATTCAGAGGTGCATTTATTCGGACGGCATCAAAGACTTCTCACTGCAGAAGGATCTACAATTAGTGTTCTTTCTCGTGTGAGACAAACGTTGGATGCATCTTCTACTGTTTCTACCGCCGACTTCTCTGCAGAGGAGTGAGAATTAAAGACGCCTGGAAGCAGAGTCCTCCCAGAGATGGAAAACCCCATCGTTCACTCGTTCGTCTCCCGTACTTGCCCGCGACGGCCGTGTTTCAACATCCTGCCTTTACAGACTTCAGAGCAGCCAAGTCGGTTCTCGTAGAAATAACATTTTCTTTTTCCATCCATATTGAATCATTTAATCAATGTGCATAAAGTCTGATTAAATCACCTAATTACAGAAACGAGTTCACCTGTTTCGCATAGGTTAGGGAACAAGGAGACCAGTTCCTGACAGGTGCACCAGCTCTCTGTGGGAACGGACTGCACGGGGCCGGGGCTGCCTGCCACGTGTGCTCAGTGGGGTCTGCCTTTCCAGAAGGACTGGGAGTGTCAGTTAACCCGGGTTCAGATAAGTGGAGGTAACTCGAGAGAGCTTCTCCCATAGTACTGTGGTCCTCGTTTATGGAGAATGGAGGCTGTGTCTGTGAGACCCAGAGGCCCAGCTCCAGTGGGAGGTGTACATTAAGCGGTTTATGGCAGGACATTGCTGACGGCATCTGTGGGGCAGGCTGTCGGGAAGGGCTGGAACTCGCGGGCGTGGACCGAGGCTGCTGTCTACAGGCAGAATTTCCTCTTTACCAGGGAGCCCCAGCCCTGCTCCTAATGCCCTTCCACTGATTGGACCAGGCCCACCAGACCATCTAGAACAGGTTCCCTTAGTTCAAGTCAACTGTTAAATCACATCTACAAAACACCTCCACCATGGCACCTAGGTGAGTGATGGACTGCAGAACTGGGGACGGGGCCTTACCAGGTGGACTCCACCAACTGACGGCCCCAGGGCCAAAGGCAGCAAGAAGTTCGTGAGCAGATGGGGGATCCCAGAGCTGATTTGTGGAGAAGTTAGAATTCACACCAAGGCTGGGTTCGGAGCCCAGTTTTATTTTCATGCTCCAGAGTCCAGCCAGGTGGGCTTCCAGGGAGGACCCATCAAGAAGCGCCTGTGCTTTCCCACACCTGCCTGGAGCTCTGTTGCTAGTGGACCACAGCGTCTCCAGCCAGGCTCTAAACAGACGCCAGGGCGCTGCCTTGAATTCTGCTATCAGGCACTGTCTCCTTATGAACTCCCCAGAAAACATCTGCTTAAACCTGAACTGTTGGTCAAAGGATAAATACCTGCATTTGTAATCTTGGTAGATACCAAAATGTCATCATCAGAGCTCACCTGAAGAGCACACTCTGAGGCCCGGGGTTGGAGGTGAAGGATGAGCCCCCCCTGTCCAGCCGGAGGTCTTCCTGGAGGAGGTGAGATGTCTGCCTGAGAGCACAGGGTTTAAGGTCAGCTGTTCTGTGGCCCCTGGCAAACCTGGGGAGGTTCTGTGGGCTGTCACTGTGACGGGCCAGGCCAGGGGGTCGGGCGTCCCACAGGCGAGGGCACTTCCTGAGCAAGGAAGACTCACGCCCACCCCACTTGACCTTCAGTGTCCCTCGGATGCTCGGAGGGTCCAAAGCTGTTAGAATGACCTGAGCCTGCAACCTGGGTGTGCAGTGGACACACACAGGGAGATCTGCAGTTTCGTCACAGTTTCCCTGAACACAAGTGTCTTGGAAATTGACACACCTGGTTTCATTCAGAACTTTACCGAGAATTGCTCATTTCGGGAAATGGCTCCTCCGTGGCGCCATCGCTGTGGGTGTGTGACCAGTACAGAGCCCAGTCTCTCTGCGTTCATAGCTGCCGCTGTGGTTATGGTGGTGGTTTTGCGTAGGTGCTTTCACCACGTCACGTGACGTGCTCACACTGAGCGCTTATGTATTGAGTACGTGGTATTTGATTAAAACTTGCCTTCCCTTCTTCCTCCTGTGTGTTACAGCCGGACATCACACTGACTTTAAAAAATTACGCATGTCGGTGGGTTGGGGTAAAGGGGGCGTGACAGAATACTTGTTATAAAGGGGGTGTAGGGTCTAATGGGGTTGGGGATCCTGAGTTAGGAGAAGGGTGCCTGTGCCGAGGGAGACGTGAGCAGCTCGGTGTGGGAGTCACTGGGCGCAGGGTCTGGGGAGGGTCCCCGTAGACTCGCTGGCCTCGTGGGGCTTGGACTTGGTCCTGAGTGCGGTGGGACCCCGGGTTTGAGGTCATGGTGAGAGTGGGGGTCATGTTTCAGAAAGGCCAGCCCGCAGCTATGGGAGGCATGGAGTGAGGGGGATGGACATCTGAGGTGTCGGTGCTGGAACCCTGTAGACTCGGAGATGCCTGGGGGCTGGGAGCAGAGGGTGGCTCGGGGTCTGGCGTGAGCGCGTGGACCACAGCAGGTGCCAATCTCTGAAGCAGGGACACTGGCCCGTAAGCAAGTACTAGGAGGTGGGGTCGGATGCTAGGCCGGCTGGAGTGCCTGGGTCACAAGATGCCGTGATGGGGACCTGCGGCCAGCGCCTCGCCAGGCAAGCCCCTAACAGGCTGATAATTCGTCCTCGCAGGGTCACTGCAAGAACAGAGGGGACTAAGTTTTGGGGGACACTGCTGTTCCCCAGCGTGGACAGCTCTGCCCCTCAGAGCCTGCAGCCCAGCTCTGGTCTCTGTGTGGCCTCGTCTCCGTGTCACCTCCTGGAGAGGCTCCCCTCCCTGGCCCTCTCTCCCTGGCCTGCCTACGTGTCCCTGTGGTCCCCCCACCCTGACAGCACCCGTGGAAACAGAGGAGCCTGCGCCTCTAGGGAACCCCGTCCCAGGCGGGGACTCCGGTGTTCCGTGGTGACTCGAGGCTGGCGGTGGAGGAGGATCGGTGTCCCCAGGAAGGAGCTCCCACAATAGCCGGCATCCCTGTGGGGGGGGAGCTGTCTGTTCTGTAGCTGTGGCTTCTCCCCAGGAAGGCATTCTGCCTTGTTTGGCAGGATTGTGTCTCGGTTCTTGCCCGACGCTGAGGTGACTTTAGGCGTTTCCTTGAGCCCCGCGGGGAGGCAGTGGCGATTCGGGGCGCGTGCGGTGCCGGGGGGCAGTCCTGGCCGGCGGGGGCATGACCCGCAGCCCCTGGAGCCGTGCCTGGTGCGAGGTCCCGCGAGGGTGTGTGAGGGACGATTCTGACACGGCCACTGACTACGGGCGGGCCTGCTGCGTGTCAGGCACCTGGCTTGGGGCTTCTGGGCCATTTCACTTACCCCATAGCCACCCCGACAGGTGGTACTGTCATCAGCCCCTTGTGGGAGAGGAGGCGGGAACCCAGAGGGCGTCACCGGCCCGTGCACAGAGGCTGCGTGGCGGCCCTGCGCCTGAGCTGGCGGATGGGCGACAGGTGTGCCTGGAAAGAGGTCTGACTGTGCGTTCATCCTCCCCAAGGAAGAAAGCCAGCAGCTGGACACTTCCGTGGGGCGCTCAGCCGGGGCCACTTGTCCACGGCGGGCCACAGAGCTGAGGTTTGGACCTGCTGTCCTTGCTGTCCTTGGAGCCATGTCAGGTGCTCCCGGGAACACGGACCACTCGCCCCCAATGTGTCTCGGAGGCAGAAGGGGGTCCTGAGGACGAGGAAGGGGGTTCCCAGGGCCCAGCCCCCTCAGGACCCTGGTCCCACAGGTGACCCAGATGGAGAGCCCGCAGGGGAGCGAGGCCACCGGGAGGGGAGCCGCGGGGGTGATGAGAGTCAGCTGCTGTGCTCCAGCTGTGCTGCCAGGGGTGGGGAGGGCCAGGGAGGTGTGGATCTGGAGTAGCCAGCTCTCCCAAATATCAAGGGAAGCTGCAAAACTGACTTTTTAGAGCGAAAATTCCCGGTCGATTAATACTCGCTTCATATTCACATTTTTTTAAATGCTGGGTGAGCCGAAAGTGTGGCTGCTTGCTGAATCTGGACCGTGGTGCTCTGATGGGTCAGGCGGCCAGGCTGTCCCCCACCCCGGGGGTCAGGGAGGTTGCCGGCAGGGTGGAGATGGCAGCTCTGTTGGCTTGAAGCTGGAGAAGACCTGGGCCCACCACACCCGGGGAGCAGTGTAGAAGCTGGTCATCGTAATAATACCCGCACCTGCTCGTGTGCCGGCCTCCTCCGTGTCTTAGTATTCTCGACCTCCTCGGCACCCCTGGGTTCCCTGGGGCAGGTGAGGGCCAGGGGATTGGAGGCTCAGGTAGGGGGGCACTAGCCCCTGTCACCCCACCGGCAGAGGGGCAGAGCTGGGACTTGAATTGAGACTCTGCCTGTGTCCTGCCGCTGGTGCTGGTCTGGGGGATGGGAGTTTGCAGCCTGAGGGATGTGGACGGTATGACCACATCACTTATCCTCCTGAAACCCACTCCGGGCACCCTGGTCGCCCGGCTGTCAGTGGCCTCGTGGCTCCCCTCCCTGCACCCGTTCTCCCCCATTCCTCCCTGTTTGTGCGTCACCTGCGCACTGACCGGCTGTCCTCAGGTTGTTTCCCATGTTCACAGCACAGGGTCAGGTGCAGAGTTCGGCCTTCACCGCAGACCTGTTCAGAGGAGGTGCCGGAGGGCTGGGGAGCCCCTACGGGGGCCCTCACACCCACACTGCACGCAGACCCGCAGCTGCCATGCCCCCCACCCTGTCCTGTCCCGTCCCAGGTGGCCTGTACGTTTACCTCCTACTCAAGTCCCCAGGGCCTGTCCAGTGCACTCCTGGTCCCCCAGCATGCCCGCCTCTCCTGTGTGAACAGGCGTGGGGAGGGGAATGGCGGGGGGTAGGGCAGGTTCCCTCTCTCCTGGTTTCTTTTCTTGGTGTCGCTCCCACGCCCACGCAGCGCTGTAATTGGCTGCCACGTTCCTGCTTTCTCAGCGGGGAGAGTCAGAAATAGACTGTGGCTTCCCCAGTTCCAGGCCAGCACCTGCTCATCACCCACGACGGCAGCTTCTGAATAAGGAGGGAGCGGCCCGTGGGTGGAGCCGGGGAATCCCTCAGGGTGCTGAACTCTCCTACCTCACCGCTCCTGAGGCCCCGCCCCTCCTGAGGCCCCGCCCCTTCACCCCCAAAGCCCTGCCACCTTGGGGCTGTCTCCGCACGTCCTGGAGAGCCCCTTGCTGTGAGGTGCCAAAGCAAGGGTGCTCTGGCAGCATCCCTCCTGGGCCACACCAAGCCCACGCCTCGGAGAGGGAGAGGAGCCAGCATCCCTTCATTTGCTCCTTGTTCTGGCCACTTGTGTTTGCCTGTGCCAGACCCTGGGGCCTACGTGGGGAATAAGACCTGGTCATGTTTGTTTCTCTGAGCCCCAGTGGTCTCATCTGTAAAGTGGGCACGGTCATGTCGTCTGCCCTTGGTATTGGGGCTGTCGCCACTCCTGCTTTGGGAATCCCAGCCGTGTGGAGAGTGGTGCCAAGTCTCAGCAAGTGGGCAGAATATTGTGTTTAATACGTACTTAGTCCAACGTGTATTAATTTGGAATTTGCAGTGTTTTCAGTCTAGAGCCAATACCTCCCCTCGTCTTGAACAGTTCGTGGGCCCTCAGCCACTCGCAGGCCTGGGGCACCTGTGCTTCCCGTCTGATGGGGCTCCCCCTGAACAGCTCCATGTCTCCCGGGGGCAGGTTCTTCTCTGTCCTCCTCTGGAAAGCAGTCCACAAGTGCTTCCGGAAGGTGCATCCGATCCTGGCCCGCCCGTGCCCCATCCTGCCCCGCCTGCTTCACACCCTTCGGTGCCTTCTGGGCTCTGGGAATAAATCCAGACCTCACCACGGACTGCAGGTTGGGTGGGTCCTGCCCCATGGACACACACCCCCACTCAGTCCAGACGGCCCCGCAGGAGTCCTTCTGATCTCAGGATCTTTGCACGTGCTGTGCTCTTCCCTCCCCTCCGGGCTCAGCGATCCCCACTTATCCTTCTGATCTCAGATCTCAAGGCAAGCATCACCTTCTCAGGCAGTGCCTCTGTCCAGGTGGGCCCACCTACTCTAGGCTTTCATAGTACTGTCGGTTCTTCTTCCTAGCGCTAGTCACCACGCAGAAATGCCTGGTTGTTTGTGTGATAATGGCCTGAATGTCTGTGCCCTCCCGAGCCTGTGCTCCTGAGGGCAGGACTGGGTCTAACTTCTCACCACCACATCCCAGGGCCAGGCGTGTCCTATAGGCTCACTAAACATCTGACACGGAAGGTCAGGTTAACTCAAGGTAAAAGTTCTCAGTCTCATGAAGTGGGGTGTCGGGTACAGGTAGGGGCGAGTCTAGATGGGGGCTCTCGACCTGCAGCACCACCCTTCCCCCTGTGATTGGGGTCCCACAGGGAGGGGATCGGGCTGGCGGTGCTACCCAGGGCCCTGGGCCCTCTCGTCCAGCCGTGGGCTCCTGGACTCCCTCTGGGTAGAGGGGCAAGTTGGTGAGAACCCAGTAGGCTGCACTTTGCTCACAGCTGTGTACCTGCAGGGCTGCGTCCACCCAGCAGACTACCCCTTCTGGACCATTCGGAGGTGCCCTGTGGGCCCGCTTTGGCCTCACCCTGGCAGCATCCAGGAGGTGCATAGCAGCCAGCCGGAGACCTGCCTTCCCGCCTCGGGCCAGTGGCGGAGGTTTTGGTGCTGAGATGTCCACACTTTCTGAGAACTCAGTCCATGATCAGCTGACAACCCACAGGCTGGGTTTTCTCCAGGCGGTTCTTGAGAAACCATTGTCCTGAGCAAGCATGGTAACAGGTGCATTTGTGCATTTTCTCATTCAATTTTCTCACCTCTGTGAAGGTCTGTTATTAGTCCTCATTTTGGAAGAGAACAGGGCTCCAGGAAGAAAAAGCCTCTGTCGGGGCAAAGTGAGTGGAGGTTTGGGGGTACTTTTCAGGTTTGAGGAGATGTGTGGCCTCATCCTCAGCTGTCCCTGTGGGCATCCTGGCTGGTCAGCTGGCAGCCACTAAGCACCAGGCTCTGCACGCCTTGTGGATTCTCCACAACTCTGCCAAAAGTTTCCTCTTCCAGGAAGTCTGCCTTGATCACTCCTCCCGGCCCTCCCCAAGCCCAGCACGTGAGCAGTTAGGAGACACCATCTAGAAATGTGATCTTCCCAAGGCTGGCTCCTTCTCTTCCTGCGGTCTCTGTGGAAATGGATCTTCCCTGAGTTCCCCCTACCCCATCACTCATCCGTCACATCCTCCCCGCCCCCCATTTTGTCTTCTCCATGGCATTGACCACTCCCTGGGTTGGTCTTGTTTGTTTGTTTACTGTTGTCTGCCGCCGCCTTTAGACTGTGAGCTTTCCAAGGGCAGGGACCACTGTGTCCTGGGGCTTGGAGCAGTGCCTGGCACAGAGCCAGCGTTGCCAGTCACTTAGTGAGTGAGTGAATGAATGGCGTTTGGGGGATTTTGACCAGGCTGAGGGAGCCCCACTCAAAGAGCTTGGTTTTGTGCCTGGTGCTTGGGAGGCCCTGGCCCCTGGGTGCCAGCCAGGAGTTGTGGGGGGCAGGTTCAAGTCTCAGCAGACCTCCAGACAAAATGTTAGGCAACCACCCAGCAGCCAGCAGACACACAAGCCCCCAGAAGAAGCCATCAGCAGACTGAGCCCCCGGCCGCCCTGGGCTGTGTGCTGCGACAGGGGCTATAAACGGGAGGCCAGTGCTTATGGAGGCGACATCCCCTTTGGGGTAGAGTACTGTGGACCCACGTTGTGGGCGTTCAGGTGCTCAGCCTGTTGTCTCTGTGCAGTGGCTACAGGATCCGGAAGTGGGCAGCTTTCTGGCTCTGCCCCAAAGACAGCATTATTGGAGTTACAAAAATGATTGGAGCTTGGCATTAATTTTGGCTAATTATGCCTCCCTCTCCTGACAAGCCTTTTGTTTATGTATGTATTTTTTTCGTTTTGGCTGTGTCCTCCAACTCCCTTAATGAGAGGCCATTTGAAAGGAAATGATCATTTGTCTTCCTATCTCTCAAACCGGGCGGGTAGGGCTGGTGGCGGGAGGGGAGCTGTGGGCGTGGCCGGCTCCGCGCGCTCAGCCCAGGAGATTCCCATCCTGGATTGGATGCGCTTCCTCTCTGCGCGCCTCGGCTCCTTGCCCGTAGAGGCAGGAGCTCCCTCCATCACCACCCTGGTGGCGGGTGGCGGGTGAGGCTGGACCGCGGTAGGAGCAGGACCAGTGCGAGTGCCAGTGTCCGGGTCGCCGGGAGCTGGGGACACAGAAGCTGGAGACGCGGCTGCCCGCCCCTCCCTCCGCCAGCGGGCAGGGGATCGTCTCCCAGGTGGATCTCCGCGCAGCTCGGACGCGCCGCCTGGGGAGCCGTCCAGCCCGCCGGGCTGGCAGTAGATCTGGACATGAAGAGCTGCTCGTCCGGAGGGGGAGCGCGGACTGCCCCAGCCGCCCGGTGACAGAGGACCGCCTCCCTCCCGCGCGGGGGTCTAACTCGATTTGCCCGCAAGAGGCAGCCGCCGGAGAAGGTCCCCCTCCCCTCCTCCCGCTTTTGGGGAGGCGATCTTCAGCGGGTGCGCCACCCGCCTGGGACCCTCGCAGACCCTGGGTGCAATCCGCCGGCAGCCACCATGGTGCAAAATGTAATTCTAGTGTTTTTCCGCAGACGGCTGAGCCAAAGACCCGCCGTGGAAGAACTGGAGAGAAGAAACATCTTGAAACGTGAGTAGCGGGTGATGCCCTGAGGCCCCCCTCACGTGTGCTGAGGCTGCTGCGGGAACCCGGTTCTGTGACCTGAGCCCTCCTGGGTTCCCATTAGGTCTGAGCCGCTGAGGGGCTCTGAAAGCAAGCCCCCGGGAAAGTTGAAACACCCAGGCACGTCCTGTTTAAAATTAAAAAGGAAAAAAGCTCTCCTAGCACCGTTAAAGATGTCCCTACTCCAGGGTTATCTCATTGGTCGGCCCTGCAGATGGAAGGGAGACGAATCCATATCCTTTTGCAGGCTGGGTCTCAAGCAGGTGTCTGTCCCTGGCAGTTTGGGACATCACAGGCAGGTGTGGACAATGTATAAATCCTACCAGGGAAGGACTCGCCCCTTGGTGGTTACAGCTGGGGGCATAAAGCAGCTCAAAGGAACGGAGAAGCCTTGGGAAACGTTGCCCGTGGCTTAGAACCCCGCGATTCCAGGACCCTCCTTCAGGGCTTCACACCCCTTGGGTTTCCCCAGTTAGGTGTGCGGTTGCAACATGTGCTGAACACCGCTGTCCGGGGATAGCCTCCACGATGTAGCGAACGCCGTTCCATCTCATTAAAGCCATTGATGATTTGGGTGGTAAAACCCTTTCAAAGGTGTTTCTCACATACTTCTTATGTATCTGGTCAACAGACTTTAGTTTGTGAGACACTTTCTACAAAAAGTATCTTCTAAGGGCCTAGATTTTTAAAATATTTTCATTGTCTCCCCTCTTTATGGATGAACACTGCAGACATTCCCTGAGTTGGTTTTTCATCCCACGAACATCTTTTTACAAAGTTAAGATGGTCCTGAGGCTGACCTGTCGCAAAGTAGACAGCAGAACCTCTGGTCCAGGTGCCGCGTCCTATCTGATTCCTTCCCCCTTTCTTTGCTTCAGCACCTTTATTAACTGCCTGGAAGACTCCCTCCTTTATAGACTGTTGGAAATATTTAAACCCTAAGATTAAGAATTCTTTGTTTTAGGGACTTCCCTGGCGGTCCACTGGTTAGGACTCTGCGCTTCCACTGCAGGGGGCTCGGGTTTGATCCCTGGTGGGGGAGCTAAGATCCTGTAAGCCGCGTGGCACAGCCAAAAGAAAAAGAATTCTGTGTTTTATTTTTTAAACTTAAGATATGGAAACTACTGTATTACGTGAACTAGGCCACCTCTGAGGATTTCAAGAAAAGCTTTTCATTGCTAACATGCTTAATCAAGTGGGCAGCTAGAAATGTAAAGCTCTTTGTTACCAAATATTTGAATTTAAAAAAATTAAATCATTTACTTATAAAGTTCATAAGTCACAGGTGCCCCTGAAGTAGTAATCCAAGAGTTGAATGGGGCAAGTTCAAGGCCCGGGCAGTGCCGTCCTCAGACTGGTCTGTTGCCCAGAGTCGGCAGAGGCTTTTCTCCCAGAAACCGTTTTCTCCCGTCAGTGGTGACCTCCTCTCTGGTCTTACGGACGGCCAGGCCCTCCCACCAGCAAGTGCTTCTAATTGTGTCCGTCTTTGCACATAGACGTGGAAGCCTGAATGTCAGAGCTGGTGCTTGGTGAGCAGAGATGGCAGGTGGACCCCGGGAGCTGACGGCGCTCACCTTCAGGGCACAGCAGGGGCAGGAAAACAGGCTTAACCCCTGTGGCCCTGGTGGTCCCTCCCTCACCATCTAGCACGCGGGTCCATCCCTAGCCGGAAGCTTCTCGAATGCCCTGGGCAACGGTCCTTGAGAATTTCACTGCCGGTTTGAGGTGGCTGTTTGGCTTGGTTCCGTGGAGGTGAGAATGGACTGACTGTAGCTGGTCCAGCCTAGAACGTCATCCTCGCAGGCCCTTGACACCGGCTCGCGCTTACTGCATTTTCGGCTTTTCATCAATGCGCAGAGTATCATCACGTTGTACTTGCTCCCCTTCAAGTGGGGAGCTCATGAATAACTGCGATCGTGTCAGAGGAACGCTCAGAACTGGGCCTGTGCGTCTGTGGATACAACAGCGTAAGAAACGGTGGCCCCTGTATATGCTATGATATTAAATCTGATCGTCCCGCGTTGGGCCCACTCTGCTAGATCGTACGCAGTGCTTGCTTGTGTTCCCCCGTTGAATTGTTACAACACGGCTGTGAGGTTCGCACGGCTGTCCCCCTTTCCCTAGCGAGGAAGCTTAGACCCCAGGAGGTCCTACGACTTTTTAACTTGAGTCTTGGCAAAGGGATGGAGCTGAAGTTCACGCCCAGGTGGCCTGGCTCGTCGCCACGCTGTAACCACTGCCTCAGGAGCAGCGGTGCATCTCTGACTCTTTACAGGGGACACGTGTGACTGTCCAAGCTACCGGCACTATTCCCAGTAAATCTGGGTGTGGAAACTCCGATCATGGCTCCCTTGTTTTGTATAAGGCATCGGGCTTTCTGGGTCTGAGGATAAGAGATCCACAAACCCATCGCTGAGGGGAGCTCAGAGAATCTGTGGCTTAGGCTCTGAGGAAGGACGTCTTGGAGTTGGTGCCCCACCGAGCGCCTGGCCCTGAGAGGGACCCCGCCGGGCACCCAAAGCTCAGCTCTCTGAAGCCCCCGCTGTGCTCATATGAACTCGTAATGAAGCTGATGTGTTGGTCACGAGGTAAAAACCAGAAAGATCTGATCTTGCTCCAGTGTTTTCACATGGAGGCTGTACTTGGGATTTTTTCATGGCCTATTTTTAAGAAATCTGAAGAATTCGTTTCATATCATCATTTAAATCCCTCATGGTTGGCCTTCTATGTGGTACTTTCACAGTTTTTTCTAACTGTATTATCAGCTTTCTGATTAGCGTTTATAACTGTGGTTTCTTCTGGTTTTTCACATGGATTAAGGAGCGGGAACATAACAGGGTTTGGTTTCCTTTTCTAAAACACCCAGATGTGAGACGAATCCTTTTTAAAGAACACTACTGAAAAGTACAATGGCTAGTATGTTAAACGCCCATACACCAAATCCCCCAAATGCACAAATGTTTGAAATGTTTTAGATAAAGGCAGGTAATGTGAGCTTATGTTAACTGCAAGTCGCAGGATTTTCCTTTCTCAGACCTGGCGGTGTTTCTAGGAGAGCTGACAGATGAGATCCCTTTTCTAGGAGAGGAATTCTGGGCCCCCTCCAGGGACCTGAGGCTTTATTTAGCAACAGAGAGAGCCAGAAATAGGACATCCGTTATCTGGTATCCCAGGGCAGAGCGTACGTTCTACACTACGTCTCAGCATTCTGTTCCATTTTTAGCTCCCAAGTGTAGGTGTGAGCACGGCTTGCATGTTAATAGTCACACTCCCCAGGCAAAGCCAATTTTGGTGAAAGACTAAGGGTCCTTTAAACGGCAGGTCATGCATCTTGTTTCTGCAGTGGAGAGTCAGCTGGGTTCCTGGATATGTTTGGATTTGAAATACATCCTGAAAATATGAATTCCAAGCGGGCATATGCTGCCCAGAATCCGAAGAGAATGTTCCTTACCTTATGCTCGTTGGCTGAAAGTATGTATACCTATTACATGGAAAAGGGGGAAAAAAAAAGCAGTGACGGTTCTATTACTATGCAATCATTCATATATATATATATATATATATATATATATATATGTATGAGTATGTATGTAACTTATCCTAGTAAAACTATTTTTGTCTGCCATCTATGTTCCTAAATGTAAATGTACAGAGAGAGATATGATATTTGATTAGGAGAGAGCGCCTCTTCCTGTTTCTCCCGCAAATAAGTGCCCAGCGTCAATCTGTGTGGTTATTTCTGACACACAGAAGGGTCCAGGAGAACCAGGCTGTGACGATGGCAAAGCTTCCCTTCTACAAGTGTTTCTGTGGACAGTGAGACCATAATCTCCTGAGCAGCAATTGGCAAAGCAGAGATAAAACAAACTGTGATGTGGAGAAAAGTGTCACCTGCCAGGTGTCCTTTGTGTTCCATCTTTAGCTTCCAGAAGTATGCAGATCTTGAGGACGCTTCCCTGCTAAAAAGAAGAAAGTCTCAACCTGCTTCTTTCTTTTCTTTTCCTTTTTTTTTTTTTTTTGTTTTAATCTTTCACAGAAAGGAATGATCAGACAGAGCAGGAAGAAAGAAGAGAAATCAAGCAGAGATTGACAAGAAAGGTACTGTCATTTAAGCACCTGTGTCCTGAATATTAAGGGGGAAAAGGTGGATAGAGGAAAGCTGCTTCTGTAGCAGCGGGGATGGGCGATACAGGGCCTTGCTCTGAGATAACGAGTGATGGTTTCTGGGGTAACAGTGAATTCACTTACCAGATGCTCGAAAAGCAGTGCCTTTTGCCACGTCCCGCGGTGTGACCGACATGCCTGTGGACGATGTCCTTACCTAGCACCAGAGAGCGTGGCGTGGCCATGCAGCCCAGATGACACTTCCATTTGTTGCCAGGAAGTCAGACGTTGGCTGGGCATGCTCTTCGTTTATTCGAGCTCCTTACACTGTGCTTAAGGAAAGCGTGCCTGGATATCAGTGTGTCGGTTACCTTTCACTTGTCTAGAAGCTCCCGACTGCAGAAAACTTTATTAGCCTCAAGGGTTTGTATCTGGGGCTCAGATAGTTAAGTCAAAACGTACTATGGCCAACATAGGTAGCAAGTCTATCGACTTTGATCTCCTTTTAAAGCCCTGACTATCTCTAAATTCAAGTGATCTGGTGTTATCCTTTCTCTACTGTGTTCTGTAATAATAATAATAATAATGAAATCTTGTCTTGCTTGAAGGTAATAGAATATCCTTCCTGAGCTTGAGTTACGAGCACTAGGAGTAGTATTTAGCACTTAACTTTATCAGAAGCTTTTTTGGTAAAATCCTGCCTAATGACAGTTGAAAAGCAGCAGCTGCTGCTGTGAACGTTTCCCTGAGTTAATTCATCAGCCTTTCCTTGAGCTGTGCTGCGAACAGGGCGCCGCTAGCCTCCTGATGGGATCTGTTAAGGGGAGGAGGCTGTAATTTAAGAGTGTGTAACTTAAGCCCTTCCCATTAGAGATTTTTTTTGCATTAGGATTACATTTCAGACTTTTATATTTATTGGTACAAGGGTACTGTTTGTTCAGAGTACTTTAGGAAAGCTAGTTTGGCATGTGAGACCTAACTGTGGTTATCTTTTATTTTAGCTGAATCAGAGACCCACGGTTGATGAACTGAGAGACAGAAAAATTCTGATACGATTCAGTGACTACGTGGAGGTGGCGAAAGCACAGGACTACGACAGGCGGGCAGACAAGCCCTGGACAAGACTGTCGGCAGCAGATAAGGTGCAGAAGAGACCTGTCTGCGCTGGCCGGGGGTGCATGTATGAAAGAAGGGCAAATCGCGTCATGCCAGGGAGTTTATTCTTAGACAGTGGGCTCCATCAGCTGTTGCAGTTAAGGCTGAGCCTGACCAGATGTTGCTTTCACAAATACAACCCAGATTTCGGGTCTTGTTTTCAACCAGGGGATGGTTTTGCCCTTAGGGACGTTTGGCAACGTCTGGGGACATTTTTGGTTGTCACCAGTGGGGCGGTGCTACTGGCGTCTGTCGAGTGGAGCCCAGGGATGCTGCCTACCACCCGGAAGTGCACAGGACGGCCCGCACAGAGACTGATCCAGCCCCAGATGTCCAGAATGTGAAGTTGATAAGCTCTGATCTGGGGCACAAGTCAGAATAGGCAAGGCTGGCAAAAAAGAGCTGGATGGTGTTGTTTGAAACAGTGAGCCGCAGTGGGGATGAGGAAGGGAGGAGAGGCGAGAGGCCCTCAGGAGACCCTCCCCCGTGTAGAGGGAGGCAGCTCTGGGCTCTGTCCTGGGCCGGTCCGGTTTGAGGTGTCTCTGGGGACCTCCTGGTCAGAGAGGCGGGGAGAGCAAGGAGGTGGTGGGGCAGAGGCTGAGGGGTGAAGCAGAGGAAATTAACACCCACCGAGCCCTCACGCTGCCCTGTACTGAGCCCAGCCTGCCAGCTATTGTTTCATTTAATCCTCCAGAAGATCCCAAAGAGAGAGATGTTGTAATTATCCCCGTAGAGGTGCCATTGAACGGGTGACCAGGAGACGCTGGGACAGGTAACGCTCGTCTGGGGTCAGGTGCTATCGACTGGCAGAACTTAAACCCGGGAGCGTCTGTCTACACAGTCTCTCCCACCTTCCCGCCTCTAGTGATTTTCAGAACCCTTAAAGCCTTTCGGAAGAGGAACATAATACATTCAGCCAGTGAGTGTGCTGACTTCGCTAATTGTTCCTCGTTCTTCATATGTTGCGTGTGAGTCCGCGAGGTTCTAAATGAATGCACGTAAGCACGGCAGGCACTTGGGGAAATGCAGACAGGCTGTAGTTGGACTGACCCTCTCTGTTGCCTGTGGCGGATGTGCTCAGAGGAGCACCTCCCCGCCGTGAAGGGAGAATTCGGGCATCTTTGGCAGCAGAGCTGGGACTAGTACATCCCTACATGCTCGACGCAAAGCCTTTCCTTGCCCCGGAGGCTGTGTCTGATGATTTTGTCTGGCCTGGTCCTGGAGGGTTTATCTGAGAGAAGCACACAATGAAAGTGGGTTTGGGAAGCTGGAGGAGGGCCAGATGAGAGGCCCTGAAAAGACCGAGATGCACATCTCACCCACATGTAACGGCAAGGTTATTTCTCCAAAGACACAAAACAAAAATGTATTCTGAAGTTAGAATAACTTGTTTCTAGATTATCTAATTGCTGAATTCCAAGTAAGTTCACCAAAAGCTGAACTTCACTCATTATTTCGCGGTTCCGACGTTATAAGTGCCCTAGGCATGTGCTTGATCCATCTATGCTGTGCCGTGGGGGGGGGGGGGGGGGGGGGCGGGGGGAGGGTGGATATCGTCCTACTCCAGCACAGCAAATAAATTCACTAAACACTTCCAGAATACCAGCTATGCACTAGCTTGGTAGGACTGTCAAAATGAGTATGTAAACGTCTAAATGCTGAACAAAAGGTTGTTTTTAATCTATCACACAATAACAAAAGCCAGCAAGTATTAGGAATGGCTGTCAGTCCATAACCATGATACTAACTTCCTGCGTTAACGTTTCAATGTCCTGAAAAATAATGTGCAGGTTTTAACTTCCAGGCAGCGATTCGTAAGGAACTGAACGAATACAAAAGCAATGAAATGGAGGTACATGCATCGAGCAAGCACCTGACAAGGTCAGATTTCTGTTTGTATGAATTTCACGATACTTACACAACGTGATATTTATTTAAGAAGGAAAAAAAAATGTCAGAAAGCACTGTGTGTTCAGGTAAAAAAAAAATTCAGTATTTCTGCAGAGAACTGTCTTGAACAGACAGAATGCAACTCAGTTGAAAGTGCTGTTCACTCCCGTGGTTTCTTACAGGGCTTGGTGAAAGGTGGGATGGAGAACAGTATTACACAGGTCATTGTTTTATTTAAGTGGTTAATGTATATTTAAGGAAATTAGTCTCAAAGCACTGAATGTACTTTGCCTATGTGTTTAATTCCCCTTCTCTGATATTCAGAACTCCCTAGCTGATAGAACTCCCCGATTTATTTATACAAACATTTATGTATTTGTTTCCTCAGCAAATATTTGAGTATCACTCTGTGCCGTTCTTGGTGCTGAGAATGCAACTATAAATAAGGTAAAGGAGGGTCCGGTCTTCATGGAGCTTATATTCCAGTGGGGATATATTGACTGATTCTTCCATAATCAAGACTTTTCACACAAGGGGAATATGCTCTCTGTCCACGTGACCATAAACAGAAGTGGCACAGGGTGTCTTGCTGATGCTGAAGTGCTCGTTGGCTGCATATCCTTCCAGCATTTCCCCTTCTTGTCCACGGCCGTGACAAGCCATGATGAAGTTCTCACATCCCTTTAATCCTCAAGAGGCTGCCTGTGATGCCGCGTGCCTTCAACTGTGCCAGCTGCTTTGTCGTTTCTCCCTTGGTCTAGAGATGCTCAGGCCCCAAATACAAAGAGAAAGGAAACCCTGAATGGAGATACTGCCTTAAACTAAAACAATGGATTCCTTTCCTTTTCTGTTCCTCACAAAGTGGCCACTGCAACTGTTATTTAAAAGATTACTCTGTGAGCCACTGTGGCTGTGGAAGAGAAACCAGGCACACAGAATTCCCTCCTACACGATAGTTTTACTTTGTATATATCAAGGGAAGAAGAGGAGGTTGGAAGAGCAGGAAAAAAATGAAACAAGTAAATAGTTTGTTTAAAAATATTTGTTTCCCTCCCATGACTGGCATACTTTTGGGCAGGAATAAATCACCTTACTTTTGAGTGTTCAAAACACTAAAAAAATGTTTAGGAAATAAACATTCTCTGTAAAACATTCAGAGTTATTTTTAATGTTCAATTCTGTGTTAAAAAAAGATATAATTACTACATATTCTATGTATGGTAATTTCAAAATACTTAATACATTTTTTCATTATACATTATTAAAAGAGATGTTTACTAAAGATATGTATTTTTTTCTCATAAGTCCTTGATAGCTTTCTTACAGGACAGAATTTTAAGAGTGAGCCCAAAACTTAGACAACAGGAAATACGATTTTTTTTTTTTTTTTTTTTTTTTTTTTTTTTTGGCCGTACTGTGTGGCATGTGGGATCTTAGTTCCCTGACCTAGGATCAGACCCACAACCCCTGCATTGGAAGCATGGAGTCTTAACCACTGGACCACTAGGGAAGTCCCTGAAATATGATTTTTATACCAACACATTTTAGAATTCAATGTCAACTTTTAAAAGTGAGAACAATATTTTTGGTCACATGAGATTTTCTTAAGTGCGTTAAACATTGCCACAAACACATTATCAACTCTACGGGAACAAAACTATAACTCTACTACTATAATATCCAATAATTTGTTGTATTAATCAATTCATTACTTGTACTGATTTAGCAAAGCTCTGCTCTTTCTGTGTACTTCAAGGGCTTACCTAGCATTTTTCAAACTAAGTTTTTAGGTAGGCTTAAGAATTCGGCATCTGATTCCTCTTGGGTTATGGCTGGGGCCCGAGCGGCGGGCGCCGTCTGAGGCTTTACACTCCTTTAATCCAGGCAGGTCCATCCTCACGTTTTACCCATTGGACCTGCGCCAAGCTTTTATAGCAACAGAATTATTTGTGGAAGGTTTCGGCAATTTTAACTTAGAAATGTGTAACCTTAAGTTATTTGTCTTTGTGTAATTTCTAGATTCCACAGGCCATAGAGATTTTCTTCTGAGAAGAATTGTGTTTAATTTTTTGATACCAACACTGAACATTCATCAGGGAACTTTCCTGAAGTTCAGCTCACGACTCCCTGCTGTGTTTGTGAGAGGAGCAGGACCCCACACAGGTGAAATCTTGGCCACACTCACCTGTAAGAGGACCAGCAGAGGACACTCTTCACTCTCTGGTGTCTGAGGAGTGTGAACTGCTGGGGTCAGTAAAGACCCCAAGTAACTCGACCAGAAGAAAACTGTTGTTTGCCTTTCCGCCTTGTTTTGCAGTTCTGCGGTGTGACCAGGGACGGCCGCGTGCGTGTGCAGGGTCGCCGCGCCGAGGCTCCGACCGAGGGACGTGTACGCAGTGTCTTCAGTACCGTGTGGAAAAGACGTTTTTATTCTGATCACAGTTAATTTGAGAACTCTTTAAGTTCGTGTCATACAAAATGACTTACTGTGTTATTCTTTTTTTTATATAATGTCTAACAAAAAATGCAGCTGCAACATTTTCATTCCTGTTAATTTTGTTCTGTAATTAAATGACTACTCATTGCAGGAAATTAACCTGGGTGTTACAGTTTCTTGGGGTTGGGGTGAGAGATTTTTTAGAACAGGCTGTGAAACGAGTCCAGTTTTATTACTTTTGAGCCATCAGAAGCCAAACACATAAAGGAGAATTCAAACATTTTGTGCGTTTTGTTTTGTAAATTCTGTTAGTATACGTGGTTTGTGCCTTAGAAAATCAAATTATCCTTTTCAGGTTAATTTAAGTTTATGTAATCATTCAGTAATGAACCTAGAAATAAGTAATAACTTGTTGAAAAATTCTACCGAAAGGAAAATTATGCCCTTTTTAAGAGTATTTTTAATTTCATATTTGCGAACATTATTAAAAACTCTGTTACAAGAGACAAAGGTTTAGATGGAGTGGAGATCATAAAGAGGAAACTTACCCTGGCACAAATGTAAAAGGTAATCTTGGCACAAAGGGGGAAAGTAAGTTAAATAAAAATAAATGTTCCCTGAAATATATTTTTACTTGGCCTTCGAGTAAGCATCCTTGTGAAAATGAGCCCTCCCTCCTGGTCCATCGAGGCAGGGAGCACAGTGCTTGGATAAGGGCTTTGGGATCTTGCCGAACCTGTGCCGAAATCCCAGCTCTGTGCCATTCAGCAAGGTATTTATTTCCTCTTCAGGAAGCTCTCCCACGCCCTCCCGGCCCCGCCCCGCCCCACCCCACCCCAGACTCTCTTTCTCTCTCTCACACACAACACTACCGGAATCTCTAAATGAGATAAAGGAGGGAAAGTGGCTGAAGTGCCAGCACAGTGCCCGGCAAGTTCTGTCCACCGCGGGTGTGGTTGCCAGGTAGCCCTGGAGCTGCCGAACCTCGCCTGTGACTTCTCACTGCTCAAGCTACCTCATTGCTCTCCTTGACTTTTCCTGTTCTGCTGCTTCAAGGCTGCAGTAGGTCAGGCGCCCGTGGAAACTGCTCAACCCTTGTGGTAGCACTTTGTCCTAAGGGACTTGTGATCAGTCCTAGATGCTAGCAAACATACTGTCAGTTTGTGGAATTGGGGTCTTCTTTAAGAAATCACTGTATGGTAGAAAAATTCCAGCTCTACCTCTTACTTGCTGTGTAACCTTCTGTGAATCGCTTGACTTCTCTGAGCCTCAATTTCTGTGTCTATGAAATGATATCTAAATCCTTTCTAATGAGAAGCCAATCCCTTAATTTTATAAGCATTTATGTGTATGTATATATATTGTATATTTAATACATATATGTGTGTACTCTTTTATACATAAGCTGTTACTTGTGGCCAGTCAACCCCCAAAATACTTATTTTCTATTTTAAGTACATATTAGCTCCCTATTTTACATTTTATTCCATTTAAAATATTAATTGGAGCCAGACTGTGTAAAAAATAAGATTTCAATCTCCATCACGTAGAAATATCCATATAACTGCTTACTGTGAAGCAAAGAAAGGAAAAAGTTTCCCTTATTCTAGAAATCATTCTGGCCCCCAAAGCAAAAAGGATCCGTGCTTAGAAAATAACTAAACTGCAGCTATAGTCAGAGATAGTCTCATAGATGGGACACATGTTCAGGTTCTTTTGCCCAAGTAAAGACCCATAACTAATAGATAAATAAAATTAAAAATTTACGATAAAATACAAGATTTCCAAAGCAGGGTTTTTTGGTTTGGTCCAGACTCAAGGGTTCTAAGATATCATAAAACCAGAAGACATTTTCATTGTAATCAAAATATTTGCAATGGTATCTAACTTCTATCACTGTATTTTTATTAATCATAAACTCTTTCCCTAAATTGTATTTCCATATTTCATGTTCTTAGCAGGTATCGCAGAGGACGAGATAACCTAAAACTGTGAATCAAGTACATGTATTTACTCTGCACCTACTAAGTGTATGGAATCCTGCACTAAATAAGTATATGACGTGGCATCTCAAATCTCTCTCATCCTAGTTAGTTGGAGGAACAAAATTAAAAAGCAATTAATAAATCACATGGTACTGGTGACATACATGCATATGTATATGAATTTAAATATGCTGTATAAATTTGAAGAGAAAGTTTATATTCTTAGGAGCCTGAAGACTTAGAGAAAACAATTCTGCTTTCTTATTCGTAACCATCAGATATAGTATCTGAATTATAAGAATTCTTCATGAGTGCTACTAGTAGTAGTCATTAATGAGGTTTTTGTGCATTGACTTTATAACTTATTTTTATTTTAACAAAATAAAATGACTGTTAAAGTAAACAAAATTAAGTCATTAAAGAAATTGCTTTTAAGGAGTTTAAAAGACTTTAAAAACTTAACTGGTAATTTCGTGACAGGAAATTGAATCGCGTTTCGAAGCGTCAAGTTTTAAGCCAGTATGATAGGGAGAACAGTACATTGTATGACTTTGTAAAAAAAAGTACATTTTAAAAATTTTAAAGGGGCTTTAAAATTATATTATGTAATTTTTGGACAATTGAAATGGATTAAAAAACACCGAACATCAAGAGGTCCACCGTGTGGAAATATATGGTAATTACAAGTCTAAATTTATTCTAATATATATTGGAAGTTTGAAAGTCAGTTTTTAGCTACATATCCACAGTTCTTCAATAGCAAAGTGCAGAAATGCAAAATTCTAATTATACTGTTAAAATTACTAGTCCCACGTTATTCCAATACCCATTTACCCAGTTTTTTTTCCAGAATTTTTTTTCAGAGTTTTTCACGTGAAAGAAACATCTCAGAAGATGCTCATAAACAGCTGAACTTACGGAAAGTCAAACTGACTTCAGGTCCTTCCTGTCAGGACGGACCTAACAGTTTGCTCCAATTTTTACATTGCTCAGACTTCTATTTTAGGTGTTTTTTCATAGCACTTATGATTCTTCCATGCTTACATTTTAATTCAATATGTTAATGAACCTAGATATAAATATGAACTCACGTATGATAACTGTGACTGGGTTAACTGTTATTAGGTGGTGCTGATGGAATGGCTGAAGAAATATCTCTAGCAACTTGGAGAGCGTCACCCTAGGCCCTGAGGTGAGAGACAGCGGAATTCGTCACCCTAGACTGCCAGTTTAAGGAAGAATTAAATGCTAGACGAAAACCACAGTCTACTGCCCCCTCAAGGATGTGCTGGGCATCTACGGTATCAGGATTGGGTGGCATTTAAGTCTGTGTAGTGATGTCTGTAGAGTTTAGTAT